>NC_132912.1:30433234-30765456 GCF_047675955.1 Chlorocebus sabaeus
CTATGTCCATGAGTTAAATTGTTTTAATTTTTAGCTCCCACAAATAAGTGAGAACATGTAAAGTTTGTCTTTCTGTGCTTAGCTTATTTCACTTAATATAATGGCCTCTATTTTCATCCATGTTGTTGCAAATGACTGGATTTCATTCCTTTTTATAGCTGAATAGTACTCCATTGTGTATATGTACCACATTTTCTTCATCCATTCATCTGTTGATGGTCACTTAGGTTGCTTCCAAATCTTGGCTATTGTGAATAGTGCTGCAGTAAACATGGGAGCGCAGATATCTCTTCAATATACTGATTTCCTTTCTTTTGGGTGTATACCTAGGAGTGGGATTGTTAGATCGTATGGTAGCTCTATTTTTAGTAGTTTGAGGAACCTCCAAATGTTCTCCTAGTTGTTGTACTAATTTACATTTTCACCAACAGTGTATGAAAGTTCCTTTTCCTCTACATTCTCACCAGCATTAGTTATTGCCTGTCTTTTGAATAAAAGCCATTCTAACTGGAGTGAGATAATAGCTCATTGTAGTTTTGTCATGCATTTATCTGATGATCAATGTTGTTGAACACCTTTTCATATGCATGTTTGCCATTTGTATGTCTTCTTTTGAGAAATGTCTGTTCAGGTCTTTTGCCCATTTTAATCAGATTATTAGATTTTTTCCTAGTCAGATTATTAGATTTTTTTGTAGAGTTGTTCAAGCTCCTTATATATTCTTATTATTAATTCCTTGTCAGATGGGTACTTTGCAAATATTTTCTCCCATTCTGCAAGTGGTCTCTTCACTTTGTTGACTGCGTCCTTTGCTGTGCAGAGGCTTTTTAACTTGATATGATCCTATTTGCTCATGTTTGCTTTGATTGCCTGTGCTTGTGGGGTATTTCTCAAAAAGTGTTTGCCCAGACCAATGTCCTAGAGATGTTTCTGCAAAGTTTTCTTATAGTAGTTTCATAGGTTGAGATCTTAGATTTAAGCATTTAATCCACTCCAATTTGATTTTTGTATATGGTGTGAGATAGGGGTCTAGTTTAATTCTTCTGCATGTGGATATCCAGTTTTCCCAGCACCATTTATTGAAGAGACTGTCCTTTCCCCAATGTATGATTCTGGCACCTTTATCGAAAATGAGCTCACTGTAGATGTATGGATACGTTTCTTGGTTTTCTATTTGGTTCCATTGGTCTTTGAATCTGTTCTTATACCAGTACATTGCTGATTTGCATATGTTCTACAGCATAAAAACATAGAAATTATAGTTCTGTGGTATAATTTAAAGTCAGGTAACGTGAATCCTCCAGTTTTCTTTTTGCCCAGGACAGCTTTGGTTATTCTGGGTCTTTTGTGGTTCCATGTAAATTTTAATATATTTTTTTTGCAGTTCTGTGAAAAATGTAATTGGTATCTTAATAGAGAATGCATTGAATCTGTAGATTGCTTTAGATAAACAGTTTTAAAGAAACGAATCATTTAAGTTCTTTTATTGCTTACTTTGGATACGTTATTTTGATTTATGTCAGCAATTATTCTCAATTCTTTATCTCACATAAATAAAGTTTTCTTAGTCCTTTCTGTCATCAGCAAACTTCCTTCTACAGATCTGGGAGGATGAACACCAATGAAATAAACAATATGTGGATTTCAACGTAATATTTTACTGATTTGAAGGAGCTCTTTCTGTATTCTATGTACAAGCTATGTTGGTTACCCATATTGCAGATATCCTCTCTCACCTCCTGACTTGGCTTTCCACTGTCTTAATGGTATCATTTTATGAACAGAAATCTCTACTTTTTAGTAGTTCCATTTGTTAATTGTTTCCTGGATTACTAGAGGGATTTTTTTCTGAATCCTGTTGGAGAAAACTTTCCCTAACACCAAAATCATGAAAGTATTCTCTTATGTGATGTTTTGTAATTGTTACTGTCTTACCTTTTTTCTTTAAACTTATAATCCACTTGAAACTTATTTTTTGTGCATACTGTGAATTAAAAACTGATTTTTATATTTTAATATGGGAATTATGCAGTGGCTGATTTGAGTACCCTAGATAACTCTATTCAGTGATGTTTGTTAATTGGATTGTCTAAGTCTTCCATATACTTAGTGATTTTTAATCTGCATATCCAGTCAGATATCAAGAAAGGTATGCTAAATTCTCTCAATAATAATTGTGGATTTTCTATTTATCCTTTTAGTTCTGATTATATTTGCTTATATATTAGATTTACTACATAGTTCCCTTCCCACTGCTCTTTATTCTTTACTATATCTCTATGCTTCCATTAGAATAATTTTTCTTCTTCCTAAAGGGTACTCTTTAGTATTTCCTTTAGTGTGGCTTTGCTGGTGGTGAGTACTCTCAATTTTTTTCTTAGCATGGCTTTATTTCACTCTTAATTTTCAAATATGTTTTCACTGCTTATTGAATCCTAGGTTGGACGTTATTAACTTTCAGTAATTTGAAGATTCTGTTGGCTTCTGATTTCCAGTGTTTCTATTAGGAAATCAGCTATCAGTATATTATTGTTCCTTTGAAGGTAATATTTTAAAAACGTTTTTAGTATTTTCCCTTTTTCTGTTGTGTTTTCAACAGTTACTATAACAAACCTATGTCTGATTTTCTTTGTATTTATCTATCTTGATGTTCCTAGAACATCTTGAACCTGTACATTAATATCTTTTGTCATATTTGAAAATTTCTCAGGGAATATCTCTTTAGATATTTCTTTTCCCCCATTATCTGTCTCCTCTATGCCAGGTAGTCAAGATATACATCTTAGTAATATTCAACATCTTTTAGATATCTGTATGCTCTTTTCTGTATTTGTTATCCATTTATATCTATAAACTCAGTTTGTATATTTTGTCTGACCTATATTTCAGTTCATGAATCTTGCCTTTGTGTCTAATTTGCTATTAAATATATCCATTTAATTCTTAACTTCAGTTACTGTGTTTTTCAGTTTTAGAATTTTCATTTTGCTTCTGTTATGTTTTCTAACTGTCTGCTGACCTACTCATTTTTTTCTTGCAATTTTTTGAAATAATTATTTGGAGTTATGTTAAAATGTATAAATTATAGCTCTGTTATCTGAGTCCCCTGTGGGACTATTTCTATTGTTTATTGTTTCTTGTGGTTTTGGTCATGTCTTTCTTCCCATAAACTTAGTAGTTTTTTATTGATGATCAAAATATATGAAAAAACAGTAGGACTTAATGAGACTCTGTGTAATATGCCTCTACTGAGAATGTACATTTTTCTTCTGGAAAGGAACTAGGATAAGGCTCTTGCATATTCAGGATTACCTTCATCAAGTTAAGGATTGAACTAATTTCAAAATTGGGACCTTGGCCCCCATGAGGACTGATCTGTTTCTGGATCACATAAACTCATAGGGAATACTCCTTCAGAGACTCATAACACACCTATTAGATAACATAGGCAACTGGTTTTACATTTTGTGGATAGTGTAAACAAGAACGCTAAGAGTCAGATGTGTGTTAGTAAAGTTGGGATGAGTTTAAAAGTTTTGGGGGTTTTTGTTTGTTTGCTTGCTTTCTTATTTTTTCACACAGCTCTTTTCCTACCAGATTCTGCCAGGATGAGATTTTCCATTTTAGAGCAATGAAGAAGAAAATGGAATTTTAACAAATCACTGATTTGCTAGTCCTCAACTCTGGAGTCTGAGGATTTATGGGGGAATTTCTCAATAACTATTTCTCTAAATTTATATAATACTATTTGATCCTTAGTATTTCTTTTTTTCATTTATATATCATGTTTGTTCACCCTATTCTTTACACCTGAGGCCCTCACTCACTTAGACAACAGTAACCAGGGACTGTGACTCAAAAGCTCTTCAATCAATTATAAGTCATCTCAAGCTTCTGTATGGGGAGAACTTTAACTTCTAAATATCACTTGCAATTACTGAAGTATACTTTTCAATAAAAGATCCAAGGATATTGTGTATTCACACATTTTGCCATCAACTAATCTGCTATTTAGTACGGATGGTAACTAGAGGCCTAAGTCACTCATACCTCTCTCCTACATTTTATCAGATTAACTTTAAGTTCCTTTAATGAGAAATTAACTTCTAAAATAAGCCAGTGGAATTCAGAGGTTGTTTTAGAAGCTAGCCTACCCAAATTAATACAACCCTTTCCTGTGGTTTTTCCCTTAATACTTACATGCTCTATATTTTACTTATTTATCTTATTATTTTTCTTTCTCCACTAGAATGTAAGGGCAGGAGTTTTTATCGGTACTGTTCACTGATGTAGTTCTAGTGCTTAAAATAATGCCTATAGTAGATACTCAATGAATATTTGTTAAATGAATGGATAGATGAATGGATAAACAAACAAATGAACAACTGAATGGATGAATAAATGGTTGGCCTCTACTTAAAGCGTCTCAGGCTTAAGCAAGTGGAACAAATGTAGAACAATTGTGGTTTTCTTCTGTCAGGAGCATGGGATTAAAAAGAAATGAGCCATGCCAAATACATTTGCCCTCTGGACAAAGTAAATTCCTAACTGTCACATAAAGATATAACATAAGTGGTTGTCAGAGGGTACAAGAATAAATAATAACAAATCAAAACTTCTGTGTCTTCCTTGGGACATGTTAGTGCATTGATACAGAGCTTCTGAATCAATTGCACTAATTTTATTGGTGAAACAATAATTTAATAGACCCAAATATCCACCTATATGATTAATCCATTCATTAACCCATCCATCTATCTTTCCCACACGTTTATTGATAACCTGTTAAGTATACTAGGGACTAACTAAGGATACAAATTTGAATAAAAAATGGACTATCCTCAATGGTTACACAGTATAAGGAGGAAGATGAGTTTATTATTTCATTCATAAATTTCTGTCTTGATGCCTTAAAATGTCCTAAGGAAGAAACAGCTCTTTCAGTGTGTGATTCTAACCCTTCTATGACAACAACCTGTCTTACAGTTATATCTTTCTGTGACAGCTCAAAATTTACATGATGAGTATTTAATTTGACATATCAAAATTACTTCTCACTTTTAAAGCTGAAAATCAGAGTATGTTACTTCTCCAGTATTCCAACTGTTAGTCTGTGTGATATTAGAGACCTAAAACTATCTCTCAGTATTAGAAGTATCTTGTTTGCTATTCAAGGAGTAGTTTTCAAAAAGGAAGCATAAATGACATTTTATTGGCAGCAAACACTCTTTGTTTGTTGTAAGAGAATACTGCAGCCTCACTGGGCTGTCTCTATGTTTAATAGACCATAAAATTGAAATTCCCACTCTGACCTCTAAGAGATGAGATGAATCAGAAGGTGACCCACTCTCTAATCAGTTGGAAATAAATGACCTTTATTGTCATTTACATTGGATTGGGTAAAAGTAAAGAGCTTTTATTGCTTTAGCACTGAAACGATTACAGCAAGGACTGACAGAGGAAGGTTACCTGTTATAATGGGCTGAGCAGCCCCTGACATTTTCTCCAATCCCTTCTGATTCTAACAAGTTGGCGACTGTAAGCCTAGTTTTTAAACTTAATAAAAACATGATAAAAGAGACCTTGACACAGCCAGTTAATTCATTTTTCTATCTTAATAAAACCTACAAAATTCCATATTGTTATGTTAGCTGAGGTAGTTGCTGTCCAACACAAAGACGGTCATAAAGATCGTATTTTCTAATTAGTACCAAATTGAATTCAGAAAGGCCCAAAAGGTAAAAGCAGCATGAGTTGGAACAAAACATGAAATATTTTTTCTTTTCTTTTTTCTTTTTTTTTTTTTTTAAGACAAAGTCTTGCTCTGTCACCCAAGCTGGAGTGCAGTGGTGTGATCTCGACTCACTACAGCCTCTGCCTCCCGGGTTCAAGTGATTCTCCTGCCTGAGCCTCCCAAGTGGCTGGGACTACAGGCATGTGCCACCACACCCGGCTAATTTTGTTGTATTTTTAGTAGAGATGGGGTTTCACTGAGTTGGCCAGGCTGGTCTCAAATTTCTGACCTCAAGTGATCCACCCGCCTCAGTCTTCCAAAGTGCTGGTATTACAGGCGTGAGCCACTGTGTCTGGCCAAAACATGAAATACTTCTAAGATGGCATTGATGGGCTGATCTTATGTTCATGCTATGTTGCAACATATTACACTGCTATATGTCCTTGTGAGAATCTTTGTCCTTTTAAATTAGGAAGATCCTGATATTTTTATTTTTGATTAATTGGTAATGATTACTGCAATGGATAAAACATAACTGAAATAGAAGAAAAGTTTTGAGTGTTTATCAGTAAAATAAATTTCAAAAAAGATAGTACTGATGGGTGGAACATACACAGAGTGCAGAAGAGAATGTATACACCTTTGTTATAAGAAAGAGAAATACAGCCCCTGACATCTGGAAACTGGGCTCACACTGACAAACCTAGTCCCTTGATGTTAAGAGCTGGCCTTGCACTTACAAGTAGGCCATACTGTTATCCTGTTGGACATCAAGCAGTCTCAGGGTACCAGAATCCCACAAGATCATTCTACAACAATAATCAAGTAAACAAAACAAGAACATTTTATAATCTTATCTAAGCATAGATGAAAACAAGGTGACTGTTGAAAACGCAAATTACCAAACATTCCCATTTCTTGACTAATGTGAATAACCTACTCTCTTACCAATTAGAGCTTTAACCTAGCATTAGTCTGCCATCCTTCTAAATAAAATTTGAGATACCAATGATAGAATTGTCTCCACTCTCTGACATCTCTTAGTCCAGAGAAAATCCCTGCTCCACCGAACTCTCCTGAAAATTACTAACATAAACCTAAATCCTATAGTAAATCCTTTCAAGTGCCCTCTGACTGAGACTCTCCATGATTCCTCGTGGTATGTGGGGTGTATTTATTTATTTATTTTCATTACTATGGACAAAAGTCTCAACTTGTTTGTCCATAGGTGGAACAAACATCTGGTCATCTTTGGCCTGATGAGTGAGTATTGGTAATTGCCGCATAGGTCATTTCAAAATCACCTCTAATTTAGCAAATTTTCATAGTGCAGCTCTAAGGGAAAGATTCATATTGGAGTAGTCCCACATTTACCCAAAGATTTTTTGAATGGTAAGAAGCTATTTTGAGTCCCTTGACATGCTCTTTTGCATCACCTATCAATTATATACAAGTGCCTCCACGCTTGTATAGAATGAGGTGTTCACTATGAGTATGGTACCTTAATATCTATATAAACTAGAAAGATTTTTAAATCTAAAAATACAGTACATATCCAAGATACTCTATAATACCTATGGTTTAAACAATAATAAAAATAGCCCCTGTGTATTCGTTACCCAGTCTAAGAATTAGAACATCTTGTTTTGCATTTTTCATTCCCTTGCTTTATTTTATGGTTTTACTGCATTTGGATGTGTCTCTAAGTAATATATTTTCCAGTTTTGCATTTTTGAGTATTATGGAAATGGAAATCACACTACCTGTATTCTTTTATGATGTTTTTATCTCAGCAACATTTTTGTAAAATTCATCCATATTCGTGTGAATAACATTATGTTCATCTACACTGTTGTTACATTCCCTTAATGCATCTATTTTCTGGTGAATAGACATTTAGATTGTTTCAGTTTGTAATTTTACCAAAAAATGCTGCCATGACATTCTTATACAGATGGCCTGACAAACATGTATGAGTATGTACACTCAATGGTGGGATTTTTAAGTCTGTGGATCATGACCTATTGGTAGGTAGTAACCAGCATTAAAAACAAGTGGTGGGATTTTTAAATCTGTGAATCATGACCCATTGGTGGGTAGTAACTAGCATTAAAAAAAAGTGGAGTAGAAAGCGTCAGTATACATATACATATATGTGTGTGTGTGTGTGTGTGTGTACTTATACGTGTTATTTATTTTCTGAATTGTGACATAAAATGTATTTCTTACTGCGACCTGTGCCAAAAATGCTTGAGAAGATTGCAGGGTGTGCATCTAGGAATGAAATTGCACACCAGACAGTGTCAGCATTTTCAGCTTGACAAGATGATGTTAAATTATTTTTTATAGTGGTTGTACCAATTAAAACCCACTAGCATTGTATGTGTTTCCTTTACTTCCTGATCTTACCAACACTTGGCTTCATGAAAATTTTTTACTTTTTTCAAACTGATAGATATAAAGGAATATCTCCCTATAGTTTCAATTTACATTTTACTGCTTAAGTATGAGGTTGAGCATCTTTTCATATATTTATTAGCTTTTTGTGGCTCTTTTTCTGTGATATGAGTATTTATGTGTATTGCACAATTTTATTTTAGGTGCTGGTCTTTTCCTTATTAATTTGGAGTTACCCTTTATGCTTCATCTCTAAATATGTTTTTGCTTTGAAGTCTATTTTTTTTGTTGTTGAGACGGAGTCTCGCTCTGTCGCCCAGGCTGGAGTGCTGTGGCCAGATCTCAGCTCACTGTAAGCTCCGCCTCCCGGGTTTTACGCCATTCTCCTGCCTCAGTCTCCCGAGTAGCTGGGACTACAGGCGCCCGCCACCTCACCCGGCTAGTTTTTGTATTTTTTTAGTAGAGATGGGGTTTCACTGTGTTCGCCAGGATGGTCTCGATATCCTGACTTCGTGATCTGCCAGTCTCGGCCTCCCAAAGTGCTGGGATTACAGGCTTGAGCCACCGCGCCCGGCCTGAAGTCTATTATTTATGTTATTAATACAACTACATCAAATTTCTTTTGGTTAATAGCTGCATACATGTTTTTCCAACATTTGACTTTAAACCTTTCTGTGTCCATATGTTTAAGGTGAGTCTTTTTTATGTGGCATATATGTTATTTTAAAATATAGCATATGTTATATGTATTTTAATATTTGCTATACTTATATACTACATACATTATATATGTGCTATATATACATACACATGATATATATATTTTATGTAATTTTTAACATTTAATCTCATAATACTGTTTCTTAAATTATAGTTTAGTCTGTACTCACTGATCACTGCAATATTTACATGTATTTCTGTTATCATTGCGATTCCTAAAATATTTGCATTTATTTATTTTATCTGTAGATTCATTAAAGTGTATTTTTCTCATTCCATGTTATTCTTTCTACTGGTATTCGTATTATATGCTTTTTTCATTTTCAGTGGTTACCCTGGAAATTATAACATCTATATTTAACTTTGCAAATCAATAGCAGAAAGAAGCTTGGTATTCTTAAACTCTAAATACCATCTTCTTGGCTGATACATGATTTTTGTCCTTTGTTTTAGACATTTCTCATTATATAATCCAACAATTTATGTAATCTCATTTTTCTTTATAAATCAATGTTTGTTTAGATTTTTATATATTTTATCAATTTCATTGTTCACCATTTCCTTTTGTACCTCAGATCTATTTTGCCTCCTCCTGAAATATAGTTTTTAAAAGTTCCCTTAGTGAGAATCTATTGGTGATAAATTATCTGTTTTCATTTTGTTGAAAATTTCTTTATTTCATCCTCATTCGCGAACAGTGATTTCTGTGGATATGCAATTCTAGATTGATAGTATTTTCTCCCAGAACTTTGAAGATATATCATTGGTTTCTGGATTTCATCATTGCTATTAAAAATCAATTGTCATGCTAATTGTGATTCTTTTGTAGGTTTCCTTTTGCCTTCCTAGCTGCTTTTAAGATGTTCCCTTTGTCTGTAGTGCTCTATAGTTTCACCATAATGGGTCTAGGGATTTCTTTTCACTTTTCCTGATTGGAAAGGAAGAAAGGAATAAATGTACACCAGCATCTTTGTATGGCCAAGGTCCTTGTTTGTCTTCTTCACCTCTGTATTCTTAGCCTTAGCCCAGGGCCTGACACATAGTAGAAATGAAATAAATATTTGCTGTGTAGGCCGGGCGCAGTGGCTCACGCCTGTTATCCTAACACTTTGGGTGGTCGAGGTGGGCGGATCACTTGAGGTCAGGAGTTTGAGACCAGCCTGGCCAACATGGTGAAACCCCATCTCTATTAAAAATACCAAAAATTCAGCCGGGTGTGAAGGTGCATGCCTGTAGTCCCAGCTACTCGGGAGGCTGAGGCAGGAGAATCTCTTGAACCTGGGAGGTAGAGGTTGCAGTGAGCTGAGAGCATGCCACTGCACTCCAGCCTGGGTGACAGAGTGAGACTCTGTCTCAAAAAAAAATCGCTGTGTAATTAATAAATGTATAAATAATTTGAATTAGTTTCCTTATGAATAAGAGAAGGGAACTAATATCTTATCTCAGCATGTCTAATAAGCATATCTTATTGCAGATGTCTCCAGTAGTTAATAGAAAATAAAGGAGCAAAATGAATCTTCTGGTCACTATTCTTTTTTAAGATAAAATTACCTATTTTCCCCTGTAAAACTATAAATAATTTAATTTGACTTTACATTCATATAAGCTTCCAAGTGAAGGTTTGAAACGTCCCAGAGGTTTAGTGTTACAGAAAACCAGGACCTAGCAAATCCTGAACTGTCAGTAATCATTATTCACAAATAAGTGTAGCCCACCATAATTTTAATCAAGCCCATTCTTCAGAGTATGACTTAGAGTACATAAAGTCTATGTCAAGTCTTGTGTTTTTCAAATACTAGATTGATGTGACAGACAGGGATATAAATTTTATAGTGGTCGGCATTTTTATTTTCTTTTGTCTTTTACCCCTTCTGTATTCTTACCACTCTACCCTCAACACACAAACATGCACACACACACACACCCCTCCCCCACAATCACAACCAATCATATGAAATACTATGTTTGTTATGCCTTGGACTCTATAGGTTTTCACCCTTCCTCAAAGCCTTGTTATAGCTGACAAGTATGAGTTCTCTTCAGACAATTTTCCCAAATATAAAGCATGTGGGATTTCAATACAAATCCTGTCTCTGACATAATACCTTTATAACTATGTGAGCTTTAGTTTCCTTGTCTGTAAATTGGTAATAGTAATAGATACTTCATGGCTTATAGTGAGAATTAGAGATACCATATATAAAGTGACTAGCCTATTACTTGGTGACTGATATGCACTCACTAAGTATTAGTTTTTTGTTCTACCAAGCCTTCTGTCTGCCTCCTGACAAGACCTGACACCTGAGAGTGTGACAAAGGCATAATCCCAACAATCTGTTCTGATATTTTCTCTGAAATGACAAATGACTCAAGTACATTATCTGAGTTGAACAAATACAAGATTTATAGTGATTATTCTCCAAGGGTAACAAGAGGTAATGACTAACAATTCTGGGAAGATCTTATTTGTGTTAGGTGTTGGCAGCTCTAAGCATACGTGGTAAAAGTGATATGGAGGCCCATTTCCTGGAGAGTGTAGACTGGAGGTGTCCACTTTCTTCTGTGACACATGAAACTGCTGTCAGTATGCTATCTACTCCATCTCACATCCAAAGAACTATCAAAAAAAACCAAACAAACAAACAAAAAAAACTAAGGCCTTGGCATGCCACTATTTAGCGACTTTTAGTCACTGAACTATAGTATTCCCCTTGTTCTTATTTCTTTTTGTGTACTCTTTGCCTCCTGCAGAAGTTAAAAACTCTTCTCTTTTTTAAATAAAACACCAGAGAGTAAATAGCTTAGGCTTTGAGAGCTATGTGGGCTACCACTGCAACTACTCAGCTTTGCAGTTGTAGCACAAAAGCAGCCAAAGACAGCATATAAACAGTTGAGCATGGATATCTTTCAATAAAACTTTATTTATACGATCAATGAATAAAGGACTCCTTATTTAATAAATGGTGCTGGAATAACTGACTAGCCACATGAAGAAGAATGAAACTAGACCTCTATTTTTCACTATATACAAAAATTAACTCAAAATGGATTAAATATTTAAGCGTAAGACCTCAAACTATACAAATCCTAGAAGAAAACCCAGGAAATACCATTTTGAATATCAGCCTTGGCAAATAATTTATTACTAATTCCTCAAAAGTAATTACAATAAAAACAAAAATTGATAAATGATACCTAATTAATCTAAAAAGCTTTTACACCGCGAAAGAAACTAATAGAGCAAACAGACAACCCACAGAATGGGAGAAACTATTTGGAAGCTATGCATCCTACAAATGTTTAATATCCATAATCTGTAATAAAGTTAACAAGCAAAAAGCAAATAATCCTATTAAAAAGTAGGCAAAGGACATGAACAGACCCATCTCAAAAGAAGATATACAAGGAGCCAACAAGCATATGAAAAAAAAGTTCATCACTAATCATCAGAGAAATGCAAATCAAAAGCACAGTGAAATACCATTTCACATGAGTCAGATGGTTGTTATTAAAAAGTCAAAAAATTACAGATGCTGGTGAGGTTGTGGAGCAAAGAAAATGCTTATACATTGCTGGTGGGAATGTAAATTTGTTCAGCCACTGTGGAAAACAGTTTGGAGATTTCTCAAAGGACTAAAACAAAACTATTACACCATTTGACCCAGCAATCCCATTACTGGGTATATACCCACAGGAGAAAAAAAGTCATTCTACAAAAAAAACACATGTACTTATATATTCACAGCTACACTATTCACAAAAGCAAAGACATAGACTTAACCTAGGTGCCCATCAACAGTAGATTGGATCAAGAAATTGTGGTACATATACAACATGGAATACTATGCAGCCATAAAAAATAATGAAAGGAGGCCATTATCCTAAGCGAATTAATGCAGGAATAGAAAACCAAATACTGCATGTCCTCACTTATAAGTAGGAGCTAACCACTGGGTACATATGGAGACAAAGATGGCAACAATAGACACTGTGGACTCCTGGTGGTGGGGGCAAGGATTGAAAAACTACCCATTGGATGCTATGTTCAGTACCTAGGTGACAGGATCATTCATACCCCAACCCTCAGCCTCACACAATATACTCACATAACATATGGATAATCTAGGATAATCTCACTATTTAAGGTCAGCTAATTAGTAACCTAATTCCATCTGTAATGTCTGATCATATCAGCACCTGGATTAGTGTTTGATTGAATAGCCAAGAAACAGGAGACATCTTTCGAATTTAGAATACCACAATTGTCACCTGGATTTCCGACATTGTGATACATAAGTATATAGATCATTTGAAATGTATCCAGAAATAACCTATTCAAGCTTTTGGTTTTGGTAGGTTATATCTTAGATTTGAACATATTCCATAAGCATATTTTATATAGTTACTGTTATGGGGCTTATCCAATAGTCTGGGCTTCTCAGTAAGTAATATAGCCACTTGGGAGTAAATCTATGATAGACAAACTATGGTCTGATCCTTCAATGAATACCTTTCTCCAAGGTTAACATTTTCACTTTTTTTCCCAGTAGTGGAATGGTGTTTCATATAGAATTTACCTTTGCCTCATAGATTCCGAAGCAGATTTCAGGATAATTGCTGTGGGGAACAAGGTTGACATATTTTTCTGGAGTGACTTTTCTATTTGGGATCCAGCTATTGATTTTCAAGTCCAATAAGTTGCTGAATCAAATGGGTATAATACTCTGGGACTTGAAATGTCTATTTGACTCTCAGTTGCTTTTCCTCAGCCACCATATCAGACATGTCACCAATTCTTACTGATTCTCATTCTCAATGGCCCAAGTGTCTGTGTCTTTCCCTTTACTCCTCACCTCCATGATACCCTGATTTGCATCTTCATCATTTTCTATCCTCTTTATTGTTTAACTTTCTAATTTGCCTGCCTACCTCTGGTTTCTCTCGTCATATATTTATCCAGAGATTATGTGATTCAATCTAAACTTTAGAAAAACTGCTAGAATGACACTCCAGTTCTTTACCTCAGCATTCAAAGATTTGGCCCCAAATCCTACCTTTTAACTCCACTTTTCAATAGAATTCTCCACAAATCCTTTACCCTAGTTACATAGTCCTATTTACTATTTTCAGAACTTGCCCCATAGAGGTTTTGGGACAGTAATGCTCACCTAATCAGCTAAAGCCGTTTCTTAATTTTTAATTAGAAATATATTTAGTCTACCGAATGACTTCTACGGCTGTTAAAATCATTGTGATATGCCTGAAAATGACTTTTATAGCAGCATAACTACTATAGGTTGAATTCCAGGTATTCTAATTCATTCCACAAATATTTCCTGAGTGCCAGTTACTGCTCCTAGAAGTGGTGAACAACACAGCCAAGGTCCCTGCCCTCATTTCACTGATAATAATGAGAAATATGAGGATATGAAAAGAAGGGTAATGTGTTAAAATTATGGGAGAATAGTCAGCCATTCATTTGAAAAACATTAATTGAGATCATAGTCTGTGAAATACTTTCTTGTAGGTACTATGAAAAAAAAAGATGAAGAAGACAGAAATCAGTTCTCAGAGCATTTACAACCTAGTAGACATGAGAGGATAGAAATAATACTGAAGGATGCTATAAGTAGTGGGAGAAGTACAGACAAAGAAGAAGATTATAAACATTTCAGGAGGGAAGATGAGGGTGATTTCATGTAGCCATTGCAGGCAGGGCTTAAAAGATGGATGTGACTATTCAAGGATCCTTCTTTCCCATCTTTAACACTGAATTTATTACCAAATCCAGGCAAGCAGTTCCACCACTTACAATTTGAATTTATTACTCCTCTCTTAGTCTTACCATTGCCCTAGCATGGATGCCATCATCTGTCTCCTGAACTATTACAATGGCCAATGTGTCTCTTCATCCTACTCTCTCATCAGTCTAACCCACTGTACATGTTATATCAAAGAATCTTTCCAAAACAGAATCTGATCATGACCTCTTTTTCATTCAGAACCTATACTTGATCTCTATTGTTTGCATTGAAGATCATTTATCCACTAATGCAGTGGTTAAGAACTTGAGCCCCAGGTCAGACTTACTGGGATGGGATCCTGGCTCTACTACTTACCAACTGTGTGATAGGAGGCACATTATTTTATTGCTCTAAGTGCCAATTTCCTCATCTATAAAATTAGGATAATAGTGTTTACATAAGGTTGCTATGTTGATAAAAATATATGAAGTGTGAACTGCAATTAGCAAGTACCTAGCAGATAGTAAATATTCAATTAATACTGGCTATTATTATCACCATAAAATACTCCAGAGATTGAGATAAACTTTGTAAATAATTAGCTGTTTTCAGTTTATTAGGGATTTTTGAGAGTTAATTATGTGGCTAAATAATTGAATTTCAATGCTGTTCCCTTTTCCCTTGAGTAGGCAGCTAAGGATTATAACTGGTGAGTGGTTTTTTGAAAAAAAGGCAAAACATTTCAAGCAAGTCAATGTTCTCGGCACTGATGTTGTCCGACAGTCCATTTTAAGAAGAAGTCCAGGTAATTAAAGCAAATGTGTGGTTTCACAACTATTTTCATCTTCATTTGGCTAACTAAATAACTTCCCTATGTTATGCAGTTAATCAGCACAAATGAGTTTCCTGAATCCCTTAGGTCATTTCACAACTTGGTAGCATGAAATCTAAATACGTAATTCATATAGGACGAGGAAGTCAGTAGAAAACAAAATTCACAGTGATTTTCCATATATCTCACCCACCAAGATTTTCAAAGAAACCATTTGTCTCCATCATAGACAGTTCTCTTTCTGAATGCACATCCAATATTTTACTGAACACTTAAGAAAGTAACATAAAAAAGATGAATTAAATGATTCACACTGTGAAAATAATCCTTGATTTTTTCAACAATATTTATTTCCGATTTCTTTTAAATGTTACTTTTTAAATCCAGTGGTTCTCAACCAAGGATTGATAATGTGTACCTTGTCTCCCTCCCTCAAAACGGGAGCATTTGGAAAGGCAAGGGGGACATTTCTGGTTGTCACAATGACTGGTGAGTCAATGGCATTTGGTGGGAAGGAGCCAGAGATGCTAAATGGCTTGAAATGCATAGTCTTACTGAATGAATGCTGGCTTCAAATGAAAATAACACTCTACCTTGACAATGCTTTTTGGTGCAATTCAAACTACAATTCAGTTAAAGATGGAGTAAATCTTGTGATCGGGAGCGTGTTCCTCATATGTGGTGTAGTAAAAGCAGAACAAACACCTTTCGGCCTGTTTCTAGGCTTATCTCATCTTTCACACAGAGGAGACAAGTGCCCTTGTATTTAAGTCTGGCACATATGGCAAGGAGGCTTGGAACTGATTCCAGTGTTACTTCTGGGTGTGGCACTAGCAAGGAAAGGCTTTTGCACATGGGTCACATGGAGAAGATACTACAGAGAGATAGTGTGGAGTACAGTTAGAATTAGACAGTCAGCCATGGCCTCTTCTTCCACTCAAACCTCAGTACCTTCCAGAATGTAGGCAGTTCCTAAAGTCACAATGTATTGCACAGATGCCCACCCTCCCAGGAAGTGTGGCTTATATGCCCAGAAATTAGGACATCATTTCTATAACCTCATGCTAGAACTCAGTCTCCAGGGATTTGGAGATCTTAGGAGACCATGTTCCCCTGCTCTAAAAATATCAGCAGAAGGCTGATGCAGTCATCCCTAGAAAGGTTATCTCAGTAAACCTCCCACAGATGAGTCCAGGATCTTTGTCTTCAGTTAACTCTAGAACACTCAACAAATTAGAAATAACTGTGTGACAGAAAAACTTGGAATGGGAATGGCATTGCCAATTATTATAGACTTCCTTGCCTTGAGCTAATCTGGGAAAGTGAAAGCAGAATATAAATTTGCTCTCATTTCTGGCCATTTTGTATGTCAATTTCTCTTCTGATTGTTAATGAGGAGCTGAAGAAGTACAGAGCCAAGAGCAAACCTGCCAGGATGCAGAAAAGTCAGACACTTCACCTGTTGCTGGGAAGAAGGCCAGCCATGATGGACCCAAGAGAAAGGGGTAAGACATGGTCTTTCTGAGGGAATTTTTGATCTTTATTCCAGACGCCTCTGAAATGAAGACTCCTTAATTTTTCAAGTGACCCAGAGGAGGTCAGAGACTCAAACAAAGTAACACTTTCTTATCATTCTCCTCAGGAAATGCAGTTTTAATACTTTTCAACAAGTAAATATAAGTCCTGTCTGACCTAAGCACAGAAGAGTTTTCCTTTCATTTGACATATCCGGTCTTGCACTATATGGTTCCCATTACTTATAGGTAGAAAGTTTCATGCCAGGGCCAGTCTATAAGGAGGTGACAACAGTTTCTGTTGTACAATGTCAATACTTGTCCCCTCCAACCTGCGTGCTGGTATATGATTTTATCCAAAATAAAGATTTATTAACTGAGCTTAAATAAGCATCATATTCCCTATTTAAAATTCAGGCTTCCTTAAGAAAAAAAGTCACATTTAGCTATCACAGTAACTTAGTTCAGTAAATGAATACAGGATATAGATGTCAAGTACTGAGAATAGGAATGGGAGGTACATAAGGGAGCAAGAAGGTTCTTTCAAGGGAGAAAAGTGGATCCCAAAATATAGGCTATAAGGACCAAAAGGAAACTGCATTTTTCAGTTTTTGTTTCTCAGGCAGCTATTGGCCAGTTTTTGTGGCTGAAGTAGTGAGAGTTCTAATATGCACCAAGTCATTGTATGGTCCTTTCTGTTTTTTTATTATTACTGAGATGGGGTCTTATTATGTTGCCTGAGCTGGCCTTGAACTCCTGGGCTCAAGCAATCCTCTTGCCTTGGCCTCCCAAGTAGCTGGTACTACAAGTCGTGTGCCACCATGCCTGGCTAACTTTATGGTCCTTTCCAGACAGCATTGTTTCATTCTCTCAGTAGAATACAAAGTGAGATGGCGCTAGTGTTAGAAGCTTTATCTGGCTGTACAAAATGTCTAGGGTTCTTTTAGAATCTTGGGCTGTCAGTGGGAATACAATCTAAATTTCATCTAACTCAAGCACTCATGACAAACCATGTTTTCATTGATGAGCAGAGATGAGTTGGAAAGGTAGCCTAGAGTATCCTATGTATTCTATCCTATGTATTGACCCTTCCTACCATCTTGAGTTCATTTATCACTCTATGGGTCATCCACAATGCTTTGTGCCTTTGCACCACCAATCATATTGCACTCTGACACCCCCTCAACACACACACACACACATACACACACTTAATGGTAAGCTCCTTTAGTGGTAGACCAGTGGTTTCTTTGCTTCTGTGTTGCAGTATCTAGCATGGCACCTGACTCATCAAAAACAATCAATGGCTTGATTGAATAAGTAACTCAGAGCCCACAAATGCCTCTAGGAGTTGTCATTTGCAGACCCCAGCTCAGGCATCATAGAGTAGGTTACAGAATAGTGGACTTGGAGATGGGAGACAGTAACTAACTCGCCAGCACAATCAATTATGCAAATTCTGAATCATTCAAACCATTATAGCACTGGATTGAGCCTTAAGTTCTGATTGTTCTCAGTCATCAAGGAATATAACATCTAGTTAGGGAGAAAAGGTACACACCTGAAAAGTTACTAAGTATAAAAGAATTGCAGGAAAATTTAAGATGGCAACGTGAGCTTCCTAAAAGCCTTTCTAAAGCAGAGGAGGGTGTTCACCACAGAGATATCCTAAGGTAATAAATTACTGAGTACATATAAATAAATGGGTAGGTAATAAATGCCAGCTGAGTATAGGAGCCATCCAGAAAGACATCAAATTGTACATGAGACTTAAGGAGGAGATAAATGGGGTTCAGGATCGCAAAACGGAGGAAGAGTGACTCCAGGCAGAGGAGATACCTTAAGTAGAGGATATACATGAGGTGGTTCTCAGAGCAGCATACCTTGACATTGTATTAAGTGCTATTCTCACCAAAGAAAAATGTAATTTTCTAGTAGATTGAAGCTTCAGATGCTTTGACAATGACACTATTCCAGGAGTCTTTGAAACAGAGACAACATGGTAGATTCTATTAAAATTGTGCCAGTGCCTTTGGAATCCATTTTTTTCTCTAGAAAACTGTAGAATGTAAATGAAGTGTATCTCCCAATGCCATTACAAAAAGGAATACAGCTTTGATTTTGTTATTAAAGTACATTTGGAAACACCCATGTTTTGGGCACACGGTATCCTGGATCAGGACTTTAAGTTCCTAAAAGCCTGTTTTTGCTTAAATCCCAAATAATTTAGGGAAGCTAATCAGATTTTATCCAACATGAGGAACAAGAATAAATGTCATGGAAGATAATAAAGGTGGTTTCCACCACATGAGTTTAGTCATTCGTTCCACAAGAGTTGGTTGGATTCTAGTATGTACCAGGCATCATTCTAGACTCAGGAAATCTGTCAAGGAGCAAGAAAGGCAGAGTCACTGCTCTCATGGAGCTGCAGTCTAATAAGTAGTTACCTCAGTTTGTCCAAGAGCATCATCCTGGTTCCCCTCTCTGAGCAAAGTGAGTTCAAGCTCTCTATTCTCACTGTTCCTACAAACAGACCCAGCTCAAGGAATGCATCTCCATTCTCAGGTGACAGTGCTGAGTTCTCAGAGTAGGCAGTCTTTTGCTTAGTAGTGACCGACCAGCAAGTGGTATGGTCTTGAGAGAATGGTGTAACCTTCTCCATTATCAATCACCCTTGATACTGTATTGCAGAGGCACTGGGAACTCTCCTGATCCTCTCAGCCCTAAGGCTGCTTTATTGAAGAATCCTTTATTATTAAAAGTCCTAGAAATTGTATTCTTGAAATGATATTTTTAAATGCTTTCTTTCTTATCTAATTTTAAATACATATATATAATTTCAGATTTCTTCATAGCAAGTTCAGATCAGCAACCAGAGGAGAAATCATAACTCCCAAAACTCAAAGTGGGCGGAGCTATAGCTTGGACTTAGATGGTCAACATTTTAGGAGTTTAAAGTCAGCTCCTGGTTCAGACAGGTAAGAGTCATACAGATTGAGCAATGAAGCAGATTGAGCAACCTGAAGATAAGGTTGATATACTCCCATTCATAGGGGGGTTTTAGGTGTCTGTGAAATATTACCACTTGGAGAACTCCTAACACATAATATGAAAATTCAGGAAGATATGTTTTAGTTGATATGGAAAGCACGCACCCTACTTCTAGAATTACAGCTATTGGAATTGCTTATGTCACCTGCAGGGATGAAACTTTATGTTCTGGTACTTGGGGCTGCAGTTCAAATGGAAATGTACGGGGCAGGCAAATGTTTTTCATTGACTTCTTGAGCTTTTTCTATTTAAGCTTCTGAAAAAAAGAAACCTCTGAGTGTCAAATACATTCCTTGCAGCTTTTAAAAAATTATTAATAATTTTACATTTGAATTGCATCAGAGACTTTTTCATAAATTTCACTTCCTTTCTAGTTCCACCTCTTCTGACTGGAGGAGGTTGTCAGTGGAGCCAAGTGAGAACGTCTTATCCACAGATCTATCACTTGTCAAGAAAAATAATGAGAAACACAAAGCATAGCCAAGAGTATAGTCATTTTATATCAGGCGTGATTTTCTGTGTCCTATTGGAGCATAGTCAAGACCTATTTTCATGGTTCATGTATTATCGAAGCTAGCAATGAGAAAAAAATATCCACCCTCATATTTCACTGGTTTGTCCAACTGTTAACTCCCTTTCATTTGCTTGGATCTGGGGTAATTCTGCTAAGCCAGATAGTACAACTGGCAGATTTTTCTTTTCTCCTTAGGTTAGGAAGAATGCAAGCAGAATTGCATTCTTCCCTGTGATCCATTTTAGAATGCAGACCAAAAAATTTCCTTAGAAGAGACACTATTTTGACTATTTGGTTATTTTTTCATGGTGACTCTCCATAGCTGTTTCTTTTGTCCCTATAACAGTCCTTTAAGCAAGCGTTACTTTATGTAAAACTATACAGAAAAAAAATTACAAGGAAGCATAAAGTCATTTGTCACCCATTATCAAAATATTAGCACTGTATTCAGTATTTCCCAAACTTTCAAGAATACTGATATATTCTCTTTTATGATTACAAACTGTTAAGCTATGGTTGCCTTTATCCTTGAAATAGTTTCATTTGTCTTCCCTTGGGGTAGCTTCATGTTGTGTCCCACAAAAACTTTCTATAAAAATCTCATTTTGGCTGGGCATAGTGGCTTACGTCTATAATCCCAATGCTTTAGAAGGCTAAGGCAGGAAGATTGCTTGAGCCCAAGAGTTTGAGGTTACAGTGAGCTATGATAATGCTACTGCACTCCAGCATGGGTGACTGAGCAAGATCTTGTCTCTAAAAAATAATAATAAATAAATCTCATTTTTGTTTTTCATAGTTGGACTCCTGACTCTGAGATAGTAGTGGTCAAAATTATTTAGAGACAGTAAGCAACTAATTTGGTGTTCTTTTTGCTCAGCCTCCTGGGACTCCATGGATGAGCCACCTTGACTAACACTTGAGGCTAGCATTTAAGAAGAACAATATATACGAAAAGACAAAAGACAACGTTCCTTGTTAAAGAAAAAAAAAAAGGCTGCCACCCTAACAAAATTAGATCATGCTATTTTAAGTTATGTATCTTACAGTTACTCAACAAGAATAATAAGGGGCATGCTCTCCAGTATCAGTGCTTATACTGTAATGGAATCTGTCTGCCTGGGTTTACTTTTTGTGATCTTACCTACTGGTAGGTATAAATAACCAAAACTATAAAGCCATATGGACATGCATCACCAAATACTGGTATGTTGACCCAGGAACATCTTGTTCTTGTTATAAGCTGAAAGGAATTCCCTAAGTAGACTTTATCTTAAATTGTAAATACCTGAAATGGCTTACACATAGTCAGAACATTGTAGTCAGGAGTGCTTTGGCTTAAGCATGCTAAGAACAATGTTTTTCCATGAAGAAAGTGAGTAAAGATGCTCGGGAGATCAATAGAGCAAAATGTCCTTTCCCTTGAACGTGCATTTATCACAATGATGACCCATTAATGAACTGCCACAGTGAGATGAGTTCCATTATTTCAAAATGAGTCCTTAGAAAATTGAGGCAGGAGGTAGCCCATCTTTTCTTAACTCCCATCATCTAAAGAGACTGTAAGATCCCAGTCTCTTTGGTCTATTGCCTGACCCAGCTTGCTAATAATTCCCCTTTCTCCTTTACAATGCATATTTTTTTCATGGATCATTGATCTTTTCCTGGAGCAGCTGGGCTTCGGCATTCCTTTTTAAAGCTCACATCATATAACAGTGTAAATGATGTTTTATCAGATGTCCAGTTGGCTTTATTTCTTTTCAGTAGTTTCAAAGCAGGGGAAAGTATGAATAGATTAAAGAAGCCCTAGCAGCCTCTCAGAAGAGCTTGTCAAATGGATGTTCACCAGTTGCTAGGGACTTGACACATGAGACAAAGAATATTTTTAGGAAAATAAATGTAAGCTCTAGTTAATAAACAGAATATTATTCAAGGTAGTGATTTTTAATCCCTACAAAGTTGTGATGAGCTGTCACTGTGGTATGATTTACAAGATCTCTAACTTAAGTCATGCTCTCCCAAAAACAGACGCCTAGGCAAGAATGTATAAGCAAGTGATTTATTATTAATCAAGTGATTCCAAGAGAAACCAGGAAGGGAGTAGGAGAGACAGAATAGAGAAGAGGAAGAAGCTAAACAATAGTGCTAGCTCCAGTGAGGTCTGAGGACTCAGCCTGATCCTGTAAGAGATTCTAGAGCATAAACTATATCCTTGAGCTTTCTCCACGTTGAGGAGCTGGACCATTGCACTCCTATACCAGTCAGTCATTGACCATGACCTCCCTTGAATAGAGCCTCTAGACTTAGCAAATGAAGATATAGGATGCCCAGGTATATATAGTTGGGACTAACAACTGTTTTTTAGTATAAGTATGTTTCATGCAATATTTGGGACATCCTTATGCTTAAAAATTATTTTTTATCTGAAATTCAAGTTTAACTGCGAGCTCTGTATTTTATCTGACTACTCTTCTGTAGGGGTGAGGGGAAGACAAACTCCAGGGCATTTCTAGGCGTCCAGCTCCAGTGCTAGAGGGAATGCCTCTGAAGGTGGCAAGTGACATCCATTAGTAGAAAAGAACTCAGGAGCTAGGGAGGAGCATGCACAGCTGGTAAAAGGAATCTGAGGGAGACACCAACAATGTTATCTTAAAAAAAAAAAAAAAAAACAAAGGAAAAGTAGAACTTTGAGCCTAAAATGTATTTTGTTCAGTAAAAATGGAGGAAGAATGATGCTGTTTCTCAGTAACCTTTCTATCATGTCATTGGAGAATATGGCAATATTTACATGGACTGTGAACAGATGGTGGGACCTTGTTTGGTCTCGTAACCAACTAGGTTCTCATCTTTCTGCCCTCCCACTCCTTTGCCCCACGCACACCAGTTTCATCCAGTTATTCCCAGTTGCTCTTCAGGGAGTCTGGGACTGATGATCAGTCTCTGTGAAGCTTCATAAACTGCTTTGCTTTGGCTGTGATCCACCAAAAGCAGAGACCACACCATTCAAACCAGCCCTTAACTAGTTCTCATCCTCATTTCAAGCACTGCCCCTCTCTCTTTCTCTCTCTGTCCAGGAAATATGGCACTTCTGGTACTATCATGAATTTGAAGAATCATCCATTCCTCATATCTATTATTTTGGTAAAGTGAGTTTATTAAACCCATTCTATCACTAAATGATACCTTCTTTTTCATCAGAAATAAAATTATTCTCCTGTCCTGAATGTAATTTTCATTGACATCTTTGCAATTAAGGTGCCAATTAGGTGGCAACCTCTTACTAGAAATTTGAATATAGCAAGGTGGGAATGTTTAACTCTGAGTCAGGACCACATCCACAAAGTCAACAATGGTCTGTTTTGTGTATTAGATAAAACACTACATACCTAGTTGCTAATGCTAATAGCCAACTCCATTCCTTACCAGGCTTAAAAAATGTTCAAATGTACAGCATATCTCTGAAAGTACGTACATTTTATTCTATAATGATCGTTGGGTGACTCAACAGGATAAAGGCTGTGAGCATTGTCCTCCAAAGGAAAATTACTTTCACCTCTTTCCTGTGCCTTTCCCTCCTTTGTCACTGCTAATTCCTTTTTTTCCATTTTAATCTCCTTTGGGTAAGCTCAGCCCTCCTTACGGGGAGTGAGGGGTGGGCAATCAGAGCCACAAGCTGTAGCAAATGCTAACAGCCTAAAGCAATTTGCAAAACCATGGGGGCCCGAGAAAAGTGAATTTTAATTCCAGGGAGCAACTGACACATGATAAAACAGGAGGGGAAACATGAATTCACCAGAGTATTTTGTTATACTGTGACCATATCAGTGGGAGATACACAGTCTGAAGTTGCAAAAAAAAAAAAAAAAAGAACTTTAGCTAGAAACTTCTATTTAGAACTCAAAGCCATCCTTTTCTAAACTCATCCTTTGCCCACCATATGCACCAATATACATTTGATTTGGGTTCCTTTGGAAGAAAATCCTGACATAAGGATTCAAGAGTAAGTAATATGTTCAGGATGTGGTCTAGGGAAACAGAGATAGGAGAGTGGGGAAATGAGCCAGGGAAGGGAAGAAGGCAAAAAGGATGTATCATTAATTAAGCCAGTTGCTATTGTGGGCAACTAGAGCTCCATCTCACTGGCCAATTCTAGAAAACAGTGCTGAACATACATCAGAGTTATCCAGTCAAGAGGTAGGGAATCTGGGGTATTCTTACAGCAGCTGTTCAAAATTTATTGAGGGCTGCTTCTAGGGCACTAACTCTCTGGCACTTCGACTTGCCCTGTTCACAGGGGCTCCATGCTCCCATGATTCAAAAAACTACTCAGGCAGGGAGTTCTGGGTATTCCCAATAACCAAGATTCTGTGGGTAGACGTGAGTGCTGAGGGCAAATGGGCAGGGACACTGACAGAGTCTGTTACAACCTCCCTCCCAAACTCCTCTCAGACCTCCTTCAAAGATGCAGTTTGTCAGACCATTGTTCAGCCCCTGATTTCTGTTTACTTTATATTACCTGTGACTTTCCTCATTATAATGTAAATCATGTGAGAAGGTATGGAGGCTCAGTAATTCAGCCACACCTATGCTTAATTCCTGTGATCAAATGATTGTAAGCCTGAAGTCTCCTCCTTGCTGTTTTGTCTGTTTCTCCAATTGTTTCCCGTGGATGCACTGTCTTGGCATGCTCTATTTCTGTGAACTAAATCTAACACATCCCCCTCCTCCAAATTAGTAAATTGCCCTTTTACTCACTGCCATCTAAATATGTATTATGTGACATGTTACGTTTCTCAGAGTAGCTAAGATACAATAGATGACCTTTCTTCTACAAATCATTGAGGAGCAGAGATACATGACTTGGTCATCTATGCATTCTATTCATACAAATGAATTCAACACACAGCTCTGCCAACATTATTGACGTAGTACTATATATGCCAGATGGTAAATGTGGAAGTTCTTAGACAGTAATACTGTTCCACCCTTTTATGAGCTTCCAATTTAGCAGGAAGGCTGGGATAACTAAACAAATAATTTAAATACAATATAATAATACAACTTTAAAAATATGTTCTACATGCTATGAGAAAACCAAAGATAAGCATTTATCCTTCCGAAGGATTCAGGTACGCTTCATTGAAATGATCCCTAAGCAGCTTTTAAGAAATGAGGAGAACTCGGCCAGGTAAAGAAAGATAGGAAGAGCATTCTATGCAGAGGAAATAAAAAGTACAAAGGAAAATAGACATAAGGCAGACTGCGTGTGCTGAAAAGAAACTGTTCAGAGTTTCTAGAGTATAAAAATTGAAGTATGGTGTACAAGAGATGAAGAGATGGAGAGGTAATTTGGACCAGGATGTAGATGTCTTTGGATGCCTTAATACCTATCTTCTTATATGCAATATAACATCCTACTCAGAACAAGTGATTGGCAATTCTGAACTACTAAGTATGGAGTAAGTATTTGTTCCATTTAGTTGCTGAAAAGTGAAGTTCTGTTAAGCACTTCCTTTTTTGTGTGTCTATGGGAAAAGACACACGGGAGCTTTCTTCTTGCCCCCGACTTCTAATTGACCCAAGGCTTTTCATGGCTGCTGGCCTCTCTCCTCAAAACGGCTTCTGGTCATTATTTAGAAATAAGAAATTAGATCAGGATTTTAATGAGATGCTAAAAAACAAAAATATTATCACATGGAGAGTACCACCTGTTCTTAAGATCTATTTCTTCATACCCAGCTGGAGTCCCTTCCTCATGGTAACTGTCTCCTCCGTTTTAGAGGGAGTTTTCTTAAAGGAAACCAATCCATTAAGGAAACACTAAAGGTTTTAAAACCACCAAACAAAGCAGCTTTTGTTTTATTAAGTCGAATTATAAAGCTATTTATATAATTAACACTGGGATTCATTTGGCACAATTTCATTGAGTGCCTACTACATTATACTACTCTTGTCCTCTTTCCAAAAAGGAAAAGGAAGATATGTGTGAGTAAGCCATATAAGGCCAGTGGCTTCAGGGGACATTGCAGCTATAGAAGCTGCTTGAGGAATTTCCATGTCTTTCTCATCTCTCTGTTTCCCTAATTCTGCTTTCAAGGGATCCTATGATGGCTCACTTGGGCCTAAGTGTAACACACAAACACCCAATACCTGAAATTTACTTCTTTTAGGTGTATTGGCTTCTCCAAAGAGTTTTGTTTTTAAATAGACTCATCTCTGTGTGTGTGTGTGTGTGTGTGTGTGCGCGCGCCTGTGTGCATAGGCACTGTGGTGTTAATATATATATATATTCTCATCTATAGTTCCTGCCTCCTAACTTCCATAGTCCTTGTTATGCTGTTGGGCCACTTTAGGCCTCAGAAAACATAATCTCTCGGACCTTCTACTGTCCTTCTTTCACCTGCCAAAGCAGGACTGTAACCTGATTGTGGTTCAAAAGACCCTCATTCTGGAGAACCCTGCCTCATAACCTAGAGGAAGGAATGCTACACAGAGAAACCAAGAAAAGCCTGAACAGACAGGCCTTGCTGGGTTTAGATCATGCACTTTCTGTCCAATCACATTTTTACACAGTTGTCAATCATGCCTATGTAATGAAGCCTCCATACAAGTACCCTAGACCAGATCATAAAGTATAATAAAAAAAAAATAATTAAAAAGTGTAAAAAAATCCAAGAGGACAGAGTTCGGAGAACTTCTGGATAGCCACAAATGTGGAGGTGCCAGAAAGGTGGTACACACAGGGAGGACATGGAAGCTCTACAGTCCTATCCCCATACCTCACCCTACGCATCTCTTTATCTGTATCTTTTGTAGTATCCTTTATAATAAACTGGTCGATGTAAGTGTTTCCCTGAGTTCTGTGAGCCACTCCAGCTAATCAAACACAAAGAGGGGGTCATGGGAACCCCAAATTGAAGACAGTTGGTCAGAAGTTCTGAAAGCCCAGACTTGTGACTGGTGTCTGGGAGAGGACAGTCTTGGGGACTGAGTCCTCACCCTGTGGGATCTGACACTCTTTTTTTAATAGATAGTGTCAGAATTTAATTAGAGGACACACAGCTGGTGTCTGCTGCTTGGTGTGTGGGGAAAAACCCCACACCTTTGTTCACAGAAGTCTTCTGTGGTGATTGATGATTGTTGTAGTACTGTGAGAGCAGAGGATAACCATGCTTAGAGTTTTTCCCCAGACTGGCATACACGCAGAGATCAACAAACCTTTTCTGTAAAGGTACAGATAATATTTTTGACTTTGTGGGCCATATGATCTCTGTCTCGACTACTCAACTTTACTGTCAGAACATGGAAGAAGTATAGACAATACATGAATGGATGGGCTGCCTGAACTGCAATCAAATTTCATTTATGGGCTCTGAAATTTGAATTTCATATAATGTTCATGTGTCACAAAATATTCTTCTTTTGACTTTTTTCAACTATTTAAAAATGTAAAAATTACTCTAAGCACATGACTATATAGAAACATTTGGTGAGTCCAATTATGTCCACAGGCCATAGTTTGCTGATTCCTAGTGCAACACATTCACTCACTGCTGAATTAAAAAAAAAAAAATAGTGGTAGAAGGGGGAGGGAACAATGCAGGTGGAGAGATGTCTGAGATCAGTGAACTTTTATCCACAGCTTAGCACAGTGGTTTTCAGCCCTGGCTACATATCGGAATCACCTGGGGAGTTTTAAAACATGCTGGCACCTAGATCCCACACCCAGAGAGTCCCATGTGACTAGCCTCAGTATAGTCTGGACATGGGAGTTTTAATAGCTCCCCAGGAGTTTCTAATGTGCGTCTGAGGATGAGGGCCACTCATCTCACATAAGACTATTAATAAAGACACAGCATTTGGGGATCACCAAAGACTAGAAGATCGAGCTACATTCATTTTTAGTTATCTGTTTCCCAGTTAGCAGGCTCATCTCACTTTCTAATTGCAGTCTCCATTGGCCGTCTTTCCTGCATATTCATTGTAGCTCCAAAATGACTATAAGAAGTTAGGAAAGCTCATAAACCTCAGAAAGAATATTGTGCATTGTCTCTGTATTGTGTTGCACATTAGTCTCATCGTCCCAGTGAGTTTTAGGATCTCTCAGGTTCAGGCTGCCTTAGGAGAGCACACATTTAACCATATGGGAACAGGCTCAACACTGTCAGTCACCCTGGGAAGGTTGGATCCTGGGAAATTATTTCCTGGCTACAACTCCTAGGAGACCTTTATGTAAAGCAGAAAGGCAGCTCATTACATTATGAGGATCCTACCCTTGGATCCTCTGTCTAGAAATGGATATATCTGGGAAGCTGTTATCAAGATTTTTGAGCAACATGGTGCCGTGCTGAACCCCTATTAACCTCAATAGGGAAGCTGCCAGGTTCAAAAAACTCAGAGCCAGCAAACGAGACATACGATTTTATTAGCATCTTACACACAGGGAAGAGTCCACCAGTGGTGGGCTGGGCAGGAAAACCACAACCGCTTGCAAATAACAATGTAGTTTATATAACATTTTCACTTAAAACCCTCCCCCTAAACAACCTCCACCTGGAAACCTTCATTTAACCCAAAACTCGGGGCCTCAGTCCCTGGTATGGCCCGTGTTCCATGAGAAGGGACAGGGGCTCAGATGGTTTTCATAGGTAAGAAACAAATCTCAGGGCTGGCCACTCCTGAGTTCCCTAGCTTGGAACAAACATTCATATGCATCTGCCATACAGGGTCATTGTAAGAGTATACTGAAATTATTGCTGTTGGATGTGTTTACCCTACCCATGGAATTAGAGATAACAAAACAGAAGGCTTTTAAAGTATATTTCATAAGGTAAAGTAAATGAAACTCTTTCCTAATCTGGAAAATGTGTCTTTTAGCAACTCAGAATATCCAAACTCCCAGACAGTGACATATCCCCACATTAGGGCCTTTTAGAATGAGATAAATGTATCTCTTTCTTGCCGGTTTTTACTTAACCACATTTTAGCTTGAAGGTTTGTTGGCACTGATTTATCATACTTTTTATTTAAATCTAAGTAACATGATAGCTGAATCAAAAAATTGCTTTTTCTTAGTTGACCTTTAAACTTCACAACTTTAATTTTGACTTGACATAGCTTTTATCCTTTTCCAATTTAAGTGGCAAAGATTCATGTATTTTATGTCATATTTTACATAACTTCTAAATGAGTTGGCACCCAAATATTTATGACAATATGCCTTATTAGACTAAACCTTTTCCGAGTTTAATCAATTGGAAAAAAAATTTTTGAGAAGCTCACAATAAATGTCAGGGACAAATGTGAAAGTCTATGTCATTTTTGAGAGAATGCAATGATAATTTGCAGTAGCTGACTTACAATCACAAGAATTTTTTCCTTATTATAGGATAACCTCTTGAATGTCACCACCACAATTAATCAACTTCTGCCAGAGCTTCTACATAAGTAGCACTTTTGGTTTCAGCAAGGCTAATCCATGATGAGGCCTTTCTCAAAATCACCTGGCTCTGGGAGGACCTTCCACACACACACAGGCAGAAATACCCACATGAGTCTCTTTGGTTCATAACTTCTTGGCTCATTTCTGCAAGATTCACCCCTGCCCTTTCTTTTTAAAGAAGATTTTACCTGAAACAGTAGGGAGACATATTTTTGTGTTAACATTGTTCTAGAGAACCTATGGTCACAGTACAGCATCAACGGGAAAGTCTATATGCCTCTCCTAAGTAGGACCTCTGAGATGAGCGGAAATACTTGGAAGGGTACAAATGTGGCTAACTGTTGTCAAATGTAGAAATGTCATGCTCCAGGTAGAAGGGTTCAGGAAAATCACCAAGAAAATTAGAGTTCCAAAGTGTATCAATTTACTTAATCACAAAATTTTACTCTCTTGTTGTCAGAATCAAGACACGGTCTTAGACATCTTCTCAGCTGAGTCCATAGTACTATAATTTACTTATAGTGCCATCTCTACAAAGAGGAAGCCAGAGATCCTTTCTGCAGAGACTCTTTAGTAAAAAAGAAATGCCACCCTTTAGTAACCACTCTTTAGTAACATAGAAAATTTTCATAATTCTCATAATCAAGTCCCAAGAAACTAACTCCTAGCTCCTTGTTCCTTTGATTATCTTCTGTTTGATAGTTCACTCTATAAATGCAAAACCTGCCAGGCTGTAATGACTTGTTCTTAGTGAAATGATGAGTAAGCAGTATGAGAAACTAGAATGGTCACAGGCTTTGGGTAGACTGATAATACTATAATACTGTTTTTATGCTGATAGCATGGTGGTTTGTCGGTGTGTGTATGCATGTGTGTGTGTGCACACATACATGTATGGAATAATTATTTAACCTCTCCAAGACTCAATTTCTTCATTTAAAAAATATTAAATAATATTCTAAAACATATTTTACAGGGATATTGGGGGATGGAAAATGGCTAACGCCTAGAAGATACTAAGTAAATGCCACTGCTATTCATGATTATTGAAGGTAGTGGTAGCTGGTAATATGGTCCAGGACAAATTTGGTTTTGGTGACTTCTCTGGTGCACAGCTTTGAAAACACTTAGGAGTTGTGGTTGACAGTTCTATCCAATGGTCATTGCCTATTCGTCTGCCTGATTTGTCTTCTAGTAATGATATGTGCACATTTAAACATTTAAACATTCTTTTAAAAAATATTCCTTTATTCTATTTAGTCTTTCCTCTTATTGGCTTATGTAAGTCCTCATCACTATTAACCACTGCTGGTATGCTTTACCAATAAGATGTGTACTATTTTTTTTTTTTTTTTTTTTAGACGGAGTCTCGCTCTGTCGCCCAGGCTAGAGTGCAGTGGCATGATCTTGGCTCACTGCAAGCTCCGCTTCCCGGGTTTACACCATTCTCCTGCCTCAGCCTCCCGAGCAGCTGGGACTACAGGCGCCCGCCACCTTGCCCGGCTAGTTTTTTGTATTTTTTAGTAGATACGGGATTTCACCGTGTTCGCCAGGACGGTCTGGATCTCCTGACCTCGTGATCCGCCCATCTCGGCCTCCCAAAGTGCTGGGACTACAGGCTTGAGCCACCGCGCCCGGCCAGATGTGTGCTATTATATGTGCATTTGTAACTTATTAAGACAGTAACTGAGAGAGTAAAACTCATAAGGACTTCTGTTTTACCACTTAGCGTATTTTGTGCCTACTGAGGAAAAAGAATAAAATGGGAACAAACACTTCTCTTAAACTCCAATTTGTCAAAATTTATGTTGACTTATGAAGCTCATTTAATAAGAAAATTGTGAACACCTCAAGGGCAGGAACTGCTTTTTCATTTATTGTTATTGGATTGAATTGAATCGTTTTAGCACACATGAAAGTGATTCAAGCTCATTTACCAAATGTCATTATTTTTGTACCATATTTATTAAATGTCCACCATGAATTAGACACTAAAACAACACAGAGAAATGAAATATGACTTCTAATCTTTGATTAAATATGTATTGAGTGGCTTCTTTGTACTAAGGCACTACAAAGCTGCTGGAGATACATGATAATTATGGCATAGACTCTGTTCCCAAGGAGTATGAAACACCCAAGCCCTCATATGTGGATCCACTAGGGAGCCAAACAAGACATTGTGCAGTCAAGTACTAAATACAGTAGTCAGGCAAAGACCATAAGTCAATAGGAACTGAGTGGAACAGAGGTTGACAAGGCTTCTGCTTGACAGGAAAGGCCTAATGGGGAAGGCTGGACTTCATTTGCCTTTGAAGACTGAGAAAGATTTGCATAGACGAAGAGTGGTTAAGAGGGCATAACAGGTGGAGAGAAGGTAAGAAAAGGCCTCAGGAGGTGGAATTCAAGATGGCGAGTTGAGAAAATGGTAAGGAACCAAACTGGCTGAGAGAATGCTGGTAAGCAGAAGGAAACAAAATGAGAAAGATGGGGTGAAGTTTAATTACAGTGACCCTAGAGTCAGGCAAATGGAGACAAATCTAGTGATACCCTCAGGGTCTTTGAGGAGGAAGGTGACATGATAGTTTCTGAGCAGTTCCAGTGTGACTCTTGTGAACTCAGTGTGGTTCACATGTTCTTATCAGTTTCGTCAGCTTTACTCTGCCTGTGTATTTGGTTGCTGCTCTGCTTCCATGTTAAAGTCAGAATATGCTTTCTCATTTAGGGGAAGCACTGGCTCATCAGATCTCAATGACCAGGAAGCTGGTTCTAGGACCCCAAAGAGCAGTAGGAGCAGTGGTGTGACCCCAGTCACTCAGAGGTCTCCAGCCCCAAGCACACGAAGTGTGACCTCAGTCATCAGTAGAGTAAGTATACAAACCTGATGAACACTGTATTAGTTCGTTCTCGTACTGCTATAAAGAACTGCCAGAGATTGGGTAATTTATAAACAAAAGAGGTTTAATGGACTCACAGTTCCGCATGGCTGCAGAGGCCTCAGGAAACTTACAATCATGGCAGAAGGAGTCTGTCAAACACTTGTAAAACTATCAAATCTCGTGAGAACTCACTATCACCAGAATAGCACAGGGGAAGGCTCCCTGATGACTCAATCATCCACCACCAGGTCCCTCCCTCAATACATGGAGATTGTGGGGATTACAGTTCGAGATGACATTTGGGTAGGGACACAGAGCCAAACCATATCAGACACGGAGTCTCTGAAATTCAACCTCACCACTGCATCGTGGCTAGGTTTCAACTCTCTATATATCAGAGCATGTTCTTTATGCTCTTTAAAGGTAGAAGCTTCATCGGGACTGAACCTCCTGCATCTTAGCTCCTGGAAGGAAACCCAAAGTGAAAAAGGGAAGGGAAAGACCAGATTCAAAGGTAGTACTTGTATGATGGAGGTTTAAATTGCTATATGGTTTAAATAAATATAGAACATTTTAGAAGGCTCCGATTTTGATCCTCTCTGTTACTTTTTAGAGAAAATATTCATAGGTTGAGTGCACAAATTTTTCCAAACTGTTTTAAATCTGGAAAAGTAGAACTGTTATCTAGTTTTTAAAGTAGAAATTTTTATAGTTTTCTTTTCTATACATCTGTTAAAATAGGGAGTCAACATATAATGAAGGTTTAAATTGTATTTTTTATATATATATGTGTGTGATCAATTATATTTTCTATTGGTTTTCTCTTTTAAAAGAATATGAAAAAAGTATTTTGGGAAAAATGTTCTCTTTTATTAAATATTCCATTGGAAGTTGTATTTGGAATGAATTAGCATATACTAGATTTTTTTATTTAGCAGGAAGCTCCATCCATTGCTGGCATCTATATTTGATAAATCTTTATATGAGCAGTGAGTTCATACAATACAAACAATTTTTGACTCAACCAACATTTAATGAGAACCTACTATATAACAGACTCTAGTCAGGCAAAGACTTGAAGGAAGTGAAAGAATTAGCAATGTAGTTTTCTGGGGCACGGTGTTCCACCAGGCAGAGACAGCACTGATATTTAGCAGGTACATGCAGGGAAGACTGCTCCACTTCCTTGTAGCTGGCCTCCATCTTGATTGGTCAGTGCCCTTGCTCAGCCAGTTTCTAAAATATTTTTAATGCCTCTAGAAGAACAGCCAGTGTGGAGCCCCTGAGGTGGGAGCACACCTGGTATGTTCAAGGAAGAGGAAGGAGGCCAATGCAGCTGTGGTGAGTGAATGAGGCAAAGTGAACTAGGAAATGAATCCAAAGAGGTCATAGGGCTGGAGAGAGCCTTGAAGAGTGATGTGTGCAGTCAGCATTCACACTGATTAAGATGGGGGGAACTGGAGGTTTTACAGCAGAAGAGTAACATAATCTGCCTTCTCTTTAAGCAGGATTTGGGGGTTGTGCTGAGAACCAGCTGTAGAGAACAAGAGTGAAAGCCAGAAAAGCAATCAGTAAGCCATCGTCATACCCCATGTGAGAGACTGGGTTTTGAAACAAAGAGATAGTGGAGGTGGCGAGTAGTCAAATTCTGTTAAGGCATTCAGACAGACTGAACAACAATAATAGATTTATTTAAACATTTATAGTCTAACTCGTAGTTGCTAAGATAAAAGGCATATTTAAAATTTCATAAATATTTATGCTAAGGTCAGCAAGCCATTTCTGTTCAATAGCTAGAAAGGTGCATGGATAGTTGACAAATACACTCAACTCTTGGAATCTAAAGAGGAATGATATTCAAACTACTTAGTGACCAGTCTGGCAGGGACGTTGAGAAATCACAACAGACACTGGCACAAGGCTGGGGCAGTATCCTGGGGACCCTTCCATGTCATGCACTAGATCTGAATTATGGGGAGACCTAGGCTTATGGATGAGGGTGAGCACAGGGAAGTGGGGGGTGGACTGGGAGTAGTGCTGTTTATCAACTGACACAGAAATATTTTTAAAAATTTTACATCTAGTACAGTTGTCCCAGTGGGTAGCAGCTGACAATCAGTCCAATGACCAATAAGTTAATCAAGTTTATTCTCACAACAAAGTTTATCTTCCTACGTACAATTTGAGATTATTAGGGGGGAAATCACCCTTTTCATGTGCTAATACCCTCAAAACTAACAGCCCCTACTTGTGTATTTCTTTGTTTAACAGTGCCCAGATTTCCCCAACAGAAATTCCCTGCAATTTAGTAGACTATATGTACATATATGTAGGCAGTGCCTATGTTGAGCTCATTCTTGCAATCTACGTGGTCTAAGTTGGTCTTTTCTAAGAGAAAAAAAGAGAAACAAAGAGAAGAACTTTCTATTGAATAAAAATAAGACAGCACAGTAGTTTATGAAGTACATTTGCTCTTTCATTATACAGGGAAGTATATAGCCTTAGATGGGAAGTATATAGCATTAGATGATGAACAAGGTAACAACTTCTCAATTTCTCCCATTTCTTAGCATCTGTTTGTTTCAATGTTCTTTTCTGCTTTAGCATGAAAGAAAATATATTAGTCAGGGATCTCCACAGGGATAGAACCGATAAGATATATGCAGATATATAAAAGGGAGTTTATTAGGGAGAATTTGTTCACACAATTACAAGACAACGTCCCACGATAGGCTGTCTGCAAGTTTTGGAAAGAGAGAAGACAGTAGGATGGCTCAATCCAAGTCCAAATGCCTCAAAACCAGGGAGGCTGACAATGTAACCCTAGTCTGAAGCTGAAAGCCCAAGAGCCCCTGGGAGGCTGCTGGCGTAAGTCCCAGAGTCTAAAGGCTGAAGAAACTGGAGTCTGATGTCCAAGGACAGGAGGAGAAGAAGCCAAGTGTCTGGTGCAGCTTGGGAAGAGAAAGAGTGAGCAGACTTAGCAAACAAGCTGCTTATCCCTGTTATTTCATGTGCTTTGTTCTAGCCACACTGGCAGCTGATTGGGTGGTGCCCACTCCACACTGGGAATAGGCCTTCCTCTCTCAGTCCACTGACTCCAATGTCAGTCTCCTCTGGCAACACCCTCACAGACGCACCCAGAATAATACTTTATCAGCCATCTAGGCATCCCTCAATCCAATCAAGTAGATACCTAATATTAACCATCACAGAAAACTTTTAGAGCATGAAAGTCTCTAACCTGTCCTCTACTATGATGTAACCTATTAATTTTAGACTTGACATCCTGAACCTCTGGGGTATGTATTGCTTGTTAATGACACTGTAATATTAATTGGCCTATTATTGCACAATACTAATGATACTCACAGATCACCTGTGGGAAAACTTGCCATTAACATAATTGCCTCCAAGGAACTTGGTCTTGCTTCATTAGAGGACTCCATGTGTGAACAACTTTTTGAAGAGGTTGAAAATTGACCTAAACTAATTTATCAAATTGACCTCTGTCACACTCTTGATAAACTTTGCTTGTCTATGGCAATTAGAGGAAGTTAGAAGCTATATACCTCCTGCTACAGGTATTATATGTTGGAGAATAATAAGATACTAAAAACAGTCTAAATTGAAACTGAATCAATTAGCATGTTAAGCAAGTGAAAGCCACATTTCACTGTAGTGAGTTCATCAAAGTGTTCCTGAATGTCTAAGATATGGGAAACAGGGAGGAAATTCTTCCTCTAGGGTTTCAAAAGGCACTTTTTGATTGTTTATAGAAGGGAGAAGTGAAAAATCTGTTTTAGATTTGATCATTATCATACCATGATGTAATTTGAATGGACACTTAACCTCAGCCTAGTTCTGGAAAGGTCCAAAATTTGTTGTAGTTGTTGTTTTAACACTCAAGCAAGCTTCAGATGAGGCAGCAATCAAGCCCTGCCTTGGTCTATGGCAGGGCAAAGGTCACAGACAAAGTTGGGTCTATGGTCGTGGGCAAAGTTGGGACAGAATTTTCTTTAACATGTGTTACAATAAAAGCAAGTCCCAGACTGAATTCTGCCACATGTACAAGCATTTGTTAACAAGCAGACACCACACAAAAGAATACTATTCCTGTGAACTTGGGAAGTTTTCTCTCTTTATCTTTTTATGAACATTGATAAGTACCATGCATGAAAGTCATTCCAAAATAGATGTAACCATCCATATTCTGACCAGCCAGCCTTCTAGATGGAAAAGGTACATGGTGTTCTGTTAAATGGGAGTGGAAGAGGTAAGGGATGGTTGAAGAGAGGGTATGTTGAAAGAGGGAACAAAATAGGACCAAACAGAGTTTTAAGCCTGAATCTTGCCAGATTATTATACATAGTTCATATAAGATTGAGGGTACCTGTATAATCTTTCTTATTAATCATATATTAGAGCACTCATTAATTTGGGGAATGAGAAATTGTCCAGATACTTTTTGCACTAATTAACAAACCTCTTGGAATAGATTTTGGATAGCAATTATTGATGGTAAATTTTGGAGTTACATGGACTCCTGGTGAGGGTCCTTCAAATGTCAATTAGGTCCTCCTAAATAGTAATACCTATAAAGGTGTTTATACTGGAGTATATTTTATATAGATGAATTTTGTAGTAAATTACAGTCAGTATAATTTGTTTTTCTCATTTTTACTTTGTGGGAAGGAGTATGGTTTTGAAAATTCCACAGATTTGGCTGCTCTTGAAGGTACCTCTCAGGAGTTCACAAAGAGTCACCGCAGAAACACTTCTGGCACACCTTCCATAGCAGTGTCTGGAACCTCTCTCTCCTCAGGTGGGTATTTACAACGTGCCTACTCTGTTGTTTAAAATGACTAAAACTAATGGAATTGACTGATATGTATGGTATTAAATGGATGTCTCATACTTTAAAAAGTAAGCATCCCTTCTTTGACCTATGGTGGTAGGCCACTCCATAAGAACTGCTTGAAGATAGACCCAGGTAATGCTTTGGGCACCTTACGTTTGTGAAAATTCCACTTATTTAGTATATACTCTTGCCAGGCATCATCACCGAGTTTCAGTGCTACATCAGAATATCAATATTTGAATGTAGGGAATATAAACGGTTCCAAGATACATTTGATATGACAGATAAGAACGCTAGCTCAGAGTTCAAGGAAATGGTAGTTCAATTGACATAGTGGTCAGAAGTTTCCTACATAAAGACAAAAGAAAATCATTCTGTGGTTTAAATAAGAAGTTATTTGCAAGCAGCACTAAGATATTAATAATTACCCCTTTCATTTGCATAGTACACTCAAATATGTCATTTTACTTCATTATCACAACTGTCCTCTGAAGCAGCTATTATTCATTTTGAAATGTTAATACCTATGGCTAAGAAAATTCTTCAGAGAAATTTGTCATAATTATGAAGCTTATGTCCCATGCATGGAATAAAAATCATGATGAAATCTTCAACATTAAAAAGTTACGTGTTCCTAATGATGACATATGCATAAAGCCTAAGGCAGGATTCTGTATGCTGAATTGCGGAGTCTGTTCTAGCCAGCCAGCTCCCAAAGGGTTTTCTAAATGTGTGTGGTTATTGCTACATTTTGCTCAGGAGTAAAAAAGCTGTTCACCTGTTAATTAAATTTTTAAACTAGTTTAGAAACCAACATCATAGGGTCTACTTTTATTACTACTTCGACTCAACAACTCCTGTTAATTGAGTACATACTCTGTGTCAGGCCTATGCTAAGCACTTCTGCATTATTTTTTTCATCAATTCAAACTTAAGTACTTGATTACTCTCTCCAATCTTTCTCATTTAAAAGTAACTATATCAATCTCAGTAGTGCTTTGGTATAGAACTATTTTGTGGCGATAAGCTGTGCTGACTTGGTAAGCTGTCTACAGCATTACTAAGAGGTGTATTGCTCTGTAACTTATATTTTCAAAACTGAAAACAAGATGTTCTTCTGATGAAAGAATGTTTAGGTCCCTTAAGAAATAGAACTTCCTCTCGTTGCATCTATAGCGTCTCCTTTTTGTGTGAAAGGAACTTGCTATATCACTTCAAAGTGGCAGTTTAGAATCAGTTGCATTGAATTTTATGTCAAATCTGAAAACACAGTGAATTCTCTAAATATTGCAAGCAAGAATTGTTAAGGTTTTATTTTTTTCTAAATTTAAGGGCCCAGTCTAAGAGAGTTTTTTAAAGTCTAGGAGCAAAGCAGTTGCTTTAAACAGCTTAAAACATAGCATTTTACAGTAAAACATTTAACCTCCTGTGATAGAAGGAAACATGAACACATAAGTGTAATTTGGTCCAAGGCAATTACCAAAATATTATTAAAAATGGAAGTATGTTGTCATAAACAGCATGAAGTTACTGACTCTGACTGTTGCTTTCATGGCACTATTTATGATCTGTGCCTAAAAAGAACTGAAATAAAGGTGAAACACTCACAATAAAAAATGAAATCTTCTCACAAAATATGATGACTCACGTCTTTCTTTTTCCTTTCCACCTTCCAGATCGGAGTCGATCTGAGTTAGATTTGAGTGAGTCATTTACAGAAGACTTAGAGGATACAGTAAGCATAAGAAGCAAATCTGTCCCTGGGACTTTAGACAAGGTAAGTTGGATGAAACTATAATGATGAGGAGGAAATAAGGGCATAATCTTGTTGCAAGTGGTTACACTTTTAGGTGATGATGAGTTGAGAGTAAAGAGAGGATATACAATCATCTCTTCCTGTTAGTCTTCACAGTCAACGCATAAACACAGAAAGAATAACTTAGAAAACATAATGGTTAATCATGTTAATGAGTGAAGGTTATGTCTAAGAAAACACATGTTGGGGATTTCGGTTTCCAGCTAAAGGCTTATCACTTAATCTAAACCTGGGAAATAAGGGATCCTAGTATTTTCCTAAGCCAAATATTATTAGGCATATCTGATTACATATTTATATGAACATTGCTATATCTCAAGTTACCACTAATAAATTCACTTCTAAACTGAGACAAAATTATGTGAAAATTAATGTTTCAGTGAACTCATTTCTAGAATGAGAAGGTTAAATTAGATTATTGTAAAGGTTATTTCCCAGTCTAATATTCTGATATTCAGATTTCTGTAATTGCTATAATAAAATTTGGACTCCTTGGAAGAAATAGAACACAAATGTATTGATAGTTTTTCCAAAGCAAACTAGGAAACTTAGAGTTATAAAATGAAATAACATTTTCTATAGTACAAAAAACTGGGAAAATACTTTAAAATCTACCTCCAAAAGAGAGGTAGGCAGTGAGATCAAATTATTTCAAAGCTTACTCATGTTCAACCTTTAAAGAATTACTAATTCCAACATTATTAAACTATTAAACTATTCCTGATCTTAGAAAACCATTAAAATCTTTACATTCATTGTATGCAGCCAGTATAATCTTGAAACTGAGACTTGATTTTTAAAATAGTTTAAAAAATAAAACTACAAGTCAAACTAGTTTATGAATATATATGCAAAACTTTAAATATAATATCAGTTAAAATCTAGCAGTGAATAAAAATAGCAATAAGTAAGTTTTATGCTAAGTATGGGTGGAAGAATGACCCTATATAAGAATATTTGTCAGCATAATTTATATCAATATACTAAAGAAGAAAATGACATGATTCTGTATGTAGAAGATATTAAAGGATCTACAAAAATATGACTAGAACTGATAAGTTCAGCAAGGTTGCAGGAGATAAGATCAATACACAAAAATCAACTGTATTTATATATACTAGCAATAATCAATTGGAAAATGAAATTAAGAATATAAGTCCATTCATAATAGCATGAAAAATAATTTTCAAAAGTAAGGAATAAATTCATTTTTAAAAGTTAAGACGTGCATTGAAATTAACAAAAATGTTTCTGAATTAAAGGAGACCTAAATTAGTAGAAATATATTCTGTGTTAATGGATTAGAAGATTCAATATTTTTAAGATGGAAATTCTCTCCAAATAAATGTATAGACAATGCAAACCCATCAAAATACAAGCAGGATAATTTCGTAGAAATAGAAAATATGATTCTACCATTTATATGAAAATATATGGGACCCAGAATAACAAAATCAATTTTAAAGAGCAAAGTTGGAAGATTTATACTACTAGATTTAAAAACTTACCCTACAGTTATAGTTATCAGTACAACACAGTATTGACATAAGCATTGGCAATCAATGCAATAGAATTGAGATTTCAGGAAAATAAAAAAACTTTATGGCCAATTGATTTTTGGTACTTCAGTGGGGGAAAGAATAACCTTTTCAACAAATCATACTGGGACAACTGGATATCCAAATACCACAAAACATAAAAGAACTTTGACTCTTAACATATACCATACAGAAACCAAGTAACACAAAATGGATTATAAACCTAAATGTAAGAAGTGAAACCATAAAATTCTAAAAGAAAACCTAGGAGAAAATCTCCATGACTTTGAGTTAGGCAAATAATTCTTAGATATGGCACCAAAAGCATGACGCATGTGTTCAAGAAAAAAAACACCGATAAATTGAATTTCATCAAAATGAAAAATGTTTACACTTCAAAAGACAACATTACAGACATGAAAAGTCAAGCCACAGACTGGAAAAATAGTTTCAAATTATATATTTGTTAAAGGACTTGAATCTAGAATATATTTCTTAAAACCCTTACATTCAATATCAAAAAGACAAATAATCATATTAGATAATGGGGAAAAGATTTGGATAGACATTTAATCAAAGAAGATTTTCAAATGCCTAATAGCCACCTTAAAATATGTTCAGCATCATTAGTTATCAGAGAAACAAAAATTAAAATCACAATGAGACACCACTTCACATCCCCTTGAATGAATGTGATTAAAAAGACATAATAATAAGTGTCAATGAGGATGCAGAGAAATTGGAACCCCCCTACATTGCTAGTGGTAATGCAAAATGCTACCTACAGCCATTCCGTAAAAGAGTTTCACAATTTCTTTAAAAATTAAACATAAATTTACTACATGACATAGCAATTCTGATCCTAGGTATCTACCCAAGAGAAATGAAAACGTATGTCCACATAAAGACTTACACACGAGTGGTTATAGCAGCATTATTCGTAATAAACAAAAAGTGAAAATAATACTCTCTGGTGAATAGATGGAATACAATGATATATTATTCAGAAGTAAAAAGAAATGAAGTACTGACACATACTACAACATGGATGAACCTTGAAAATATTACGCTAAGTGAAAGAAACCAGGTGAAACTATATATCATATAATTATATTTATATGAAATGTCAATGAAAGGAAAATTGATGGGGAGATTAAAGCAGTGTAATGGTTGCCAGGGACTGAAGAAGTAGGGACTGACTGCAAACAGGCATGGGGTAACTTATTGGATTGATGATATACTAAAACTGGATTATGTTGATGTTTGCTCAACTCTAAATTTGCTAAAAATCACTGAATTGCATACATACAATAGGTAAATTTTATGGTATGCAAGTCATACCTCAATAAAGTTGTGGGAGAAAAAATAAGCAGCAAGGAAAATAGCTGGAAAAGTGATCATTGTTAAAACTGGGTAATCAGTTATAAGGGTTCATTATGCTATTCTTTCTATTTTGTGAATGTTTGAATTTTTTAATATCCACTTTTAAAAAGAAAGTAAAGAAATACGAAGACTGGTACTTTATGTGATGATCACTGGGTAATTGTACACCGAGAAAGAGCAAAACATAAAAATATAGAAAAGGGACAATTTGAAAAAATAATAGGGATACATGTTTTCAGAATTAGAGAGCTTATTAGTTTTGGCAGCTTTTTGCTGAAGTTTTTAGGGTGTTCTATATATAAAATCATGTCATCTGCAAACAGACAATTTTATTTCTTCCTTTCCAATTTAGATGCCTTTTATTTCTTTTCCCTGTTTGATTGCTCTGGCTAGGACATCCAGCACTATATGGAGTAGAGTTGGTAAGAGTGGGCATACTGTATTTTTTCTGATCTTAGAGGAAATGTTTTTAGCTTTTCCATGTTGGGTATAATGCTAGCTAAGAGCTTGCCCTGTATGATTTTATGTTGAGGTAAATTTTTTCTTTATCTAATTTGTTGAGTTTTTAGTACAAAGAGATGTTGATTTTGTCAAGTGCCTTTTCTGCATCTATTGAGATGATCATATGGGTTTTATCCTTCATTCTGTTAATGCAATTTATCACAACTATTGATTTGTTTATGTTAAACCATCATTGCATTCCAAGGATAAATCCCACTTAGTCAGGTTGAATGAGCTTTTTCATGTGCTGCTGAATTCAGTTTGCTAGCATTTTGATGAGGATTTTTGCATCTATGATTTATCAGAGATATTGGCCTGCAATTGTCCCTTTTTTTTTTTTTTTTTTTTTTTTTGGTGTGTAGTATCCTTGTCTGACTTTGCTATCAGGGTAGTGCTGGTTTCATAAAATTAGTTTGGAAGTGTTCCCTCGTCTTCAATTTTTGGAAGAATTTGACAGGAATTGGCATTAATTCTTCCTCAAATGTTCAGAAGAATTCATCCATGAAGCCAGCCCTTTCTTACAAGATGCTATTCTACAAGATATTCCAACTTATCTTGTGGGATCATCAGTGAGAAAAAGGCAACTACAATAAGTTCTCATTTAACGTCATCAACAGATTCTTGGAAACTGCCACTTTCAGCAAAATGATGTATAACAAAACCTTTTTATCCCTCATCAGTGTTTTAATGAAATGACATTATTTGAGGACGTGCTGCACATCCTTTCACTTAAAGTTGCAGTTTTCAAGAACCTATGGATGCTGTTAAGTGACAACTTACCATAAACCAATATAAAAATAAGCAATTTTTGAACAAGTATTTCACAAAACAGGAAATCCAGTTGGCCAACTATCACAAAATAGTATTCAACTTAGTAAAAGAGAAATGGAAATTAAAATCATGAAGACCGTAAACATCTACTGGATTGGCAAAAATGAAAAAAAATCTAACAATACCGTCTGTTTGCAGGCAAGGATGTGGAGCAACAGGAACTCTCATACACTACTGATTAGACTGTAAATTGGTATAACTACTGAAAATTTGACATTATCTTTAAAATGATGTAGATAAGCATGTGGAGATATGCTCACCCCATGACTTGACAATTCCTCTCACTGGTATATATTCAAGTGTGTGAATATATATACTGTGTTGTGTGCATACTGTGGTGTGTGTATATGCGCCAGGATACATATTCACAGAATATACATATCAGTGTTGGTCACAATAGAAAAAAACCTGAAAATAACCCAAATATTCAGCAACAAGAGAATGGATAAAGTTTTGGATATCATACAATGGAATATTAAATGATAATAAAAATGAATGGGCTGCAAAAATATGCCACAATTTTGATGAATTTTAAGGCAATATTAAGCAAAAAAAGCAAAATGCAAAGGAATGTGTAGCATTTAATTGCATTTACATGAAGTTCAAAAACAGGCAAAACAAAATCTTTTTGTTTCAGAGTGCATGCTTATGCAGTTAAACTATAAATAAAAGCAAGGATGTGGTTAACCGTAAGAGTTAAAATACTAATTATTCCCTGCGGGAGAAGGGGCTTGTGATATGGACAGGATACACAGGGAGCTTCTGCCTGATCAGTTGATGTTGTTATTATACTATACATCTATGTTTTATGTACTTTTTAATATGCTGCATCTTATAATAAACACTTTTTTAAAGCAAGCCCAGAAGTGTACATCATAATCCTGATTTGTAAAACAATAGTTAAAAAAATTCCCATGAATGTATACTTCGATTTGTGTGTATGTTTTTATATGATTTTTCACATAAACAAGGAGAAAGACATGGAATGTAATATGTGCAGCAGAATGCCAAATATTAATTTCGCCTGGTGTGAAAGGAGGGGAAGGAGGAGAGGAGAAGCAAAAAAAAAAAAGTGCCCATAATAAAAAGCAGTATGCATGATATAATCTATCTATGTGTATATGTGTATATGTGTGTATATATATATGTGATCATATAATCAAAAATATTGGAATTGATCATTAATATGTTAATGAGAGACCTAAGTTTTTAATTTCCATTTATTTATATTGCTTAAAATGTTTTTACTAGGAAAATATATCGCTTAAATAACTAGGCAAAAAAAAACCACTTTATCACGAAGGAGAAAAAGAAATGGGAAAGGAAAAGTAGAATCTGGGATTTGAGATGAGAGTCCAGTACCTAGTTCACCTAGTGGAAAGATTTTTGAGATATACTTTACCACCTTGGCAGAGCGTGTGTGTGTGTGTGTGTGTGTGTGTGTGTGTGTGTGCACGTGCACACAATTTTTTTTTTTTAAATTTTAAAGTAACGTAAGTACATTGCCTAACATGAATCACCTTACAGGTAGGAATTGAACCCAGGTCTGTATGATTCCAAATTTCATGTTCTTTCCATAAAGTAAGCACCATTACAAAGGAGACCCCACTCTCCACCCACTATCCCTGCCCGCTTCTCCGATGGTATAATTCAGATTGACTGGAGAGAAAAAGAGGAAAACCTAGGAACGGAGTGATTTCTAGATATTTTTATCTGATTCTCAAAGATTTATGAAAGAAAGTGGTTTTTCAAGTGAAAAGACATTCTAGAAAAACAAATAAACCAACCCACTGATTTTTCCCCTTCTTTTTTAGGACTCCTTGGAAGAGACTGAAGAAAGCATTGATGCCTTAGTGTCCTCGCAGTTATCTACAAACACGCACAGTCTGGCAAGTGGCCTATCAACTGTAAGCAGTTCACTAGGACATGCGGAAAGTTTCTTTTCTCTCTTTTTGATTTGCTGTGCATTTCCAAAGGAGATATAAATGTTCTTAGAACAATATGTGATAACGAGTTAAAAGTCATTGTAAGATCCTGCTTGCCCTTTGCCCACAGAGTACCTTTCAGTCTAATTTGGTCTGAGTTTTTTCTCAGGCTCCTGATTTCTTCCTTCTTCCACAGTCCTCACCCAAGTTTTAAAAATCTCCTCACTCCCTAGTTCAGGCTCAGTCAGCTCAAGCCTATAAATTATTTTTCAATTATCTGCTGACACATTTCCCTGACACCATTCTCTAAACTCCCCAACTGTCCTCCAGACTGCTGCCAGTCATTTTCCTAAAACACGTGCCCAATCAGGTCTGTCCGCTACTCAAAACCCGTCAATAGCTTCCCACCGCCCACAAAATAAAGTCCTTTCTTATGTTAGTGTTCAAGGCCTTTTCTGAGAGAAAGGCCCTGTGTCCTTGTATCTAACTGTGTGTCTGTAAGTCTTTTTCTTGGCTTCTCTGATTTCTGTTGCTCTGATGCTTTTTTTCTTTTGATCTTTGGATGACTTCTCTAAAGAATTCTCAAGCAGGTTCTGACAGGAAGTGGACCTTCCTAAATGTGCCTGATGCTGACTCAGACACTGTGAGTTTTCAACCTTTCCTTTTTGTTCTTTCCAACCATACTTCACAAATTTCATGGCCTGGGAACTATGATTAAGCAATTTGTCCCATATTTATCTTTTTCGGACTTATATACAATTAACCAGAGGTTATCTTTTAAAAGATTGATGAAGTTATCAGAACCCAAGTATTCCAATTCATTAAACATTGGAATCTGAACACCACTCAAAAGACACATGGTCTAAAATGATGTATTGTCAACAAAACCTTTGAAGTAAGCATCTATTTTAAATCACAGCCTTAGCTTGGTTAAGAGCATATGGTTTGGTTAGTAGTAAAATTGCCATAGCTGTCTTAATTTCTCACAAGCCTCCGTATTTGCGGGTTCCTAAATTTCTTTCTATCCATAGGGGCCCTCTGCTTACAGAGGATTTTCTTTGAAAATGTGGCTACAGAGATATGGTATAGACACAAATCAGTGATACAGGGAGGTAATCAGGTATGGTGGGGCAGTCCTCAGACTAGAAACCTGGAGATCTTGCTTTATTTCTTGGCCCTACCAACAATTTTTGTGAGCCAGAATTTTCTCATTTGTAACATGAGGAGGTTGGGGCTTATTCTTGAAACCTTTGCTACTCAAATCTCCATGGACCAGCACATTGCATCACTTGGAACAGATACCCCAAAACTTTCTCAGTTCAAAAAGCCCCTAGTGTCTCAGTAATTCTTTCCTGGCACTCCTACACTAAAAGTAGCACCTGACTAGTCCATTTATTAAGTAGTTAGACCCAAACAATTTAATAAGCACTGCATCCTAACAACTAACTAGCCATTTGAAAAAAATGCTACAAGTAAATGGAAAGAAAAATAGTATTTTTATTTCATCCTTAAATAGCACCTGTTACTTACCACTAATAGGATATATGTGCCTATTGAGCACTACACAGTTACCAAATCTTGGAATCTGATTGGACATCACTACTTTCATTTCCCATTTCATATTCATTTTTGTGCAATACTTGCTTTTTGTTGCAGCAACTGCCAAAAACTCAGCTTCAAACAACTAGGAGTTCATTGAAAAGAATAAAGCATGGCTTAATGTTGACACTGTGAATTACTAGTTAGTAGCTTACATGGTGTCTGATAGGTGTTGTGTTTCCCTTGAGAATTTAAAATCTTTCTGTGATTCCCCTGTGAGTTTGCTGTGGTGCTCTGTGGTACCTCGATACACAGTTTGGGAACTGCAGGCCTAGGAGTTTGTTAGAACAGTCAAATCTCAGACCTCACCCCAGACTGAAGAGAGAAGCATTTTCAGTTTAAAAAGGTATCTGGGTGATTTGTATGCAATTAAAGTTTGAAAAGCACTGCTCAAAGCCACCTGCTAAACATGAAAATTCTGTTGCTTTGTTTTAGGAATAAGAAAAACAGATTAGGTCACTCACTGACTTTCTTTAAGCTCTAATTTCCAAATAATTATGGAATTATTGGTCTGCTCTTGCCCGTGAAGAAGCTTAGAAGACATGTGACCACATCACCCACATCCTGTTCTTTGGTCAGTCTCTACTCCCAGAAATTGGTGGAATATAATGGCTTTTACCAAAAGCAAAGTACAAAAAAGAGGACAGTCTAAGGTCCCTGTGTACTTACTGTAGTCTTGACTTCCCAGTGGTTCACAGAAAAGTGGTTTTGAAACTATTGGGTCAGCCGTGAAATACCTCCAGGTGGTCTTTTGTGACAGTTACTAAGATACACAGTTTTCACTTCTAGTGCCAAAGTGTAATTTTATTACATTTACAGTAGTCACCTTTATCCACAGATGATACATTCCACCCACCCCAGTGGATGCCTGAAACCTCACATAGTACCAAACCCTAGCCAAGAAGCACCAAGGTCACATCTTCACTCAAAGAAAGCACTTTTGGCTTCTCTTTGACGTATATAAATTACTACCATCATTACTCTTAACACTTTGGAGTCATTATTAAGTAAAATAAGAATGAGTTGAACACAAGCTCTGTGATAGCAGGACAGTCAATCTGATAACTGAGACAGCTAAGTGACTAATGGGCAAGTATCATCTACAGTGTGGCTCCAACTGGACAAAGAGAGGCTTCACATCCAGGGTGGTGGGATGCAGCAGTATGATGTGAGAGTTCATCATGCTACTTGTGAACCCTGAAAATCTGAGGCAGGTTTCAGTTAATTTAGAAAGTTTATTTTGCCAAGGTTGAGGACCAGCACCCCTGACACAGTCTCAGGAGGTCCTGACAACATGTGCCCAAGGTGCTCAGAGCACAGTTTGGTTTTATACATTTTAGGGAGACATAAGACATCTATCAACATATGTAAGGTGAACACTGGTTGGGTCCGGAAAGGCGTGACAACTCCAAGTGGGGAGGGGGCTTCCAGGTCATACGTAGATAAGAGACAAATAGTTGCATTATTTTGCGTTTCTTATTAGCCTTTCCAAAGGAGGCACTTAGATATGCATTTATCTCAGTGAGCAGAGGGGTGACTTTGAATAGTATGGGAAGCAGGTTTGCTCTAAGCAGTTCCCAGCTTGACTTTTTCCTTTAGCTTTGTGATTTTGGGTGCCCAAGATATTTTCCTTTCACATATTCAAAACAGCATACAATTTAAAACTTATGAATTGTTTGTTTCTGGAGTTTTCCATTTAATATTTTTGAACCGCAGTTGACCATGGGTAGCTGAAACTACGGAAAGTGAAACTGTGGGTAAGGGGGACTACTGTACATTAAAAGCTGTCTCATGTCATTAGTGTCTTGTCGAAAGCCTCATTCATTCTGGTAGATTTAGACTTTTTTAAAAAACTTTTTTCCTGATTGGTTGGTGTGTGATTTTATTGTGTAGTGGTATATTTTGTGGGCTGCTACTTTATACAGATTTACAAAGCCATGGTCTCATAGTACTCGTGTAGCCACACAGCTAGCTACTCAGTGGAGGGAAATCGTGGAAGCTGTGGGTATGTGGTGTTCTTCTGGCATGTCCTTGTTAAAGCTGCAGTTATGGCTCCCCAGAGACTGATGGGATGCCCCCTGTAGGTGTCAAAGAAAGCAGTATGTGGCTCCTGGTAGCACAGAATATGAGATAAGCTATTCTTTGTCCCGGTCAATGTATTCTACACCTTGTAGTAGATTGAACTTGAGTCTACCAGTGAAAATGGAGAAAGCTGCAGGGATGGAAGAGAAGTGAGATTTGAAATGCCTCAATTACCCTGTATTCATTAGTAGAAGTGAGTAAGCAAAGGGTATTCTCTAACCCAAGAAGGAAATGCTTCCCCTCTAAGCAAGTTTTCTACCTTTTTTTCCTGATGGTACTAGCTCTGTTGTCTTTTCTCCAGCTGGGATTTTATACAATACCAGCCAAACAAGTAACTCTTGTTTTCTTTCCTCACCCTAGACTTCCATGCTCATTAGAAAGAACAGGAACTATAATTGAATGAAGTCGGTTGATTCTGTGAAGAGATCATTAGAATGACACTAGATGCCTTTTTCCATCTTGTTTATTTCAGACCAGTCTTAACAGCATGATGAGTGTTTACAGTGAAACCGGAGACTATGGCAACGTGAAAGTCAGTGGTGAAATCCTTCTCCATATCAGCTACTGCTACAAAACTGGTGGGCTCTACATTTTGGTCAAGAATTGCAGAAATCTGGCCATAGGAGATGAAAAGAAACAGAGGACAGATGCGTAAGCACATAGCATGTTCCTCAGACTATTTCAATCACTGCCTTTTTTGTCTGTATGTATGTTTCCTTTTCAAAAGAGTCTTAGCATTCTTCTTGATTCAGTCTTCTCAGAGAGTTCATTGTCACGTTCCTCCTATACCACACTTCTGGATATTCTCTGAAGCACATGTATGCTGGTTGTGTCCTTGATTAACTGATTTTTAAAACATAATTCCGGATTGACATATTTGAAATTTACACAGAGGCAGCTCTTTGAAGTAGAATGCTGACATGTTGGCACACCCAGGATATACAAAAGCATCTTGTCAATTTTTGTTCTGGGAAATCCTCCAGAGAAAATTACCAAGCTGTCACCCAATTAAACAACTCAAAAAGGCAATTATGAGGCTCTCAGGATTCTAGAGATCAGCCTGGGAGGGCAGGTATGGACCATAGCACATTGGAGAGAAGCTAGATATAAAGGTGTGTCAGGGGTCCTCAAGACCACTGCCAGGTTCAGTGATTCACTAGGAGGACTCAGGACTCTGCATGCAGTTATAATCAGCAAAGAGGCACATGGGGCAAGGTCCAGGGGAGATCAGGCTCAAGCTTTGCAAGGGTCCTTTCCCAGTGGAGTCACATAGGATGCATTTAATTCCTCCGGCGATGAGTTCTGACAACACTTGTGAAATGTTGTCTACCAAGGAAGCTTGTTAGAAATTCAACTGGTCACATACCAATTTCCAGTCTCTCAGAAGGAAAGAACCTGTTCAGCATAAGCCATTTTCTTTGTACAAACAATTTAGGAACAACGAGCCACTTTTATCCGTTCTGGGAATGGTGGGAATCCTCCTGAAATCCAAGTTGCCAGGTGCCACCCAAGGGCCATATTTGCAAGCAGGCATTTAGAAGAATGATAGTCTCAGGCCCACTATGTTAACCCTTTTCTGCACAGTAGATGACCTAGGTCCAATAAATAACTCAGTGAACCCTGTTCCAAATACCCTGAGATAGACAAATGAGTGGATTCTGACTACAAATTGGTCCACCTGCCTCCTCAACTAAATCTCAGAAGGCTACAGGACCCATGTAATTATTTTGACTAACTTGGAAAGGGGTGTTCTAAAACTCAACAGGTATTCTGTAGAACTCTGGTAGCATCTTATACATTTCAACCTCGTACACATCTTGTACATTTCTGAGTTTGCTGTGGTACCCTGCTTCAAGAGGCTCTTGAGATAGCTCAAGCTAAAGTGTTGGGTAGAATTGCTATCACTACTTCAGGTTGTCGTTGTTTATTTTGTCTTTTTCACTATTTTCTTTCACTCACCCATTACCATTGACCCCACTTTCTGACATCAGAGGGCAAGACTAGGAATAGAGAAAGAAGCATCTAATCCCAGAAAAGTTTGTGAGACCGTTAACATTAATAATGTATTATATTTGTTGAGTAGTACAATGCGGTAGCTCCTTGGATGTGTCAACTAATTTAATCCACAGAAGGCCATCAGTTAGACACTGTTATTTTCCCAGTTTTACAGATGAAGAAACTGAGGCACAGAGTGGTTATTTAGTAAATTCTTGAGGTCACCAAAACCTCTGAGGCATGGAGTGATTCAAAACCAGGTGGCTTGACTCCAGAACCCACACTCTTTTATCATTATACTCTACCACTTCTCTCTTATGGAAGGCCCAGGGTTCTCATTTTAAGGTATCCTCTCATATAGACAAAATTCTCTTTGGTATTTCCTCTCATGCACACTGGCCCTTTGCCCCTTTTATTCACAATGAAGTCTTTGAACATTTCTTGCAAATAGATGTTTCACAATAATTACATTTATATTTTCTTACCTATAGTTATGTCAAGTCATACCTTCTTCCTGACAAGTCCCGGAACAACAAGCGTAAGACCAAAATCAGAACAGGCACCAATCCAGAATTCAATGAAGCACTAAAGGTAAATAAATATGGTCTCATAGTAACTCATGTGATACTGTTCACAACTTCAGTGGTTTAGAAGTAACTACAGAGAATATTTTATTTGCATGTCAAGGCTTGTATATGTTTTAGAAAATTAGAATTTGAATAAATTAACATAATACCCTTGACTTTTCTAACATCTTTTGAGGAAACGAAAACACTCTTATTCTGTTTAGGTCTCTGCTGCTACTGAATTTTAACCTTGAATAGAGATGATCCAGCCAAACTGCATCTGTGCTGATGCATCTTGCCAAAAAAGTCGGTTTTACCCTTGGGCAAACAGTGCTTTTTCTGACTTCCTTAAAAGAAGTTTGTCACAGTTTTGACACTACTTAACAGTCATTTTGCACACATTCATTGTTCTGCTAATATAGCATAGATCTATACTGTTTGTTGTTAGGATTTCAGAATTTGACTAAATATAAGTATGTGGTTAATGAATAGTGGAAATGAAGAGCCAGATTTGAGAAATCTCAACAAAAGTGGCCTAGATAAAATATAGCCCAATCCAGCTCAATGATCCAGAAAATAGGAATCTCTTTCCAATGAGCTTTCACATAATTAACCCCTTCCCTTGCTATGGACCAATCTGGCCTGGTAAGAAACATCCAGGGAGAATGGAATGAAGAAATTATTGCCAATTCTATGGAAATTTATGGGCTTTTGCCCAAGAATGATGGAGGCAGAGTCCATTTTAGGAGGAAATTGGTAAAGACAGAAAGCCATGAGCCTGCATGTGTCAGTGGGAGCATGTGTGGAAGCAGGAGCTAATATTAAGACAAAACAAACTGACAAATGAATAAATACAGGCAGAGGGTATATTCAATGGCCATAACAGGATTGAAAAGATGAGCCCAAATACAGGGAGAGTGTAAATTTAGGAAGCAGGGAGCCAAGGTTAATTATGACAATAACAGCAAGAACGAGAATAGACACTAATCCAAGATCAGGAGTCAGTCAGTCTGAAGTGTGTCCCAGATGGTGGTTGCATAGAACAAGCAGAAGGTTGGAGGGTGTGTGAGCATGTGGCCCTGGATAGTGCTGTTACCAAAAAAAAATGCTAGCCCAGCAACATCTTCTTTCTGTTTAATATACATGTACACCTTTTCACCTCTACACTTAGGCTGGACTTTATAAAATTTGGTGTTTGCGAGTTTCTCATTGTCAATTCTTTTCTGGATTTGGGGATACTCATTATGAATAAGATAAGAAAGAAGTTGGAGAATTTATATATTAAACCTTGAGTTTACAAAGTAGGTGTGAAAAAATAATTAAGGAAAATGAAAAACCAATAAAACTGGAAAGAGGATAAGCTTCATCACCTAACACTTTGTATACAGTATCTGGAGTTTACCTCAAATACTACCTCAAATATCTTTCAATGTTAAGTCTGGCACAAAATGAGTTTATGGCATAGAACTTCAATTGTAGCAGAAACAAAGAAAAACAAAGTGTTTTCTTTGGGTTTGTTTTGTTCATGTTACTGATGTATATGATCTGAAAGATGTCGGAAGTAAATTTCAACCTGTCCTGGAATTGGATAGAGCCCTCCTTGTGGAATGTAACGTTGCAAATCTCATTTGCAGTACACCATCAGCCATACCCAGCTGGAAACAAGAACTCTGCAGCTGTCAGTCTGGCACTATGATCGATTTGGACGTAATAGCTTCCTCGGGGAAGTAGAGATTCCTTTTGACTCATGGAACTTTGAAAATCCAACTGATGAGTGGTTTGTGCTTCAACCCAAGGTAGGAAATGCTCTTAGATTAGTCAGTTATGCAATGATACAAGTTATGAGCGAAATTGATGTCATAGACCTAAAGAACTCGAAGACTTTCAAATTTCAAGTGATAATCTGCAAAAAATTTGTACAGGAAATTTTGGAATAATATTATAAAAATGTTGTAAATCCACCGCTTTGGAAATTCTTTGTCAATATAGGTCTTTTGTATAATGAAAGCCACATAACCATATATATTTTTTGCTAAAAATGTGTATTATTTGACAGTCTTATTGGATAACTGAAAGCAATACATTATATGATCTTATTAGAGAGTCTTCATTTTCACATAGGCAAAACCAAATTCATACAGCATAAACAATCTCAAAACATTACCTTTATTTCTCATTCCCCACAATTCAGACCATAAGCAGGAGTGATCTTGCCTTTGCTTATACGAGGGAATAACCAGTAGCTTAAGTATCTGATTTTCTTATGTTCCTACTTTTGGGATTCATGACCCAGGCCTTGAGTTACATTCAGAAAAAAAATCTTAAAGCTGATAATTAAATGCCAATACTGTATAGCATGTTCTAATCTAGACCAACAGTGCCTTGGATTCACTTTAAGTGACTGGAGTCTCTATGCATTTGCAGTACTTTTTAAGCCAAAATAGAGGTGAGTAAAGGTCACATTTATGCAGTCAAAGATTATTCTTTATATACAGAAAGGCAAAAACACATTATGATGAAGACAGTGGACTGAAATCAAACTTACTTGGTTCAGTCCTGGCTTCATGACTGCCCATGTGACCTTGGGCAAATTATTTAACTTTTTATGCCTTAGCGTCCTCAGTTGTAATATAATCATTGGATGTAGCTTATAGGTCTGTGGTGAGGCTTGAATAAACATTGTATACATGGCTGTCAGCATTTTATCTGGAACATTGTAAGCTCTCAGTAAATGTTAAATGGTATACATGTGACTTGGGAGTCCTTGTATTGCAACTGACAGAAACTCCAGCTCATACTGCTCAAAATATAAAGGGAGATTATTGGCCAGCAGTGATTAGGCATGGCTTGATCCAGATGTTCAAATCTTATCAAAGTCTTGGAATTTCTTGGTCTCTCTTTTTAACTTCATTGGCTTCATTTTCAGGTTCCATGCAGTATTGTCCTCCCTGACTAGCTCCAAGCATGCCTCTCTAATGACTACAGTGGCTGAAAGCCTTTCATCTTTGCATCACACTGTTCAGAAGAGGAGAGAGTTCCTCCTCCTCCAACAGCCAAATCAGCGCATTGGGTCTGGTTCTCCTAATTATAATTCTATCATTTGCCTATTCTAAGCTAATGACTGTGGCCAGGGAGGTAAGATGCATTAGGTGGCTTAAGACAATCAGAATATACCCTGGTTCTGAAGGAGGGAACAATAGCATCCTTCCAGTCAATTTCCTGGAAATAGTTGAAGGACTTTGCTGGAAGGATATGTAAGCTCTCCTAGACCTCTCCCAGGCATCCTTTGTGCTTAGAAATCAGCATTTTCCTCAGTAATCACTTCCACATTGTCGATGAGTGATTCACAGCCTATCATAAGAGGGAAGCATCTCTGAGTCTTTCTGAGCCTACTGAAGGTAGAAAAGTTCGGATCGCATTCACTGTGGAATACCATGGGCCCTCTGCCAGATCCTCTTAGGTTCCTAACCATGTCTGTTAGGAGGTTCGCCGCAACAGCCTCCACCTGAGACTCTCTTTAGAAGACTTCCCTCGGGCTACTGTGGCTTTTTGCCTACATAGGCAGAAAGCCAGAAGTCCTGGGAATTTTTGTACCCGCTGCCACGTGACAACCCTTCATCAATAACTGATAGGTGGGGGAGTATGAAGGCCCACTTCCCTTACTGAAAGTGGGGAAAAGCTCCAAAGTGTTACATATAGTACCACCTCAGGTAGAAGTTACCTTCCATGGAATTTTGCCCAAGGTTAGACTTGTCCCTGTTCTGCTTCCCATATCGCTTTACTGGTCTCTCTAAGAGAACTTCCTTAATAATTCACTTGCATACAAATCTTCACCTTCGAGTCTATTTCTGAAGAACCCAACAGAAGTTAGTATCTCTAACCTCTGCCATCTTCCTCTGCCCAGCTTCCTGTATTCTATATAGAAGAAAAGCTGAAGACTCAGACGTGCTTAGATACCATGTCTTCTGAAAACGCGGAGGACAGGCACAAAGGCATGCTCTATAGGCTGCCTTGTGCTTCATTAGTGGCTCATCCTCAGGCTGAGCTGGGCTCTGCGTGGTTGGTTATCAGCCAGCTATGTAAAGTGGCACTTCAGTTTCAGTTTCCTGCCTTGGTCATTTCAATGCAATTGTCACTCCAGCAGCTGCAGATGTAGTATGAGCAGCCTTGGAGACTTGACGTTTCTTGTAGATTATGCAGTTGAGAAGGTGAAACGTGAGTTACAGGGACTGATTTCCCTAGTAATAGGGGATCAGAATTACTGACATACTTAATAATTCAGAAATACTGACATACTTCTGCACTAGGAGTGCCAGAAAGGCATGGTGCCTTATTGCTTATTGACTCTGTTAGTGAAGGTTCCTCAATATCTATCTTTGCATGGGTTAGGTCCTACAGTGCTAAGCCAGTGAGGAGGCTGGTGCAGAGAAAGGACTCAAGATGCCAAACATACTGTAGTTTCACAGTATAACTTCCATTTTACTTCATGGTATGGGATTATTTATTAGCTGTAAATCATTATCCTTCTGAAAGGCATGTCAGGTAGTTAGACAAGAAGGTTTTATCAGTATGAATTGCCTTTCAAGCCTTCCCAAGGTGTGCTATGGGACATCTGAAAATCAACAGCAAGTTTAAGTGGTTTCCCAAGGAAATATTCTCTTATTCTACCTTCAGGCAGAGAGTAAATGTATGTTCCTTAGGAATTATACCTAGATTAAAGGCTCTCTTTCTTTTTTGGCAGACTTTTGTCTGTAATTCCTTACTCCATGTTACACGTGTAAATGCACTGGGAGTCTCTTCCTTGCTCCGACAGAAAGTGGACCTCTCTTTTTTTCAGAAAGCAGAAGATAGTGGGTGTCATCTGCTTATTTCACATCCCTGCTCAGATAGTCTCAGTGGTTCCCTACTGCTTTTGGATATGGCTTGAATAAATACCCTCACCCTGGCACTCAGTGTTCTGTTGAATGGCCCAGCCTACTGTAACAGCAAAAGATGTTAGTTCTCTACGCATCCCCATTTTCTTGCAAACAGGGCTCCCCATTGCTTTCACTCCCACCAGCCAACCCCTGCCAATTATTGTAGGAGGGGAGCCCTCGGACTGCTAGAGAGGGCTTGGTTTGCAGGCCAGAAAAGCCAACATAGCCTGGGTATTTAAGTCTCCTGGGGGTGAGCAGATTCTTGATCAATGACTGGTGGATTAGGAGCATCAATACTCCCACGTTCTTGCCTCTGATTAGAACAGCTCTGAAGCGTGATCTGTCACATCTCCAGAGTACCCCTATGGGACTTAACAAAAGTTACTCTCCATGGAACTTTGCCTGAAATCACATCCTTAAACCTCCTTCACTTTCAGTCCCCCTTCCCCAGTACCCTTCCTAGTAAAATACTATAACTTAAATTAGTGCCTTAGCATCTTCTGGGAAACCCCGAGTTGACACCTTATTTCCATCCTCCTTGCTACTACCTCCCTGTACACACTCCCCTGATCACATTTGACTTTCTGTCAGTCCCTAAACATATTCTACACAGCCCCCATCATATTTTGCTCTTACTGCTTTCTCAACGTGGACTAACCTTCCCAATCCATCTTCATCTGTCATCATGTCTCCCATTCTTTAAGGACCAGGCAAGAGCCACCTGTTTTTCCCAATCCGGATTAATCTCTCTCTTCCCATAATAGTTTCTTTTTACTTGTGTTGGAATAACTGTCACCATTGAACTTTCTGTATAGTCGAAACATCTTACATTGAACTTTCTGTATAGTAGAAACCCTCTTCCCCTAGAAATTACCACCAATAGTAGGTCAGTTAATAGACAACATCACAGAAATCACCCACATACAAACACACACACTCAATGCATTTCTTTTATTTTTAATTATTTTGAACTAACACATAAAAATTGTATATAGTTATCATGTAAAATGTGGTTTTTAAATATGCATATATTATGGAATGGCTACATCAATCTAGTTAACATATACATTACTTCACATAGCATACGTTTTTATGGTCAGAACACATAAAATTTGCTTTCTTAGCAATTTTCAAGAATACAAAGCATTGTTATTATTAATAACTATGGTCACCATGTTGTAAAAGAGATTCTTCAAATTTATTCCTCCTATCTAGCTGACATTTTATTTTGTTTGGCCAACATCTCCCCCAGTTCTGCCCACCCCCAGCCCCTGATAACCACCACTCTACTCTCTGCTTCTATTAATTCAACTATTTTAGATTCCACTATTTTAGATTTACATCTATTTTAGATATAAGTGAGATCATGCAGTGTTCATCTTTCTGTGCCTGGCTTATTTTAATTAACATAATGTCCTCCAGATTTATCCACGTTGTTGCAAATGCACATGACAAGATTTTATTTTTTAAGGCTGAATAGTATTTCATTGTGTATATATACCATATTTTCTTTATCACTTCATCCATTGATAGACAATTAGGTTGTTTCTATATGTTGGCTATTGTGAATCATGCTGCAATGAGCATGGAAGTGCAGAGATCTCTTTAAGATACTTATTTCATTTTATTTGGCTATATACCCTGTAGTGGGATTGCTAGATCATATATACGGTGATTCTATGACACTCACTGTATTTAGTCCTTTTGATAGTAGCCATTCTAACAGGTATAAGATATTAGCTCATTGCGATTTTAATTTGCATTTCCCTGGTGATTAGCGATGCTGAGCATTTTGTCATACACTTGTTGGCAATTTGTATGTCTTCTTTTGAGAGATGTCTATTAAGATCCTTTGCCCGTTATTTAATTGGATTATTTGTTTTCTTACTATTGAATTGCTTGAGTTCTTTATGTATTTTGGATATTAAATTATTTAACTTAAACTATATCAGATGTATGATTTGCAACTATTTTCTCTCATTCTGCAGATTGTCTATTCACTCTGTCGATTGTTTTGTTTGCTCTGCAGAAGTTCAGTTTGAGGCAGTCTTATTTGCCTATTTTTGCTTTTGTTTCTTGTGCTTTTAGGGTCATATAAAAAAAATTTCCCAGACCTATGTTATGGAGCTTTTCCCCTATGTTTTTCCTAGTGGTTTTACAGTTTCAGGTCTCATGCTTAAGTCTTTAATCCACTTTGAGTTGATTTTTGTATATGGTGTGAGATAAGGGTCCAATTTCAATCTTCTGCATGTGGATGTTCAGTTGTCCCAACACTGTTTACTAAAGAGACTGTCCTTTCCCCATTGTGTATTTTTGGCACTTTTGTTGATAATCAATTGACCATAAATTTATTTCTGGACTCTCTATTTTGTTCCATTGGTGTTATGTATCTGTTCTTATGCCAGTACCATGCTGTTTTGATTACTACAGCTTCCCAATGCATTTCTTAAACATTTATTTTTAACTTAAACCAAATAAATGTACATTCATTCACAAGTCTTCTAATACAGGGACAATTAATTTTGTTTGAATTTCATTCAGTAAGTAAAATTCTGCCATATATTCCTTGCATAAATTCTCCTCCTAATGCATCATCATCAGCAGATTCAAATTTGAGTTTTTTTCTCGAATGAAACAAGAACATAAGAATACTTTCAAAGTAAACTAAATGCAAATTCTTCTCAAAAATTTATGATTTTTTCTAACCTTTCATAGATTCAAGCCCACATATAATCCAACAGCAACTTTGTTTTCAAATCTTTAGTTCTTCTAAAGTATTCAACGGAATTGTTATAGTAGCAGCTGTCTTTTGCACTCATCAATTTATGTGACATTAAACTATATAATTACAATCACAAATATGCCTGGCCTAAAGAGCTTGGGGGACTAACTAACGCAGCTGACTCTCAGTGTGCATACAATTCAACTGATGGGAGTAGATGCATATTCTTTGCAGGAAGGATTCTGCTATTCACTAGGGATGAAGAACACTAATTAAACCGATGAGTCAGTTAACTAAGTGTGAATTAATAGATCCTGCTACTGCAAATATGTCTACTACATAGACTGAAAACTCACTGAAAGCAGGGTCTGTCTTATGTGTCCCCACAGCACTTAGCAAAGTGCCTTATAAAAATGTAAGCATTCCATATGTGTTGGTAGAGTTGAATTGAATATGATTGGATTCTGCTAACTTTTTCTAAGTAATAGTTGGTTGGATAATGACAATGGTGTTAAGCCAGGAGAGGGTGTTGCTTAGGAATTTCCTGGCAAAGTATAAGTATCAAAAATACCCTAAGACATTAGACATGTGCAGACTGCAATATGACTCTCCACTTTAATTTTTTGTATGTGATTATAATGTTACAAGCTTCATCATTATTGTGTTCTCCTTTCATAAGACTTGAGGTCTATATTTATACGGGGTCAGCAGTATATTTTAAGCTAAAAACCAATGGAATGTTGGTAAATCCCAATAATGCATATTTTTGATCTCTAGTAGCACACTGTATATTAGTATGTGATTCCTACACATATCACTTTTTCCTACCCGAAGATCTCACTCAAAAAGCCAACACAGCCTGCTCTGGTTAACTATTGCTGTATACCGAACTACCTTAAACCTTCGTGGCTTACAGCAAGAATTTATTCTCTCTCATGATTCTGTGGGTTAACTAGGCTCATCTAGGTAGTTCTCACTTAGGGTTTATCGTGCCACTGCAGCCAGATGGTTGACTGAGGCTGATGTCATCGAAAATCTCAACTGCATTGATTGTTCGAATTGACTCACTTCCATGTCTTACACATGATGTTGACTGCTGGCTGGAAACTCAGCTAGGCCTGCCAGCTGGAGCACCTACGTGCGGCTTGTCTCTGTGGCTTGGGCTCTCTTAGCGTGGATTCCCAGAGGAAGCATTCAGAAATATCCATTCCAAGAAAGAAAGTAGAAGCTGTCGATCTTAAGACCTGGACCCCAAAACTGGCACATTGTCACTTCTGCCATATTCTATAATACTAGTCAAGGCAATCAAAGAGCCCACTCAGACCCAAGGAGAGGTCACAAATACCCCATCTCTCATTGATGACAGTACCAAAAAAGTGGTAACCATCTTTAATCTGTCATAACATCCATTATTATTTTCTACTTATGATACTCACCTAAACTAAAATTTACTGAGATTGTCAAAACAAAAAGAAGAGTCCAGTTACAAGGAACTTGATCTAAAATAATAAGATTAAATATTAGATGGATAGTCTATTTTACCATATATTCTCATTTTTGCCCCCGGTAAGAAGGTTGAATAAAATATTTCAAGCATTTTTCCCACCCTTACTAGTAAGTTTTACTATCACCAGCAGGAAAGAAAAGGGAAAGTCAGGCAAGGATTCCTTTTCTTTTTAATAGTCTCAGTATGTTTAATTTTTTTTTTTTTTACTATTTATTTGCTTATTTATGCCAAGTCTTGAACAGTCTCTGGCTTAGCTATGAGTGGGCTAGGTTTCTGAACTCTCATTCTGCCCTCTCTGAGAGAGCAGTTCTCTGCTCTTGATTCAGAAGTCAGATCTCTAAAGGAAAACCTTAACAAAAGTTTCCTTTCCTGCTCTACCTGTGAAAGAACTCAAAGTTCAGTTGACTCAATGGCAAGTGGGAGACCTATAGAACAGAGGTTCTGGGTGCATGTGCACATTGATTTTCTTTAATTTGAACTTTATATTTTGAGATGATTGTAAATCTACATGCAGTTATAAGAAATACTACAGAGAGATCCCATGTACTTATTACTTGATTTTCCCCAATGGTAACCTATAGCAAAGCTGTACTATAATATCAAACCAGGTTTTGCTTAATTTTTTAAAGGCAGGGCCTCACTCTGGCATCCAGGCTGGAGTACAGTGTCAAAATCATAGCTCATTATAATCTCAAATTTCTGGGCTCAAGCTATCCTCCCACCTCAGCCTCCCAAGTAGCTGGGACTACGGTGCATGCCACCATGCCCAGCTACTTGGGGTCTCACTGTGTTGCCCAGGCTGGTCTCAAACTCCTGGGCTCAAGCGATCCTCCCATCTACACCTCCCAAAGTGCTGGGATTACAGGCATGAGCCACTACATCCAGCCACAACCAAGATATTGACATTGATATGATCCACCAATTTTATTCAGAATTCCCAGTTTTGTACTCATTTGTGTGTGTGTGTGTGTGTGCACGTGTGTGTGTATATTTAGTTCTATGCAATTTTATCACCTTTATAGGTTTGTGTATCTACTACCACAGTCAAGGTACAGAACAGTTCTAATACCACATGTGTCCCTCAGGTTGACCTTTTATAACCACATCTAACTCCCTCCCACTACTCACATCCCTAACTTCTAGCAACCACTAATCTGTTCTCCATCTCTATAATTTTGTCATTTCAAGAATGTTACTTACATAAATGAAATCATAAAGTATATGTCATTTTAAGACTGGCTTTTTTTCACTCAGTAGAATTCTCTAGAGATTCAACTTGTTGCATTTATCAATAGTGTATTCCATTTTTATTAATGAATAGTATTCCACGGTATGGATGTACCACAGTTTGTTTGACCATTCACCTGTTGAAGGAAATCTATGTGATTTCCAGTTTTTTACTATTACAAATAAAGCTGATACAAATATTAGTATACAAGTTTTGTGTGGATATAATTTTTTCATTTCTCCGGGATAAATGACCAAGAGTGCAATTTCTGGTTAGATGGTAGTTGCATGTTTAGTCTTACGAGCAGCTGCCAAACTGTTTTCCAGAATGACTCCACCATTTTACATTCCCACCAACAATGTTTGAGTGAACCACTTTCTCCATGTTGAATTTTGATTATATGAATTACCAATATTGCTTTTAACAGTTGAAGACTGGCAGCCCCATGTGAATCAAGCATTATTGCCTACTTTTCCCTTCTTGATCACTTGCGAAAGCCTTAAAAGACATCAAAGATGACACGGAGAAGTAATTTCTGGAGGTACTTTCTTTTCTTTTTTTTTTTTTAAATTTATTTATTATTATTATACTTTAAGTTGTAGGGTACATGTGCATAACGTGCAGGTTTGTTACATATGTATACTTGTGCCATGTTGGTGTGCTGCACCCATCAACTCGTCATTTACATCAGGTATAACTCCCAGTGCAATCCCTCCCCCCTCCCCCCTCCCCATGATAGGCCCCGGTGTGTGATGTTCCCCTTCCCGAGTCCAAGTGATCTCATTGTTCAGTTCCCACCTATGAGTGAGAACATGTGGTGTTTGGTTTTCTGTTCTTGTGATAGTTTGCTAAGAATGATGGTTTCCAGCTGCATCCATGTCCCTACAAAGGACACAAACTCATCCTTTTTTATGGCTGCATAGTATTCCATGGTGTATATGTGCCACATTTTCTTAATCCAATCTGTCACTGATGGACATTTGGGTTGATTCCAAGTCTTTGCTATTGTGAATAGTGCTGCAATAAACATACGTGTGTATGTGTCTTTATAGCAGCATAATTTATAATCCTTTGGGTATATACCCAGTAATGGGATGGCTGGGTCATATGGTACATCTAGTTCTAGATCCTTGAGGAATCGCCATACTGTTCTCCATAATGGTTGAACTAGTTTACAATCCCACTAACAGTGTAAAAGTGTTCCTATTTCTCCACATCGTCCTGGAGGTACTTTCAGTGGCATTTTATTTCTGCTTCTTCACATCCCAAACTATATATGTAAACTCAGTGATAGGTCCGGTCATCAATGTATCACAGGTGCTCAATATCTATTGACTGGCCAAATATAAGTTATATGTCTTCTTTCAAATTCCTTTTACTTAAATGTTAAAGGTTATATGTAAATGTCTTCATAGAGTTTTCCAGCCTTTCTTTTCTCTTACCTAAGGCATCTCTTAAACCAATGAGAGCCAATAGAGTTGAAATGGGAATGGATTGTCACATTTATGCCACCAAGTAAATACTGCACATTCAAATGTGGACTACAATACTAAGCAAATCATTCATACTCTTTCAATTTACTTGTTTCTCCTTGGCCAGGTGGAGTTTGCTCCTGATATTGGCCTTCAATACAAAGGAGAGCTGACAGTTGTTTTACATTACATTCCCCCGGAAGAGAATCTGATGCTTCCACCAGAACAACTCCAAGGTAGAGTAAAAATCAGTGACTTTGATCAATGACATTCTGTTTCTAGAAGTGTGGTAGTAGGAATCAAGGATTGGTTGCATTCTATGTCTTTCATATTACACAAACAAAACATAAAGGATTAGGTGTCACTGTCTTTTGGGGAAAGTTGATATGTGTATACCGTATATGGAAGAATGCAGGATTCTTACAACGAAAGGACAAAATTAATACTTAGAGATCAGCCTTGGTGGTCAGATTTGTTTTCTGTTAGTCCCAAAGATATAGGATCTTCCCCCAGGGCTGGGGGAAGGCAGGCTGCTGGGAGGCAATCATAGGAAACTGCTCCATGGATTTATGACATTCACAACTATTCAGGGAGTCTTGATGAAGAAGTTGTTCTAGAACACAGGATTTAAAGGAATAAATCAGATGGAGTCAATTTAGAAATCTCTCTTCCCCTTTGTACTAAGCTGTTATTGCATTGCTATAAGAAATACTCAAGATTAGGTAATGTATAAATAAAAGAGGTTTAATTTGCTCATGGTTCTGCAGACTATGTAGGAAGCATAAAACAGGCATATGCATCTGAGGAAGCCTCAGGAAGCTTACACTTATGGCAGAAGGTGAAGGTAGAGCAGGGGTCTCACATGACAGGAGCAGGAACAAGAGAAAGAGAGAAGGTGCCACATACTTTTAAACAACCAGATCTCACAGGAATTCACTCAGTATCGTGAGGACAGCACCAAGGGGACGGTGCAAAACCACTCATGAGAAATACACTCCATGATCCAATCACTTCCCACCAGGCCCTACCTCCGATAGTGGGGATTACATTTCAACATGAGATTTGGGTGAGGATACACATCCAAACTATCTTGCCCTTCTTTTACCATCAACTCTTGCAGGCAGCCTCTTCTGTCCTCCCATTCACTGTAACTCTTTTCAGTGTGAGCTTGTACAAGTAACTCACTATCTCCTGACCTCAATTTCCTCACTTCAAAGGGTTGTCGTGGAGAATAAATAGGTTCATATATGTAAAGTGCTTAAAATAGTACTAAATAAACATGTTGGTTGTGGTACTGGTTTATATCATTCATGTTGAACGTATTTCATAGAATAGAAAATTGAGGTGGAAAAGAGATTTCTCTCACCCTAAAATGTAACTGCTTGGGCTGTAGCCTCTAGAGCTGACTCTGACTAAAACTGACTATTTGTAAGACTAAACTATCAAAGGGAGTTATGGAATTTTCTCTTTCGGAGTTGTGGTGTGTGTATATTGCTTTCATCATAGTTATTTCTCACTAAGAGCAGGAATGGTGCTCCGGAAAACTCTTAGGCATTCCATGCCTTTATACCCTGTGAAAAGATATGCTTTGTAAGGGAGTGTTTAAAGTTTTAAATTTATTTGTTCATTTGTTTCAACAAACACAAATGAAAGGCCTATCTGGAAGGAATCCAATGGGGGCAAAAATGGTTAAATGAATAAAAATATACAATAATGTAAAGGCCCAATTCAGTCAGCAAATGAAATATATCTTTGTATATGATCTTTGTAAATTTTGAAATGGAACCCATGATTTTTCTATTTTTTTTTTCTCTCTCCCCACCATTCCCTCATTTTGGTGGCTGACACAGGAAATAAGACTTTTAAAAAGGGAAAGAAGGAGTCACCTGTAATCTCTGGAGGAATACTAGAAGTGTTCATCAAAGAAGCAAAGAATTTGACAGCAGTGAAGTCAGGAGGCACTTCTGATAGCTTTGTGAAGGGGTAACTTTGTTTTAGCTCTTTCTGGATGATACTTAATAAGAGATGAAAGGATCTGTGGTCCATAAGCCAGTGGTGGCTGTGAACCTTCCGTGTTCTGTTTACTAGAAGTGTATGGGTGAGAACTACCCTTAAATGCTGGCTCTTACATCTAAAACAACACAAATGTTGAGGGAACTGCTGATTCTAGCAGTCACTCTGTTTCCAACATATTTCAGGAATTCCCATCATTCTTACTTTCAAGACAGGCAACTTTTTTCTGTAAGATTCATTTGTTGAAAAAGTGGAAAAAATATGATTTTCTAGGTGTAATGTATTTTTATTGTTCATTATTATCATTTTGTACTGGCAATGTGCAATGATAACCAAAATATCAGATCCTTGATATTTTTCTCTCTTGTGGGAAATTGTAAAAAGTAGAGATGTCAGAGCATTCTTGCTGGACTTATCCACTGTCGAGTGCTTTGGAGAGGCTCCGAGACCACCTGCTAGACATTTGTGCCCAAGTTGTGGAGCAAAGGGCAGCTTCTTGAGGGAATGCAGCCCTTAAAATATATACTCTTGCCCAACTCTAGGCAACTCAAACATCAAATCCCTTTTGATTTCTGACTATTGGATATTTTTATCTTGGAAACTGAGGAACTAAGACTGCAAGGTTATTTTTCATTCATTTGAACACACACAAAAATGCACATGTGCCAAGCACCAGGTGCTATGCTTTCAAAAATGAATAACATATTATCCTTGCCTTCATGGAACTCCGTAAAGCACATAAGGTAAAACAAATTCCCATGATGCCAGACCATGAGGTTCATTCTTTGAGTCAGATGGCAATATTGTTCCTCTTCTCATGCTGTGTTAGAAAAGTGTATTTTTTCCTACAAAGAAATGGTTTGGGTTCACTCTCACATGTTCTAACTTTGCTTTTTTGTTGTTTTTTTGTTGTGTTGTTTTTTTGATTTTGTTTTTGTTTTTGTTTTGAGACAGAGTTTTGCTCTGTCGCCCAGGCTGGAGTGCAGTGGCACCATCTCAGCTTACTGCAACCTCCGCTTCCCAGGTTCAAGTGATTCTTATGTCTCAGTTTCCTGAGTAGCTGGGATTACAGGTGCGTGGCACCATGCCCAGCTATTTTATTTATTTATTTATTTATTTTGTATTTTTAGTAGAGGCGGGGTTTCACTACATTGACCAGACTGGTCTCGAACTCCTGACCTCAAGTAATCTGCCTGCCTCAGCCTCCCAAAGTGCTGGGATTACAGGCATGAGCCACCGTGCCTGACCACATGTTCTAACTTTGGTAAAGCCAGTAGTGGGGAGAAGCAGTTCTGGGGCCTCCCCACTGGGGAGTGTGTGTGCCTGAATCCTGGCACATCTGCCCTTCACTCTTTCTTGCAGTAGATTTCAGCATAGAAGAAATGCTTTCTTTGGATACTGCAGTTACAATTTGTGTCATTAGCCCTACCATCCAGTTTAAGCCTGTGCTGCTCACTGTCTGGTGGAATAAGGAGATGGCTCCCAACCCGTGGCCACATTGTGACCTTGCAGCGCTACTTGACATCTTCTGGAGCACTATTCACTTTATCTTGTGGAAAATTTATAAAGCAGAAATAATAAAAGACTATTTTTGTTCTAGAAAGAAAAACAAAAGCCAGTAACTTTCTGGTAAATTCTATCTATAATAATACTTAAACATTAGGCTGATTCTAAAAAGACATGAGATTTTTTTTTAAAGACAGTGAGGGAGCAAGAATAGACCCTCTGTAAAGTTTAATAATATAAAATATATCCATTAACGATATTTCTGGCTGTGAGCCAAAAGAACAGTGGCTTAAACAAAACTAGTTTTTTTTTTTTTTGAGACAGAGTCTCGCTCTGTCGCCCGGGTTGGAGTGCAGTGGCCGGATCTCAGCTCACTGCAAGCTCTGCCTCCCGGGTTCACGTTCACGTCATTCTTCTGCCTCAGCCTCCCGAGTAGCTGGGACTATAGGCGTCTGCCACCTCGCCCGGCTAGTTTTTTGTATTTTTTAGTAGAGACGGGGTTTCACCATGTTAGCCAGGATGGTCTTGATCTTCTGACCTCGTGATCCGCCCGTCTCGGCCTCCCAAAGTGCTGGGATTACAGGCTTGAGCCACCGCGCCCGGCCCAAAACTAGTTTTTTTTTTCTCTCTTACATGTAAACAAAGACTGAAGGTAAGGTCTCCAGGGCAGGTATGGAAGCATCATGATTATCAGGGACCCAGGATTTTTCCATCTCATTATGGTATCCACCTAATGGGTTAGGATAGCTGCTAATGTTTCAGCTATCCCATACAAATTCCAGCTGACAGGACACTTTCCAGATGTAAGAAGTAGTTTTATAAGCACTGCTTCTTATATCCCAATGGCCAGAACTCAGTCACATGGCTATTCTAGCTGCAAGGGAGGCTGGGGAATGTAATCTTTATTCTGGGCAACACTGTGCTCAAATAAAAACACAGAGTTTTTTAGAGGAATGTAAGGAGAGAATGGATATTAGGAGATAATCAGTCTCTGCTTGGGACATGAAATGAAATCTTAAGTGACTGAATGTATCTTCTTTATTGTAAAGTCATTTGTTTGTAGCACTTTTCATTTTTGTTCCATGTACTAATTCCATATGTACGTATGTCTTCTTTTCTAAAGTATGTTCCCTGAAGGGGGAAAACAGCCATTTTTATCACATACCTAGAGCCTCATACAGTGTTTTGACCATAGTCGAGAAAACCTAGGATACAGGTGTTTTATTTGAAGAGATTTCAGGAAACGCCAGTGAGGAAGTGGAGAAAATGAGACAAGGAAGAAAGAGAAGTTGATTAAAACATATATTAATGGGCAGGTTACTACTGTGGGCAACTGCAACTTGATTCCATTGGGGAAGCAGTGAGGAACTCTGTGGAATATACCTTAGGATTGTCACTTCGAGGGACAGGGAAGCTGGGGAATTATCCACCAATTTCTCAAACTCATCAGTTAAAGGTTGCCCCAGGGGCATTAAATTCCAAGTAATCCCAGAGTTTCCTGCACATAAGCTGAGCCAGCTAACACAATATCAGATAAATTCCTTAATTAGAGGAATTTATTCCTTGTGTCAAAAGACACAAGCACTTGAGGTAGGAAGCTGAAAGCATATCAGGAACTTCCCATCCTGCTGCAAGTCAGCTCCAAGGAGGGCCAAAAAGATGTGAAGCAGGGCATACAATAGTGTCTATTGCAGGAGGTATTTTCTTTTCAAGATGGAAGGAAGGATGAAAATAGGATTAGAAAGGAGAATGAGGGCATTAAAGTCATTCCACTATATAAATCCAGATTTAAGCATATAGAATCCTGGGAAGAAAAATCAGATAGACACACCACACTTGCGTGCACATTGACATTTTCTGTCTGCTGTCTTACTGATGGTTTGATTGTTTTTCCTCCTGCTACCTGCTCCCTGATGATAGCAAAGCCACCAAGCACAAAACTCTGGTAATAAAAAAGAGTGTTAACCCTCAGTGGAATCATACATTCATGTTCAGTGGCATCCATCCCCAGGATATAAAGAATGTTTGCCTAGAACTTACCATCTGGGACAAGGAAGCCTTTTCCAGCAACATTTTTCTGGGAGGAGTTTGTTTGAATTCTGGAAGTGGTGAGGGATTTGGGGACCCACAGGGATGGTCTGTGACTGGGTCCGTTTGGGGGCACTATTCTTGCAGGTGTGATGTGCAGTGGATATACATATGTAGTTTCAGCTAAATCCTGAAATTACCACAAATGCTTCATTCCTTTAGCTAAGGATCTATTCATTGATAAATACAAATATAACTACAGTACCTTTGTATCCTTAGGCTAGAAGATTGGAAGATATAATGTTGACATTCAGTCCTTTCATAGACTAACATTTACACTTTAGTCTAAGTGAATTTTAAGTACTTTCTTGGACCTTGCTTCAGATTTTGCTCAGAAGATGATTACCAAGACAGCACAGCCTTCTGATAGGAGGACAGCGACTTTCAAGACCAACATTACTTCATCATCTTCTCAGTTCTGTCCAGCCCTTGCAGCTATTATTCATACTGATTGAATTGAAAAGAAATCATTTTTTCATAAAAATAACACCAATGTTGTTAAAAACAGATCAAGGAAACCCACCACTGGTGCCACAAGACACAACTGTAACAGGGTGAATTGGAAAAGGGATTACAGTAGTAGAGCATGTGCAGTCCCCCTAACTCTCATTATCCCATAGCCTAAGCCAGACATAGATGAGACCATCTGCATACACCATGGTAAATATTTCTGTTGAGGAAGGTCCTATCACTATGATAATTACTTATTTATAGATTAAGGGGAGCCAAGAATATATATACCACTAAAAGGAAAACTCCCCAGGTCAGAAAAGTGTCCTTGTTAGAAAAAGAGAGCCAAATTCATCCCGTTCTTCTGTCATGTTAGCACAGTCCAGATGAACCAGCTCTCTGCTAAAGTAGGGAGGAAGTGAGTCACCAGGGCCACCCTGATTTGCCTCATATGGCCTAGGCATTAGAGAATAGTGCAGGCTGCAAATGATTGATTCAATTCTAACACCACTCACTATATATACTAAGTGAGAACAAGCCAGTAAAAGGTACTCTGGTCAAAAGGCCCCCTCAGAAGTTGATAGATGCCTTGCAGGAGAGAAAAACATTTCATGTGTGACATATAATGTTCCCATTTCGTTTCTTCAGGTGTGAGCCATGGGAAGAACGTGGATTGGATGGACTCTCAGGGGGAAGAGCAGCGCCTTTGGCAGAAGATGGCCAACAACCCTGGAACTCCTTTTGAGGGTGTACTCATGCTTCGTTCCAGCATGGGAAAGTGTAGACTCTAGAGGGACCAGTTCTCCAAGAATGAGGCCACCAGGGCCTATCTGGCTGTCTTTTCCTACCAGTAACAAACTGAGACCTGGGATTCTGCTTCCCTGCCATTTCTCATCTGACAGTATCGGGACATGAAGGGAGAGATGTCAGTAGTATGAACATTTAGGGTCTTGTTGAGTGCCTAAAAAACATATATTTTCTTCCAATCAGGGCCTTCTTGATTGGATGATAGAAAGTGTACTACTCTGTCCTGTCAACGAGCAAATTGTGCAAAGGTTTATAGGGTTTATACCATAAAAGAAATGGCACAAGCTCATTTGAAACAATTGAGATTGGGGTCCTCCATTTGCTAATTATAAGTTACTTTAGATTTCCTCAAATCCTTTGAAGAGAAAGGGGACCACTGAGAAGGTAGATCACTTGAAAAGTTAGAATAAATGATACTGGCCAACTGTTGCTCACCCTAGGAATCCACATGCTCTCAAGAAGGCATTGTGGGGATGGTTGCTTGAGCAAGGGGGTTGTCCTGTTATTGCAGCAAACTTGTGGATTAACCAAGTAGTATTTCAAGATGGACTGACAGAGCTTTCTATGATTACTATAGAATTTATCATCTAAATCAGTTTATTTTTGAGAACAAAGAGAGCTAAATAACTACATCAGAACAATTGATGTTGATTAGAATTGACCTGGGAAAATTGGGATGTAGGGTTACCCTACTGATGACCTAAGAGAGCTCTGTTGTAAACATTTATTTTATAAAATGTTCTAAGCCATTAACTAAAAGGGAATGAGAAATAATGGTCAATTGATGTACCTTTTCACATTGTGTTCATTGATGAGACTAGTTTAATGAAAAAGGAGGTACTCTACCTGCTATTTTACTTCTGTTTCTTTTCTGCCCTGTTATGGGAGAGAATCAAGGACTCCATGTGCTCTCTCCCCCCTTGTCTTCTCCTTCGTTGAGTTTTTCTTATCTCCTTTTGCAGTGGTTAACCATTGTCACAATAATGCTGAATGAAAAAAACACACCAAATGTCAGTGGCTTAAAATGACAATCCTTTTTCTCATAGTTCTGAAGACTGGCTATGGCACCTCTGCTTCCTGCTACAGGCCTGAGGTTCTAGGTTGGCTTCTTATGTATGCCTCATCCTCTTTGAGCCCAAGGGATAGCCAGAGCATCTGGATGGCAGAATTGCAATAGGATGAGCCCCACTGCTCGGGTACATTTTCAGCCCCTGGTTGTGTCATGTCTACTGATATCTCATTGGTCAAAGGAAGTCAGATGGCCAACATGAAGAGGCAGGGAAATATGCACTGCCCACAATGAAGCCATGACAAGAGTGAGGATGCAGGAAGGGATGAAGAATTGGGGCCAACAGTTCAATCTACCATATCTTCTCTCACTTGGAATTCCAGATGCTTGAGCCACGAAACTTAGATGCAAAGAAAGTTAAAGCTAGAAGGAACCTCAGGCCCAGTTCCTCATTTTGCAGATTCCAAATGTGAATTTCAGAGAGCTGAGATAACTTGCCCAAGGCCATATAGAGGCTGTGACTAAATCTGGACTTAAATCCAGGCTATCAATCTTAAGCCAGTGTTCTTTTTTCACTGCAGTCCTTGGCATAATGCTATGCTTATTAAGGTGGATAAGAGGGCATATGCCAAGAAATTTGGAGCAGAGTCCGATTACTTGAGCATGAACATACCTGACCAAGGTATGTTCTGGAGTCATGTTCTAGCCTCCGAGCTCATTTTTTTTTCATATGAATTCATATAAAATCCTCAAAAGTTTAGAAACTGAGTTTTAGTAGTAACAGAGCTAGACTCAGCTTCAGGCTTATTTCTGCTAGTTGTTCCGTATTTCTAGATTTCCTCTTGAATTTTGAAAACTGATTTAAGAATATATTTAGTATTATTATTAGTAAGGGAATAAGCAATCCAATTTCAATTTTATTCAGAAATAGGTCACCTAATTCTAGAAAATGGTTATTAGTCTAGTGTCGCTTAGCAAGGTACTTAAAAGAAAAAACTGCACATATCCCTGTGCTGCCCTTCTTAAAAACAGAAAACAAAAAGTGTAAGATTGTCATTGCTTCCCACATAGGAAAAATAAAATGTCTTCAGACTTGATGTGACTCATTCTGTCTTCAATTATATTTTTAGGGGAGGTAAGAGGGTGGTGATGGTGAAATCCGGAAGCATGTCTGGAATAGACACAACAAAGTGGATTTATTCATTAATAATAAATATGAAGGCTGGGCACGGTGGCTCAAGCCTGTAATCCCAGCACTTTGGGAGGCCGAGACGGGTGGATCACAAGGTCAGGAGATCGAGACCATCCTGGCTAACACGGTGAAACCCCGTCTCTACTTAAAAAAAAAAAAATACAAAAAACTAGCCAGGCGAGGTGGCAGGCGCCTATAGTCCCAGCTACTCGGGAAGCTGAGGCAGGAGAATGGCGTGAACCCGGGAGGCGGAGCTTGCAGTGAGCCCAGATCGCGCCACTGCACTCCAGCCTGGGTGACAGAGCGAGACTCCATCTCAAAAAAAAAAATAAATAATAATAATAATAAATATGAAAAATAATAAATCTTAAAATTTATAACTTGAACTCAAGAAGAGCATGAACTTTATGTGTTCAGATCTTTGCCACACATAGAGCAACTCTCTGTATCATGATTTCATAAAATCCAACATCTAATTAGGTATTCCCATAGTGCAAAACTCAAGTATGCAAAAATCTATCAGAAACCTATTGGTGTTGCTCTTGGAAATAAAAGGCAAAAGTATGGGCTAGAACTACAAATAGTATTTTTAAATATAGGTAATGCATGTGAATGGCACAGAATTCAAATAGTTCAAAATCGTGACAAGTTAAGTCTTCCTCTTTCCTGTCCAATTCTCACTGTCTGCATGGCACCACCCTAGTCCAAGCCACCATCACCCATCTCCAAGATTATTGCAGCAGTCTCCTAACTGCCATCTATGCCACCAATTTTGTCCTCCCTCAATCCATTCCTCTTACTGTGACCAGAGTGATTTGTCTCAGCATGTTATTTTAAAATGTTCAAATATACAGAAAAGTTGAAAGAACTTTATAATGAACACTCTCATATCCACCACCCAAATTCAGTGCTGCCGTTCGCATTTGACTGTACTTGTTTACCATTATTGATCTATCTGTCCATCCCCAGAGTGATCTGTAAAACCCTCCGTGGCTTCCCATTGTCTTGAGAATAAAATATAAATTCCTGCTCATGGCCCTGCATAAGATGGTCACTGCCAGTTTCTCCCAGGCCATGCCACCCCTCCCCTTCTCTTCAGTTACAGAATTCATTTTTCTTCTTCTCAGTTGTGCCAGGCTCTATCCCACCTCATGGCCTTTGCCAGGAATCTTCTTGGTCCATCTTTTCTTCAGCCTGATTCCCATTAGTCATCCAGGTCTATAATGTTACCTCCTCAGGGAAACCTTCCCTGATGACTCTCTACTGAACCAGGTCACAGCAGCCTGCCTCTATTTCCCCTTCAGTGCACGCATCACAATTATAATAAATTATGAATGTAATGAGTCCTTTAATATCTGTGTCTGTTTCCTCCCTGCCACATCCCTACAATGTAAGATTCGGAAGGGCGGAGACAATATTTATATTTTTTACAGCTATATCCTGGTCCTTAGCTCACAGTAGGTAATCAAAAAATATTTGCGGAATAAGTGAAAACAAACTAATGTAACACCATAGAATATTAGACGTAGGCATCTTTAGAAACCACCACTTCTAACTCCCAATTAACAGATAGGGAAACTGGGGCGCAATTAGATCAAGAAAAATCTCTGATTTCGTTTACTGATTGGTCTTTTAAAAGCCACCTTACTATAGTCGCCATGCTGTGCAATGACACAGCATAATGACTATACTTAAAAATAATGTATATTTCAAAACAGCTAAAAGAGAGGATTTCAAATGTTCTCACCACAAAGAAATAATAAATATTTGAGGTGATGGATATACCAATTAGCTTGGTTTACTCATTCCACAGTGTATATGTGTATCAAAACACCACATTGTACTCCATAAATATATACAACTGTTATTTATCAACTAAAAATAAAATTAATTTTTATAAAAGCAACCTTCCAACAAGTACTGTAGTTACAACCCTAGACTGTTGGGCCCAGCTTGTCTCAGCATAGATCAAAGCACAAAGTATGCTTCCAGCCCCACATGTCAGCTTATCAGAAGAAGAGACCACAGCCTTGCATGGAACGTCCTACTCCTTCTTTGAAGATCTCAACTGTCATTTTTCCCTCAGATAAATCAAGTTGAAAAGGGACATGGACAAGTCTAAAACCCTGAGTTTACCCATGCACACATAAATAACACATACAGGATGTGGTAGATTCATTCTGTTAATCAGCTCTCCTTTCATTTATGTTGTTATTGTCGCTGGACTCATCAGGATGTAGATTTTCCAGGCCACGAAAACACCATAAACAAATGTATTTTGAAGTAACCTCATACTCTTGGCCTCTTTTTCTTTAAGAAATGTTCACAAATGTATGGCTAATAATCATTAGGTACTTAGGTAATTAATGAATGAATTGAGCCTACCTGATTCACAGTCATGTTAGTCTCATCATTACCTACTGCTCCAAGTTTTACCTTTGGTGAAGGAGGAGAAAACCATGGAAGTAATTAGAGTAAACCCCACCTTTAGGAGCAAAGTGTCATGAAATATCAAGTCCTAGAAGCAACTGAAAGTGAGAACTAGTAGCATTTTGAGCTGTGATCAATATTTGTTTTTCTGCCACGTATACATTTCACATTAAAGTGAATATTGTCTCTGGAAGTTGCCAGAAGGGTTTTACTCTTACAATAGTGTCATGTATGGCCTCTGAAATTGAAGAAAAATAGGAGGGGAATGTTCATACCGGCAAAAGTACAACAAAAATTAGATCTGGAAAGGTTTGAACAATAGCCAGGAAAATTGTACTACATCAAGGATTCCAAAGGACTATCTGAATCATCTGGAGTATGAACCGAATACATTTATTCCAGAGCATTGCTCCAAGCCTACTAAACAAAATCTCCAGCAATCCCAATCATTTTAATCAAGCTTCTTGGGTGAATCTAATACAAATGGATCACAGTTTGAGAAACACTGCATTTGAGGACAAATTATATCAACTCTATTCTTCGAATATTTGTGGGTAATATATTTATTACTTTATATATTTTATTATTTTATACTTCATTGGATTAGATAATAAATATTACAGAAAATATTTAATTTCATGAGAAGAAAAATTGGTCAGTTTCTTGGTCTACAGATTATGGAACCTGCAAGCAAACCATCTTTCCTCCCCTTTCTTCAACACTCTCTTTCAGTGTAATGACCATCTCTTTCTATGTCTCATTCCCTATACCCCATGTCAGGAACATAAAACCTGCCAGCCTCACAATAATGTTGTATAGAGTCATGTTCTTTATCTACAGAAGGAAATTTACCATGCTGTCAAAACAATTTCCATAGAAACATAAACTGCTATTGTCGCTATGAGTAATGCATAGTGTTTCAAAGATTAACAATTGTTCCTCATTTAGTTCACTAGAATTTATCAAAATTTTCTGGGGGAGGTTTTTTTTTACACTTGGAAAACTAAAGTCGAATATATGGTTAGTATTGCCTATAAATGCCAAAACACTCATAAGGGGTAGTACATCATACTTTTCTCTCAAGTATTTCAGCGCAAGTAAAGATGTGTCTCTGATTTCCTTTTACTCTGAAGGAGACAGAAATTAATACAGCACATAAATCAAATATTTCATTATAGTAATTAAAGCAAAAGTTTAAATAATTGGAATTTTCTAAAAAATGTCTTCTTTTTTTTTTTTTTTTTTTTTTTTTTTTTTTTTTTTTTTTTTTTTTTTGAGACGGAGTCTTGCTCTGTCGCCCGGGCTGGAGTGCAGTGGCCGGATCTCAGCTCACTGCAAGCTCCGCCTCCCGGGTTTACGCCATTCTCCTGCCTCAGCCTCCCGAGTAGCGAGGACTACAGGCGCCCGCCACCTCGCCCGGCTAGTTTTTTGTGTTTTTAGTAGAGACGAAAAATGTCTTCTTATAGGAGGGCAGAGAACTAGGTAGATATTTAAATCTAAATATTTTATTTTTCCTCTTTATTGTGAGATACATTTACTTTGGGGAAGGATTCTGATTTCTCCTTCCAAACATTTTTTCTACTTAGTCAATAGTTCATTTTGTCTGTAGAAACTTGAAGTTCATTTGTGCAAATCCACAGGAATCGGTAAGTCCCAATAAGTAGACTTATTTTTAAACCTTTCTCCTTTGGAAACAAGGAAAGAAGCCATTCCATCACAAAGCAGTCATGGCAATCATTCAAGATTGAACCCGTAGTTGAAATGATTGGGGATTGGGTATGTATATTTGTTTCCATCCTTTCTTAGTATTTATTATTCATAAATGGACATTTTTAAAGAGAGATCATTGGCTTTCAGTTGATTTGAAGAAAGAGATACCTGGACTTTTCCTTAGTCTTGACTTTTGAGTTCCCCGCCACCTCCATTAATTTGTCTTCCCTAATACCTACATATCTTCTTACATTGTCCCTCTGGCTGATGGCGTGCGCACCAGAATCTTAAGAGATGCCCTTCATGCTTTTTTCCGCATGGGCTTATGGAAATATTATTCTTCATTTTCAGCTCTTTCCTGTCACCTCAGAGCCCAACTCTGTTAGAGGCACTTGCTTGCAAGGCATCTGAATGCACAGAGCCAGGCTGAGGAGGGGGTTTCTGGGGAGCTTCCCAGGGTGCCAAATTATAAAGGGTGCTAAACATTCCTGAAAATGTAATAAGGTGGAGAGCTCCTCTCAGGAAGAATATAGTATTAGCGGGAAGAAATAATGTCTGCTCGAATAGATAGATGGGGTGAGGAGCTCATGCGTGAAGAGCAATTTATGGCTGATAAATTGCCTCCTAAGACAGATCTGTTTAAATGTGGGACTTTTGTTTTGCTGAATGGAGCATGCAACCTTGGGCGGCACAGGAATTGCGAAGGACATTGGGAAAAGGAACTTTTGCCTTCACTGGGGACTTCTTTCAAATCCCTTCCACCAGGCAGGTCCACCTGAAAATATGTGTTGTACAAATTCTTAAAGAGCATCTGAGAACTGCACCACATCATCAGCCCAAGTATTGGCCCGGCTCTTTGAATGCACTAGGTCTCCATTCCTGGATTGAACATAGTAGTCATGAGGAGAGTTTCTCTCTGGGACCTGAAGATAAGTTCAGGGATTTAGTGGGCTGGAGAAGGAAGACACATTTTCAATATCTAAGAACATGTAAAATCACTGGGTCGCTGAAACACTGGAATGGGGGCTCTTCTTTGAAAGGAATAAGGGATGATTTTCCAAACTCTGCCATAGAGTGGGTCACCTACACGTGAGTATGTTCGTTTCTGCTTTGTCATGGCATTCACTTGCTTCCGTTGCCAATGCACTCTCCTACACTCTTGTTCTAATAGGAACTTGGTCTCTTTTGTTTGTTTGTTTTTAGTTAGTAGACTTTATTTCTCAGAGCAGTTTAGGTTTACAGAAATGTTGAGCAGAAAGTACAAGAGTTTCCATATACTGCCTTCCCCCTGAGTTTCTCCTATTATTAACATATTGCATTGATGTGGTACATTTGTTACAACTGATGAGCCATATTGATTCATTATTATTAACTAAAGACAATACTTTACATTAGGATTCACTCTTTGTATTTTAGTTCTATTAGTTTTGATAAATTTATAATATCGTATATACACAATTAGAGTGTAACACAGAATAGTTTCACTGCCCAAAACGTCTCCTGTGATTTAAACCACAGCAACCACTAGTCTTTTAACTGTCTCCATAGTTTTGCCTTTTTTCAGAATATCATATAGTTAGAATTATGCAATGTGTAGCGTTTTTGGGTTTGCTTCTTTTACTTTTCAATATGGCATTTAAAGTTCCTCCATCTCTTGTTGTGACTTGATAGTTCATTTCTTTTTATTGTGGCAAGAAGACTTAACATGAAATCTACCCTCTTAAATTTTATGTGTAAAATATAGTATTTTTATTTGTTTTTAAATAGAGAAAAGGACAGAAGAACTCTGAGGAAACAGTCACAATTTTTTAATTGTTAATTTTTCTGTTTTTATTTATTTATTTATTTATCCTACTAGATTTTTTTGTTATTATTGGCCACAAATAACTGTTCCTGTGTGCTTGTCTTGCCATGTTTACTAATTGCTTGTCTTAGCATGCTACTAATTGCAAAATTAGTAGCAATACTTAAATACCTAACATGCCTACTTCTAAGCTTCTGTATGTAACATGCATCCCAGTCAAAAGCTTTGTGCCACCCTGAACTTGCTGCAAATTGGGATTCTTTTCACTAAATTCACTTTCCTAATATCTCTAACATGTTCTGAGTTCTTTCTGAGTTCTTTTTTTACCTTTTATTTTACATTCCGGGGTACATGTGAAGGTTTGTTATATAGGTAACTTGCATGCCACAGGGTTGGTGTACAGATTATTTTGTCATCCCAGTAATAAGCATAGCATTTGATAGGCAGTTTTCGATCCTCTCTCTTCTCCCACCCTCCACCCTCGAGTAGGGCCTGGTGTCTGTTGTTCCTTTCTTTGTGTCCATGTGCACTCAATGTTTAGCTCTCATTTATAAGTGAGAACATACAGTATTTGGTTTTCTTATTCCTGAGTTCTTGAAGATGGGTTATATGTCACCTATCCCTCGTGTCTTTATACTTATTTGTCTTTAGAGGAAAGCACATTTGCTGAATTGACACACAGATTGGATTGGTGTCTGGTTGCTGTTTTAAAAATAGAATGATGTCGAACAACTCTTCTTGGTGCTCAGCTATTGAATCTGCCTTCCCATTTCGGTTTTGGCTCATTTATCTTCCTGTACGTCTAAACTCTGACACAATTACTCCCTTTGCCCTCCCCTCAATAAATCAAGGGAAGGGATCAGAAATGACATCTATCGAGCCTCTACTATGTGTCAAGTACTTTACAAATTGTTACCTAATTTAAGGCTGTTTTTTAAAAAGAACTAAGAGGCTCATAGAGGTTAAGTAACTTGCCCAAGTTGAAAGATAGTATGTAGTACAACCTCACCCAACATGGAACTTCCCAGTTCAGATCCCAAAGCCCAATTTCTTTGCACTACACTAAACTGCAACCCAAATAGAAACCTTTTGTTTGTCATGAGCTGGAGACGTGCCTCTTAAAGTGGGATTCATGAACCAACAGCATTACCAGAATCTGGGAGCTTGTTGGAAATGCAGAATGTGGGGCCCCAGCCCATACCCACTGAATCACAATGCTCATTATAATAAGATCCTTAGTTGATTTGCAAGAACAATGAACTGTGGAATGCGTTGGTGTAGAGAAAATGGCAGAATTGATATTGACACTTGAGACTATTGCCTGTTAGTTGTAGCTGATGCCGGCATTGTCCTAAGATACTCCCATTTGCCAGTCTTTTCTTTGAACCCCTTTTATTCCTTGATTTTTATTTCTTGGCATACACACGTGCTTGATTACTAACATCCTTTGTGTGTGTGTGTGTGTGCACGTGCGTGTGTGTGTGTGTTCTCCTGTCGTTATCCTGAAGACATCCCTCAGCCAGGCAATCTGACTTTATTTCAGAGTCCTTGAAATGAAAGACCTAAATATTTTTTATTCTAGATGATTCTGATAACCTGCTAAATAGAATGAGGACCAACTGACTTTGGATACAATCTCCTCTAAACTTGAGGAGATAGTCCCTGAAAGCTTTATTCCATAGTACTAATCAAACATCTTCTAGCAGGTATCTTCTATTTTCAATCAAGACTCAATATTTGTGTTGCTGCTGATGATAAACTGTAGAGAAAAGCATTTGGATACCAAGTTGGCTTAAGTCAGTGATAAATGTGAAGTTTAACTCAAAAGTACATTTTGTTTAACCCAAACTTGAAAGAGGATGATGTGTTATAAAGAACACTGAGTTGATAGTTAAGAAACCTAGCTCTTTCTCCAGGCTATGCTACTTGCTGTGGCTTTTGAGCAAGACAGGTTCTCTCACTGAACCTCAGTTTCTCATCTATAAAATGGGAGACTTGAACTAAGTGATATTCAAAGTCTACTCAAGCTCTAAAGTCCTATGACATCTTACATGTGCTAGAATTAATTTACTCTTTGACACCATTGATTGTAAGAGGCAGCCTTACTTTACATACCACAAAGGAAGAAACAAATGTTGTCAATTATAATGTTTTAAGATTCTACATCTGTTCCTGCATATTTTCTCTCTGCTGTTTTCATGCTGTTTTATGCCCTAAGAGGTGAACCTTAATGATTTACTTCAATGTGACTCTCTTAACTTCTGGATTTTGGTTGGGTTTGGACAAAGCCAGAAGTAGGAGATTGAATGGTGTGAGGAAAGTGAGACTGGTATAGTTATTAGCCTGGCTGCCTCCTGCTGGGTCACCAAGTGATAGTGACTACATTCCTCTACTCAAGGCTATAGTTCTTGTTAGGTTACCTTCTCCTGCAGCTAGAGCTACAGAGCCACTCCTGCCCTCCAATCCTTTAGGCCTACTAGTGGTAAAGGCTCCTAGATGTTGTTAGTATAACCATCCCTTGTTGTTTTCCCTTGACCCTGACTGCACCTTTATAAATAATCCCTCTACTAATCTTTCCTCAGTGTTGCAGCCACAGTTTCAGTGTTCCATTTGTTTCCTGCTGAGACCCTAATTGATACAGTAATTGACATTAGGCCTGTTCTTTAGGAAGCAGGCTCTCAAAATAGAATTTCAAGATTGTATTGCTCACATATTTGAGAAACATTCCCAGCACTTGGCACATTAATATGTGCATAGTACGTGTTAATGTCTTTGAATAAAAAACAAACCAAAAGAACATCTTCCAATCGTTGTGCCTCTGTTCACTGGAAGAAATATAAAGTAGCCAAAAATTAAGACAGATTCTCTTGTAGGTTTCCCAGAATGTGTAAAGATGGTCATTTAGCAAGAGAAAAAACAAAAACAAATAAACAAAAACAAGAAAAACAAAACAAAACAGATAAAGATGGTTATTTAAAGATACATGTTCCCTTGAAAAGATTTTCTGTGCTCTCTACAGCAGATGCCCTGCTTCTGATTATGTTTGTTGATGATAATTAAAAAGAAAGCATTTCCCCAGTCAATAGCTGGATACCAGGTACTAGCGACTTTACCCTTTTGCTCTAGTAAAGATACCACATCTGGAACTGCAAAATGTCATCCCTATAATGGATCAGAATGCTACTTTGTATATAATGGCAATCAGGGTCTCTCTAGAGTACATTATAATAGAGATTAAGATAGATGATGTAGCCTTTAGATAATAAAGATATACCGTTCTACTTGTTATGTGACTCCACCACTATACTTAGACTCAAAGAATATCTGACACAATGTTACCTCTGACCAAGAAATTTATTTTGCACTAAAGAAAGCCCATCTGTGGGCTCATGCTATGGAATTTATTAGTCTTACCACGTGCCTTATGACCCCAAAATAGCTGGTTTCATGGAAAAATGGAATGACTTGATCAAAGTTCAGTTATAGAATTAGCTCACAGACAATATTTAGTGAGGCTGGGGTGTTAACTTACATGGTATAGTATATGCTTTAAATCAGCAGCCAACATATGGTGGTGTCTCCCTGGTAGCCAAAAGGCATTGGTTCAGGAACTAAGATCTAGAGCTTGAATTGGCCCCTATTATGATTATATTAACAGGTTATTTAAGGCATTTTTCCTACCTATCTTCATAAACTTGGGTTCCACGAGTCTAAGTGTTCTACCGTCTAAGGAAGGAATGCTTACATAGGAAACTGACATGACTCTATTTCATTGGAATCTGAGAATGCCTCTTAACCATTTCAGGCTCTCCATGCCACTGAATCTATAGGTAGAGAAAGAGTTATTTGTATTTGCTGCTGGGTAAATAATTGGTTTATTCATGCACAATGGTTACAAGAACTATGTCTAGAGGTCAGGGGATTTACTGAGTTATCTCCTACTACTCCTTTGATCAATAATCCTGGCCAATGGGAAACTACCGCAATCAATAAAACCAGGAACATTAAGGAATCATATTCTACAGGAGTGAAGATTTGGGACAATCCCCCAGATAAAGAAATCCAACTAGTTGAAGTGCTGGCAGAGAATAAAGGATAATTTAAAATGATTATCAACTCAGATATCATGACCAGCCCCCAAAGGGGGACTGAAACATCTTTATATCGATTAACTGTTTCTTCCAACCTCTATCTTCCCCAGCTCTCTTATGTGAAGGGAACTGATGGCAGCTAAAGTTTTAGGTTTCAAGTGGGAGTATAACAGAACTAGTATTATCTGGCATTAATACAGCAGTCACAGGTCAGAAAATTTTCTTAAAGGACTACATAATAAACAGTTCAGATGTCCCTTGTCCTGAGAGCATGAGATTTTTATTCAAACAAAAGAAAAGAGTGGATGCTGAGAGTAAAAGGGATGAACTGAGATGGGACACAGAATTTCCCTATTATCTACTTCAGAAGTCAGCAAACTACAGCCCACAGGCTGGTCATCTGTTTTTGCAAGTAAAAATTTAATTGGAATATAGCCATACATAATCTTTTACATATTGCTTATGGCTGCTTTTGTGGTACAGTGGCAGAGATGAGTGGTTGTGACAAAGACCACACGGCCCATAAAGCCTGAACTATTTATTATCTAACCCTTTAAGAAAATTTTCGATCTGTGACTGCTGTATTATTGCCAGGTAATATTAGTTCCATTATATTCCCACATGAGACATAAAGCTTTAGTTAACCTCAATTACCTTAACATAAGATAGCTATGTTCCTCTACCACAGCTCCTCTCCTGTGGCCTCTCCTAAAATTATACCTACAGTTCACTCTAGGTTCTAGTATTCACTCCCTCCCCTTGCCCTTCAGGCCTGTGGTAGAAAATGTCCCCTAACGCTGGTAACTTTGAAGTCCCTCAACACCACTTATTGAGTTCCTTTTACCATGCCCACACCATTATAGATAATCCTTTCAATCTGTCCTCCTCGATTCCCATTTGAGTCTGTCATGTTTCCCACCAGGACCTTAACTGAGAAGGATGTCGTTAATTGTAAGACACTGCCCATTTCAGAGATGTTAAAATGTGAACAGGAAAATGTGCACCTTAGGATCAATGAACTATGCTAATTGGCAATATACTCCTGAGGAATGAATGAATGAGTGATCAACATTCACAGGACAGTTCATCTCAAAGACCAACGTAGGGTAGTGGTGTGATAGATTATGCATTTTTCAGAAATCAGCATCAATATTTCTTCTTCCTAAGTACCTAGATGCTCTTTCTCAGGCTAGATTCTGGTGACTAACAAGAAAACCATGCCCTTGCCCAGGACTCCTAGTTGTTACACTAGGGTCAAAACATTAAAATGCTATTTAGGCATTCCATTCTTATGAAATGAGATAATTCCAAAGCAAATGCTAGCAACATGGGTACAATCCTGTTTTCTGCAAAGCAGGACAGGTTACTATTGTTTTTGACCCTTCACAAACCGATTTCAGAGCTTTCTGCAAGAAGAGAATGATACACCAATTTGGGAACACATCAGATTCCTCCGGGGTTGCAGTTTATTCACATTCCCTGCCCTAGGGGCAACCACCATATATTCTGGCCAAGATAGAATATTAACAGACATCGGTTTTTCTTATCACTTTCATTTCTAAGATATTTAGTCTAGACTCACTGTCTACACCTCACCAGTCCTTTAGCAAAACTGCTGATCAGAACTGCATGGGCTCTCAACTAGTAATGACTGAGACTACTCAGTCTGGAATAAAAGCTACTGTGACTTTGAAAAAGTCCATTGCATTTTCTTTCCTAATTTCTAATTTACTAATTGGTTTCTATAGAGACCAAGGGACAAGTGTCTCACCTCTGGCCTCCTCTAGGGAAATGTTACTCAAGGTGCTGGCCCATGATAAGACAGGGAGCTTGCATCAGAATGTAAATCAGTGTGTGGCTTCCTTCATGGAAAGTTTTGCAATCCAAAACGTCAACTGAACTAAATAACAAATTTATTGACATTGTTGATTTCCAGTCTTGGGCAAACTCCTTATCTCCTTGTGAACAAGTAATAAATGGTGCAGGGACCAGCAACTAGTACAAGGACCACATTCTGAGGAGTGTTGCTCTAGAGGGTCTTGGAACTCAGTCCCTTCACAAAGTTCACCTTCTAAATTGCTGCCACTTGTTGAGAAATAAAACTATTTCTGCTCTTTCTGGTTTTTCAAGAGAGAGAGAAGTAACTCCTCTTTCCAAGCCTGGAAGTTCATGCTTAGTCTCTGAAAGCATCAGAAATCCGCTTAGCCTGCCCAAGAGTCAAATGGAATTGCCTGAAACTAAGTGACACATTGGAAGATACTTAAGAGAGAAAGATTCAGATTTGATCTGTGACCAGATAATGGCATTTCAGTTCCATCTGAAATCAGTGTGTTAGTCTCACAGCACTGCTGCCTAAGCGCAGCACCATCCTTCACAGAAACTTGTTTCTGATGTAGAGACAATACAATATTTCAAACACGATGCAGAGAAATTAAACTTTCTTCAAGCTCCAATGCAGCCACAGAGCAAACAGAAAAGCAAATCCTTAAGCTGTTGAGCATCTTCAGAAATGACACCATAGTAACAGAAATGTATCCGTACACTGCACATTCATCGGTAAAATTGATTCTGATGAACAAAGCTAGGTGCTTTGCAACATTCTTGTGGCTTTGTCCTAAGGAGAAACAAGTGCCATGTTTTAAATGAGTTAAACATAAGTTTAACTTTGTAATGCAAACACTAAAAACATTGGCCAAAGGCAGAGAAGCAATAACAAGTGTTTCTCCAAAGGGGGAGGTGTATTCCCATCATTGGTTATACCTGGCATCTTTCTCATCTCGCCCAAAACAGTGGTTCTCACCCTTGGCTTCACATGAGAATCCCCTTGGAAGCTTTTAAAATCCCTCAAGTCCTGTCTGCACCTAGATCAGTTATATCATAATGTCTGGGTGTGGCACCAAATCATCAGTATTTTTTAAAGCTCCCCAAGTAATTCGAATGCATATCCATGGTTAAGGCATAAAGTGTATTGAGAGGACTGGTAGGCCAATGTTGTCATGCTTGCAGTTTTGCTGACAAAGGCACCCGCCTTACTGCAGCAACCCTTAGGAAACAGCTGTACAAGAAGCCCTCAGTGTCCCTTCTTCAGTTACTGTAAGTCCCAGCTTTAATGCTGTTAACAAGCAAGTAAAGCTGGGAGGAGATGAAATATTTGTGACTTCTTGTGAAGATTAAATGAGATAATTTGAATGCAGTGTTACAGTTTAGATTTTTTAATTTAATTTTAAGTTCTTGGATACATGTGCAGCACGTGCAGGTTCATTACATAAGTAAACATGTGCCATGGTGGTTTGCTGCACCTATCAACCCATCACCTAGGTATTAAACCCCACATGCATTAGCTAGTTATCCCGATGCTCTCCCTCCCTCACAGTTTAGATTCTTGATGAGCCAAAAGGGTCCTACTCATCCCTGCTATTCATTTCTGATTAATTGAGCTAAGGATATAGAACCTATCAAAAGAAAGATAGCTGCAAAGAACAAGAGCAGATGCAGCACATGTGGAGAAATGTTCCCTTAAGTGTAGGGTCTCTACAAGGCACACAGCTATTAGGAACAGTCCCCATGAGACCTACCAGAGTTAAGAAAGACGCCAAATTTTGAGTTTTTTCCATTCCTTTCTATTCCAGGTTCCATCACAATTCCAGAATTATATTAACAATCGGGGTTCTTCAGTTTAAGGTAGTACAATGTTTGGTCTTCGGACTCCTGGGTGTCCTAAAACTTTTTCAAGGGGTTAGCAAGGTCAAAACTATCTTCCTTACTTGCTCTTTTCACTGTGCAAAACTGTAGCACTATGGCTATGAATCAAGGCAGTGCATATTTTTATCTTCATGTTTTCATAGTAAGAAAAGTAAAATACCAGTTTTATTTAAGAATATCCCTGATGAAGCAGTGAAAAATAATGTTATTAAATCTTGACCCTTAAGTACATGTTTTAAATATTTTCTGTGCATACCAAAGTACGATGCATTTTTTTTTTCAGCATTCTTTTTACTTTAAAGAACAAATAACGGGTTATTCAGGCTTGAAAATTTGGCAGACATTTTTTCAAAAATGAACAAAGTGAGCCTGTCACTTCAGGGAAAACAACTGACAGTACTTGTTGCCAATAATAACTTTCAAGCTTTGAAGCAAAAATTAGAATTTTAGAAAACTTGTATCCACCATTGTGACTGTGACAGCTTCCTAATACTGATACACTTTTCTGATAAGATTGGTGATGACATTAACTAGTGTGATATTCCAATATTGTGTAACGAAATTTATCAATCTTTGGAAGAGCTACTTGATTTAGTGAACCAGTGTTTTCTAAGTGACCAATGCATGAGTTACAAAATTGTGCATAGATAAAAGATACATTCAAAGCTCAAGATAGACCAATGGATTTTAAAGCAACAGAGTACAAAAAGTTTTCGTATCACCATTAATCTTTAAGGAACTACCACTTGTTGACTTTCGGTGAAGTGTTAAAAAAAATATTCACAGTTATCTAAATAGGCTATTAAAATACTCCTCCCTTTTCCAAATACGTATGTGCGTGTGTGTGTGTATATATGTGTGTGTGTGTGTGTATCTGTGAAGCCAGATTTTCTTCTTATATTTCAATCAAAACAACATATTGCAAGAGACTGAATAGGAAAGCATATATGAGAAACTAGATATCTTCTATTATGCCAGACTTTGAAGAGATTTGCAAAAATGTAAAATAATGCTGCTCATCTCACTTTTTTGTTTTGTAAAACAAACTTAGGTTTTCTCAAAAATATGTTATCTACATCATCATGCAATAAATTTATTTTTTGAAATGCATCGAAATACAATTTTTAAAATTTCTCTGTTTTGATTCCTAACCTGGTAAATACTGAGAGATGTAACCCACATAAAGAAAAGCACTTTGGAATCCTTCAAAGGTTTGAGAACTGCTGGTTTAAGGCAATTTTTATAGACCTAGGCTGTTCACATTTTTGTTTTTGCAGACAGTTAAATTACTAATTCACTCAGCTTGATATTGTGGAAGCTTGATTTTAGGCTTTGTTAAGGAGGTCTACTTTGATTTAACTTAATCCTGAGCCTTGTTCTTTACTTTTGAAGAGTAGTCTTGGATTTTCGGTGGAAGCTCAACCTGTTCACTGAGCTCCTTTAACTTGAAAGGATTTGACCTCCAAACTATCTCTCCAGCACAGATTAGCTGCTGAGATCACTGCTCAGCTCAGGTCTTTCCCTTCAGCTATTTTGTTTTCCTCCTAGACTTCTTGTAGCCTCACTCTGTGCATGCACAGCTCAGGGGTCAGTAAAAGATTTGAGGGGAATGTATATGCACATTTGGGTTCTCCCTCCCAAATCCCACCCACTGGCTTTCTCCTTTCTCATATCTCCTCCATTTCCACGCTCTCTGGTCATCCTGCCTTCATCCTCTGAATCCTCAGCCCAGTAAGAGTACAGCCTTCTGCTTGAGTTCCACATCCAGTACACTAGCAAATGGAAAACTCTTCAAGGGAAAAGCCAACCAAATGTGCATCTTACCCAATGTGCTTGCATTCTTTCAAGGTCATAGTTCTTTCAGTCTCTGCCTGCTTTTGGTTGAGTGCTAATGAGTTCCAGTAACTTCTCTTTCTATATTTTGTCCAGAGTTATAATTGTTATCAGCAGGGAGGTTAGTGTGATATGGGGTAGTCTGCCATTAAATGAAATTTAATTCCTGTCTTTTCCCATTTTGGACTAAGATTAGCAAGGCCACGTTCTCATCTGTGGGGGTGACAGCAGAGCCATACCAGACGCTTGAACACTATATCCTCCTCCATCTGTGTAGTGTTCTATAAAATCTATTTCCCCACAATCCACTCAGCAAGTCTGGTTTAATATCCTCTTGCTGGGGTGGTTCTGATGTTAGGCCAAAGGCCATCATAACACATCCAATTGTCTCACAGTCTTTTTTTTTTCACAGGGTCTCATTCTGTCACCCAAGCTGAAATTCAGTGGCATGATCGCAGCTCACTGCAGTCTTAGCCTCCCAGGCTCGAGTGATCCTCTCACCTCAGCCTTCCAAGTATCTGGGACCACAGGTGTGTGCCTCCACACCCAGATAATTTTTAAACATTTTTTATAGAGACAGGGTCCTGCTATGTTGGCCCAGGCTGGTCTTGATTTCCTGGGCTCAAGCAAACCTCCCACCTTGACCTCCCAAAGTGCTGTGATTACAGGTGTGAGCCACCACACCTGCCAATTGTCTTACAATCTAATAAAATCAGTGTGTTGAAGACATATCTGCACTCCCATGTTTATTATGGCATTATTCACAATAGCTAAGATAAGAAATCAAACTAAAAGTCCATCAAAAATGAAAGAATATTTTTTAAAATGTTACCTCTGTTACTTCTGAAAATATTCTTGCCTTTTGACAACAGCAACAGGCTCTTTTTGAGTTTCCCTGCCCCACACATAGAGCCAAATACTCTCTAGGGAGTCCTGTCTCCTTGTGGAGTTCAGGATGATTCCTGTGTAACTTATGCTAGATCCTTCAAGGCAGGAAGAACCAGGCCCAGCCTCCACCGTAAGGTCAGTTCTGGCCATGGTCGGGGCTGGACCTGACTCTTCCTGTCTTGGTGTCTAAGATAGGTTACCCAGGAATCACAAGGAATGTCAGTTATGTCACTAAAACAATTGTCCTCTGAAAATGGGAACCTCAAGGCCTATCAAGTTCATCCATGTCTCTGATGTCTATAATCCTCCAGTTACAGACATGAGCTGTCTCCCTCACTGGTCTTGTTGTTGTCTCATTCTGATACTGCTCTGAGTGTCTCCCAGCTCAACTCTCTTCCAGACTTTGATGCCTCTGGAAAATTGCCACACACACACACATACACACACACACACACACACACATTTCATAGTAAAGTGACCTTTTGTCTTAGTCCATTTGTGTTTCTATAAAGGAATAGGTGAGGCTGGGTAATTTATAAAGAAAAGAGGTTTACTTGGTTCATGGTTCTGCAGGCTGTACAAGAAGCATACAGCCAGCATCTGCTTCTGGTGAGGGCCTCATGCTGCTTCCACTAGTAGAGGAAGGCAAAGGGGACTTGGTATGTACAGAGAATACATGGCAAGACAGGAATCAAGGGAAAAGGGCGTGCAGTTGGAGGCTCCTTTTGATGACAAGTTCTCAGGGGAATTTTCACAGGAACTAACAGAGGAACAACTCACTCCTTACTGCCAGGATGGCACCAAGCCATTCAGGAGGGATGTGTCCCCATGACCCAAACATCTCGCATTAGACCCCACTTTCAACACTGGGAATCAAATTTCAACATAAGATTTAGAGGAGTCATATATCCAAACCATAGCACCTTCCTATAACTTTAGTATCTTTTCAAAATATTCTTGAGTAAATGCTTGTTTTCCTCTTTGTCTCTTTTCTTACAGCAGGTTGCTCTTTCATACTTTAATATCTCTTGGTTGAGAGATAATGTCAACATCTGCTTAATTCCTCACAGCTCCTAAATTGATCATTCTTTCCTAATCTGAGCAAAAGACCTTCTCTGAGAATCCTGCCATCTACCATATCACTTTCCATCATGCTCTCCTTACAGTCACCTATCTATACACAGTTATCTCCTCCACTCTATATATCCTCGGAATTTGACTCTCACTTATCTCCTTTGCCTTAACTCTTGCCAGTATCCGCATCACCCATATGGATAATTTATTCAACTTCCAAACATCACAATTTCAATATTTTCTTTCTCTCTTCCAAATCTCTCGTATCTTTATACTGATTATATGCCCTCTTAAACCACATTAGGATCATTCGCCTTTCCCTATATTCTTTGAATATGTAAGCGCCACTACTGTTTTTTTTGTTTTGTTTTGTTTTTGTTGAGACGGAGTCTCGCTCTGTCGCTCAGGCTGGAGTGCAGTGGCTCGATCTCAGCTCACTGAAAGCTCCACCTCCCGGGTTCACGCCGTTCTCCTGCCTCAGCCTCCTGAGTTTCTTTTTAGACTAATTCTCGTCCTTGTGTGTAATCACACAATCCATTTTGTCAATACTACAATCAACTCCCTCCCCTTGTCCTGCCACCATACCTTTGTCACAACCATCTACCCCTAGATTAGTCTTTCAGTATGCCTTCTCTCTTCCTCAATCTGTGTAACTCAGCATTGCTGAAGAAAAATGGTCAATTGTACTGAATGATTTTATCATGGCTTATAAGATATATCTTCAAGAGGTGCTTGATATCACTATTAACTGTGGAATTGCAAGGAAGAGAAGTCCAAGAAATCCAGTGTTTCAAGACTACACTTTTAATTTTATTGTCTGTATCATTCAGGACTTAATTACAGAGAATAGAGTCATCGCAAGCTAGTTCAAAAAGAAAGGATTTTGTTCTTATCTGGAGTGGAAGGCTAAAGAAACAGATTTGGCCGGGCGCAGTGGCTCAAGCCTGTAATCCCAGCACTTTGGGAGGCCGAGACGGGCAGATCACGAGGTCACAAGATCAAGACCATCCTGGCTAACACAGTGAAATCCCGTCTCTACTAAAAAATACAAAAAACTAGCCGGGCGAGGTGGCGGGCGCCTGTAGTCCCAGCTACTCAGGAGGCTGAGGCAGGAGAATGGCGTGAACCCGGGAGGTGGAGCTTGCAGTGAGCTGAGATCCGGCCACTGCACTCCAGCCTGGGCGACAGAGCGAGATGGCGTCTCAAAAAAAAAAAAAAAAAAAAGAAATAGACTTTATGCTGACCTTCCATAAAAAAGTCCCTAAACCACCTGGGACTCCCAAGGGAGCCGCTAAGAAGCTGTAAAATTGGGAATTTTCCTACCAGTTTGGGAAGCCACAATTATATTTGTTTGTTCTAGAACTACTCCATGTTTTCTACCATAAAGAAGCCATGTCCCTCATTATTCAAATGTCAAAAAGATAAAAGATGTTAGTGAGGATGTGGAGAGAAAGGAATCCTTATACATTGTTGGTGGAATTGTAAATTAGTCCAACCTGTATGGAAAACAATATGGAGATTTCTCAAAGAACTAAAAATAGAACTACCATTTGATCCAGCAATCCCACTCCTGCGTATATATCCAAAGGAAAAGAAATCATTATACAAAAAGACACTTGCACTTGTATGTTTACAGCTGTACTATTCACAAGAGCAAAGATATGGAATCAATCTAAGTGTGCATCAACAGATGATTGGATAGAGAAAATGTGATACACACACACACACACAAATGGAATACTACTCAGCCATAACAAAAATAATGAAATCATGTCCTTTGCAGCAACATGGATGGAACTGGAGGCCATTAAGTAAAGTAACTCAGAAACAGAAAGTCAAATACTATATGTTCTCATAAGTGGAAGCTAAATAATGTGTACACATGGACATAGAGTGTGGAATAATAGTAGAGTGTCAGAAGGGTAAGGGTGTGTGGGGATGAGAAATGAGAAATTACTTAATGTGTACAGTATTTGGGTGATAATGATACCAAAAGCCTAGACTTCACCACTATGCAACATATCCATGTCACAAAATTGCACTTGTACCCTCTAAATTTATACCAATAAATAAATAAATAGCCATGTCCCCAGTTAAGTTGTCAGCAGCTATGGGAACCAGCAGAAGCTAGCCTCCAAAATAGGCCCCAGTGATCTTTACCTCTTAGTATCCATCCTGTTGTGTTGTCCTCTTCCCCATTGAATAGGGCTGATCTGTTGGATCAACAGGATACTGCGGAAGTAACAGTGTGTGTCTTTTGAGACTATGTCATAAAAGATATTGTCCCTTCCACTTTGCTTTTTCTCGGATCACTTTTACCAGAGGATGCCAACTACCATGTTATGAGAACATTCATGCAACACTCTGCGGAGAAATCCATGTGGAGACAAACAGATCTCTTCCAACAACCAGAACCAACTTACCAGTCATGTGAGTGAGCCACCATAGAAGCAGATCTTCCAGCCCCATTCAATCCTTTGACTGCAGCCCCAGCCAAGATATGACAGCAATCTCAAGAGAGACTCCAAGCCAGAATAGGCCAGCTAAGTTGCTCCCAAATCCCTGACCCACAGAAATTGTGAGAGATAATATGTCTGTTGTCTTAAGACACTGATTTTTGGGGTAATTTTTACTGCAGGAAGAGTATAGGTATCAACATCCTGAGCATTAATCCTTGCTTCAATGTGCACTGCCTTTCCTCTCCTTCATTGCCCACGCCAATGATCTAAGCTCAAGAGTTGAGAGTTTGTAGAGGTAAATCTGCAAAAAAAAAAAAGTTCTCTGTGAATGGATTAGATAGACTCTTCCACCTTCTAGATATATATACACGCTATATACACACTACAATCTGCCCTTAGGCAAAAAATTTTTTAAATACATTATATGTATTTTATATATATAAAATACATATATTTTATATATATATAAAATACATATAAATATATGTATGTGTGTACATATTATATATAAATATATAGGTATATATTTATATATGCACACACTACCTGAAGACATTGGAGAGAGGCCAAAAAGCAGACAGATACCGGAGTGCAGTCATCACTTGGAAGGCAAATAAACTTGATTAATCATCAGGGTTTTTAAAAAAAATTTTGCCTAAGGGCAGGTTGTAGTATGCACCATGCTGCGGTTGAAGGTAGGGGAGGCTTAAATGAAGACAGAAAGTCTGTAGTCTTACTGGCTTAACAAACCTGAGGAGACAGTAAGGGCAACCATAGCAACTGAAGAGTGAGAAGGAAAATCTCAGAAAGGAGAGAGTCTGACAAGGGGAGCCCTAAATTCTGTATGTAGGCTGCCTAAATTTCTGATTGATCACCGAACCATACATGTGCAGACTAGGAGTGGAGGCAGATTCCAAGCAGTCCAACTAAGTTTAAAAGAACTGAACTGAGATTTCAGCTGTCATCTACTGGAGACAGTTTTCCATTTGAGTTCAGCCCGTTTAACTGCCTCCCTCTTCCCTACACACACACACACACACACACACACACACACACACACATGCATGGTAGAAGTTCTGCAGTACCAAACTGTGAGCAAGCAGAACTAGGAATTGTGTTTTTGTTTGTTTGTTTTTATGAGGTCCAAAAGGTGCATAGAAAAGTTCTGCAAGATTTCCAGTGGGAAACCGGTTCTCTGGAGAAAGGCTATTAATTAATCTGTAGAAATGTCCCCAAATTTTAATGCAGGGTATTTATTTTTAAAATACCATAGTGCATTCATTGATCTTCAAATAGTCTGTTGATCTTGTTGGGAAAAGTGCTTGCAATATTCCAAGTCATCAGGTAAATTGGTTTGAAGAAATCCAAGTAGTTCCTTAAATGTCAGCGCATCTTCAAGGCTTGAACGTTTCAGGATATGGGGCAAAGGGCACAGGCTGACTTGTCAAAGACAAGAGAGCTTCAACACAGGTAGAGGCAGATATATGCTTGCTTAATTGTGACAAATGATCTCTTGAACTTTTCTTTTTTCCTTTTATTTCCATAAGTTTTTGGAGAACATGTGGTTATTTGGTTACATGAGGAAGTTCTTTAGTGGTGATTTGTGAGATTTTGGTGCAACCATCACCTGAGCAGTGTATACTGAACCCAGTTGGTAGTCTTTTATCCCTCACCCTCTTCCCAGCCCTCTCGAACTTTTCATGGTTTCCAATTGGTCACTATTTGACATTCCTCTATGAGCCATGCCATTGACCTTTCTGATATATCTGAAGAAGACACAAGTCAAAAAGTGGCTTCTAGTATGCTTTGTAAACAAAATCAAGCTTGTAAATAGAGTGTAAACCTATTGGCAGTTCAGCAATCGCCCTGCCTAATATTTTTTTAAAAAATTGTTAAATCTGCTTTCTGTGTTAAATCTCTGCATGTTAGAATTTATCTATTGTTTCTATAAGGTCCAAAAGGTACACAGAAAACTTCCGCAAGATTTTCAGTGGGAAATCAGTGGGAAATATCATTCACTTAGTTATTTTGTTTAGGAATAGATTTTGAACCAAACTGATATTCTGAAAATGGAGGAAAAACTTCAAGGTTTGCATGGGAGAATTGAGGAGTCTGGCTACTGGTTAAAAACCAATATGTGATTTTTCAGGCCTGACCATAGGTGATGATAAACACTTTACCTGGTAGGCTTCACCGGAAAAGCTGCCCTCCACACACCAGACTTGGTGCATAGCCAGTCATATGGCAGTCTCTGTGGGGTGTTGCAGTCAAAGACTCAGACCCCCTGGCCAATCACACTCTTTCACATATTTACATTCCTAGCCCTGTGCTTTCATTTCTAGGCCCTTTATCTGAGGCCTTGGGTAAGAGGTCTTCAGGTTCCTCTGCTGAGATCTTATGGGGTAAGGAAAAGGGGAAAAATTTGAAGATACTTTCCTTCACTCTGCCTCAGTACCCAGGACTTTTCCACTCCTACCCCACTACATGACTCCAGGGTCTGTAAAACTGCCAGAGCCTTTTGTTCGAGTCTCCCTCAATAGAAAGATGACCCCACATCTGTGCTGCTCCACTTGAATCTTGACCAGTGTGCTGTCCCACAGGGGAAAATGGAACAGTGAAGTTGATGCTTCCTCTGGTTTTAGACTCTTGCTTGTTCCATCACTGTGACTGAAGGCTTAGCTCTTTCATTTTCAGCTTGTGGCTTTAATTGGCTACTTGAACACCCAACAGCTCAGCTCTCTCCCAGCTCAGCAGAGCTCCTTAAAAGACTAATTAAATTTTTTCCATTCTTAAAACACCACTAAGGATCACAACCCTGAAACCACTGACCACACTGAACAAGTATGGCTGGTGCTTGATAAACAAAGTGAGTTCTACTAAATTTGCTCCAAAACATTTTATTAATAAAAGTCTTATTTAAAAAACAAAATAGAAAAGAGTTAGGTATCACATTGAATAACATGTTGATAGCCCGTGTATGGTTATGGGTTCTAATTTCTCTACAAAATCAACCAGCCATGATGGAGTAAAGAAAGTTAGAAAGAGTAAATACAGTCATTTAAGTTTTTTGAAACACTTCCAAGTACAAAAACAGCATGCTAATTTTTAAGTGCAAAGAAAGCTCATAATAAAATAGACTTTAAAAATTACAAATAAAAATCTGTACATCAAGGATATTTTTAAGGCTTTCCCATGTGCATGTCACTATGTAGACAATGAAGAGGAACAGCCAAGAGAGGAACCGCCAAGAGAGGAACCATCATGTCAGGTGTTACAGGTCTGGCCCATTTCGGCTTGTAGGACCATCTCTTCTTTTCTCAAGGGAAAAGTGTCAATCAGGTTGAACAGAGCCACAGGCATCACAAGGGAGACATAGCGCTCTTTGTCCATGCCATGCTTATCCACTAGCACCATACTGAAGGAGTAGAGTGGGATTCGCAGCAACAGCCTGCAGCAGACAAAGAAAAGAGGAGACTAAGTCAAACCATGACTCCCAAGGGTCCTGGTGGGTCAACCAGAGCCCTCCTGTGACCGTGTGCAGAGAAAGCTTTGATACCATGAAGGACTGAATCATCCTTTAGACCCTGTCTACTCAAACTGTGACCCTTGGACCAGCAGCATCACATGAGAACTTGCTAGAAATGGAGACTCCCATGCCCCACCCCAAACCTACTGAATTAGTATCTGCATTATTATCAAGATCCCCAGATGACTGGTATGGACATGAGAGTTTGAAAAGCACTGCTTTAGTTTTAGATTATAGTCAGGAAGACTTCCAGCCTACAATGATGCCATATACCAACATTTGGTACAAGGTGCATACAAGGCTAACAGATTTTTTTTCATTAAATTGGAATCAACCCAAGTTTGGAATCAACCCCAAACCCACATTTGCTGACTAGTGTTGCATGACCACATACACACGAGGACTAAGTCAGTGATTATGAACAGGGGTGATTTTGCTCCCCGCTCCCAGGGGAAATTTGGCCATGTCTGGAGATATTTTTGGTTGTCACAGTGGAGAGTGAAGATGTGACTGGCATTTAGTGGGTAGTGGCCAGGAATGCTGCTAAACATCCTGCAATGCACAGCCAACTCTCCCCGCCAAACAAAGAATTATCCATCCCCATATAGCAATAGTGCCAAGGCTGAGAAACTCTGGGCTAGGTAAAGCTGATTGACATCATTTCCCAGCATGATAGTTCTGGCCTATTCAGTGGCCAGCTCAGGACTACAGAGTTATAAGGGATTGAGCTTGGTCTATACCCCATGTATTCTGACTTGGTTAATCATAATTTGTACCCCAAATAACTCCAAAAAAGAATATGAAGTGGTTTCAAGTGTCTGGTGTTCTTTCTGCTCTACCACACTAGAATTTAAACTAAAAAAAATGATTTTCATAACAACACAAACATATTTGATGAGAATAGCTAGAGAAAGCAAACAAACAGATAAGCTGAGCCCAATGAACAAATGAGCCCACTCACTCTCTTCTCCAGACTTTTTTTGTTTTTCAGTTTAGATATTTTGAGATTGTGTATGAGGCAGAATATACACTGTCATCTGGATTTAAAGTGAAATATGTTTTCCTCATACAAACAGATCAAGGTTAAAAAATCATTACATAAAACACAAACTACATTTTTCTGCCTTTTAAGAGGGAGTTTCAAGGAAGAAGGGAATAATTTGTATTTTATCCCAGTGGGAAGCTAAATCGCAAATTCACTCCCAGTGACTAGAAATGCAACAAAAGAGGACATGACAGTGCCTCTGCCAGGTTTCCTGCAGTGCTAAGAGGGGAGCTAAGAAGTAGATGACTGCAAAGTGCATTAATGAGTTCCGAACACGCGAATGTAGGCTGCAAAGTAGGGTGTGAATGAAGAGATGAAATGCTCTGCATCTTTAAGAGGAAGGGTATTGAGTTTACTTTTGGGAGCATGGAAGAGTTCTGGCACAGGGAGCTCTCAGGAAACAGAGGAATAGGGAATATGGTGGCTGAAGCCTGTGGGAAAGGGTGACCAATAAGAAATTGGAGCATTCATTTTTTTTTATAGTGCTTGTGAGACTAGGATGGGAAACCCCCACACACACACCACCACCACGGTGCCACCATCTGCTACCACACACATTCCTGTGTAAGTCTTGTGCCTTGATTGACACAGAATGTAAAGGGGGAAAACTGTCATGGGAAGAGCTGAGTGGTTGGATCAGCAGGCTAGCAGCAGCCACAGGAATGCATCCCACTAGGGCCGAAGGACCACAGAAATCTTGGGGATGAATGATCAAACACCACACAAAATCGGGGATGAGGTGTGATGCCGACAGTATGTCTGAGTTACATACGTGTCTGTCGTCAGATTGGAAGGAGTTCTTCCTGGAAAATCTTCCAGGGAACACTGTAGACTCAAAGAATAATGTGGGTATAGAAATTATGGCTTTCTTGGTCCCCGTCTTTCTTGAGATTGCTGGAAAATTCCTCTGGGAAGCATGAATCAGATCATACCTCCAGATAAAAAAGAAATGAGGGCAAGGAAGAAGGTAGGTGGTGACCCTGCAACCCCAGGGACCCAGTCTCTTCTTTCTGTTGACTCCCTTCAAGGGTTTTATCATGGCCTCAGTGCTATTTGAAAATAGTCTTATAGCCAGACAAAAGAATTTTTAGATTATGCAGGCATTATGCTTTTCCTTCTCCTCTTTCGCTTCCCATTCTTTGCCTAAATCATCTTTTTTCCTCTGCAGTAGACTCCAAGGTGTCTAAAAAAACCTTTCCAATTCAAAGGGAAAAAGTTCTGCCAAGCTCTTTGTTTCTCACTGATATGTCTGATAACACAGGCATGCCGGCCTGACACAGAATCCATTAGGTAACGCACCTGAGTGATCATTTCTGCATGACTTTTACCTGGACTATCATCCAGCTGCAAAATAGAGATTGGCCCTTTTCTTGAAGGCTGCTGGGCAAAAGTTCTATTTCAAAACTGTAAAGCTTTTGGTAAAAAACTAGGCCAGTGGTCCTCACCATGTGATCTTTTGGGAGCTCATTAGAGATGCATATTATCGGGTATAACCAGAGACCTACTGAATCAGAAATGCAGTTTACAGCCTACAGTGTAGACTCCAGCAATATGTATTGTAACAGGCCCTCCAGGAGATTCTGATGGAGGCTAAAAGTTTGAGAACCACCATATAATGTATTTAAAATCATCTTCTGCCTATAGAAGTCTGTGGTAGCCCCAACATACACAATCTGAATGGCAAGTATTTTTTAATCGCATTTTTCTGTTCTTCAAGTAGATTCAACAGTTTAAAAGCACAACAAGATTTTATGAAGATGACACACATACAGACACATTCAATCCAAAACCCATTCAGAAAATTCTGCAACAAGTTTTAAAAAATCATTGACACAGGATATGAGCAAGTAGTACTAAATAAGCAACAGCTTCATAAAACCTACTTTGAAAATATTCACCATAAATATTTAGATATCAACACAACTCTCTGTCTTAAGTTTTGTACAGTTCAACTTGAAGTATTTGTACACTAACTGTAAATATACAATATACTTTTAAAAGCTGTTATCAACTCTGGAAATAGTAAGGCTGTTTCAATGAAATTTTGAGTCGTTTACTCCACTTAGTGCCAACATGGTGCCAGGTACTGTGCTAGGTACTGAGTAGCAAACATTTGAAAGCTCTGCTACTGATGTCAAAAGTCGGTATGGGGAGGTGCTACATGCAAATGCAGTAAAATATAACAAAAAGAAAAGCACATGAGTGTACCCAGCCTTCTCCATTCATCAGTTGACTAAAGAGAACTCATGAATCCTCTTATTTCAAGTTGAACTGTACAAAACTTAAGACAGAGAGTTGTGTTGATATCTAAATATTTATGGTGAATATTCTCAAAGTAGGTTTTTTGAAGCTGTTGCTTATTTAGTACTACTTGCTCATATCCTGTGTCAATGATTTTTTAAAACTTGTTGCAGAATTTTCTGAATGGGTTTTGAAAAGGCTGGGTGAGAAAGGAAGATTTTAAGGAGTTTTGCTTTAGTCTAATTATCCATTTTACAGTGGTCAAGAGATGCAAGCAGAAATTTGGGTTATTCTGAAACTATCTTTTGGTTGTTGAATTCTGCTTCTTTAATACATCATTATTCAGAGACTAAAATCCACGGTTCCAACTTTGTAAGGGTTATGAAAGTAAAATATAATTGTTAAAACAGAGGTATGAACAAGTGTTCTGTAAGAATGGAGAAAAAAGAGACCAAGCCTGGAAAGACTAATTGGATGCGTACTTTTCTAATAAGACCAAGGATTGCTTAAGTCTTTTTTTCAGGTCCTCCTCTCCTAGCCATCCTTCCTCCACCAACCAACCACACGCACACACACACACACACACTCACACACACACACATGTGCGTGAAGCAAAAACGGTTGGTTGGAGGGGGTAAGAAAGAAAACACTGGTAATTACCCATTGCACAATTTATTTGAACAAACAGCAACATACTGATTAGCATGGTTATAACACTCCCAGAATAAAAGCAATTAAACATTGAAGGTTGCCTGAACTCCATGCTGAATAGAAAGAAACCAGGGAACCTAATCAGTTAAAAGTGCATTCATAGGGGATAAGATTTAAGAACAGAAATTTCCCCTACCTGAGCTGCAGCGCTAGGGCTGGAGGCATAATCTTTGCACCTATCCTGCCAATGAGAGTCGGGAACACACCCACCAGCTCCACCACGGTGATGTGTCGAAGATCAAGGCCACACTGTGCCTGCTGGGAAAAAGAAAACCCAACAGGGGAAGTACGAGCATGGTGAAAAAAGACATCCTTATCAAACTAGAAACCGACAGAAGTAGCACTGGCCTGTCTCTGGAACTTTATTTGCTCACTCTGAACTGTACTGAAAACAGATGAGAAATTGGGGTTAAGCTCGTGGCTATAAAACCTAAATACCTTTCCTAGAGGAATCGTTCCAATATGGCTTGACAGTGGGATTTTGAAAACCTAAGCAAAAGGGCAGTCTATGTATTTCCAGACAGGGTGAGACCTTGAGTGAGTCAAATTTCCTAAAAAGTGTCCAAGACCACCCCAGAGGATTCTAACTTTTTCTTTGCAAGGACAGAAGACTACTCTATTTCCAGAGTCCACTTCTCTGCTCTGTTTCCACTCTCCACACTCCCCTGCCCTATGCCCTCCACACCCAATCCCAGGGGAAAAGAGGATAAAAGGTTCCAAGCCTCTAAGCTGGCTCTTGCCAAGAACCTTGGGAATGTGGCCCAGTCAACCACATGTCAGCAGGGCTCATCAGGAATGGCAATGGCAATAAAAATAAAAAATTAAGAAAAAGTAATGTAAGACAAATATGATGAATTTGGCTAAATGGGAAAAGAAATTTTGAAGTCTTGAAAGATGAAAACATCAAATATGTTTTACCAAAATTCCACTGAAATGTCCCTACATGAAGTTACAGAACTGGTTGAGAAGTTTAAAAAGTTAGAAATAGGCTTTTGTATTACTCTCACTGAAATGCCTATGTCAACCAAACCTTTCTTTGAAGGCTCTGGTTAAAATGCAAACGTAAGTATATTTGGAAGAGGAGGTCACACCAAAACATCTCGATATTAAACATCTTATCCAACCAGTTGTTAAGTTAGCAAGTGTCTGAAGGGATGGGACAGACTAGAGCAATGACGGCAATCTTTCTCTGTAAAGGGCCAGAGAGTATTTCAGGCTTGGCAAGGTTGGATGGCCTCTGTCCTAATCACTTCACTCCATCATTGTAGTGCAAAAGCAGTTGTAGATCATGCACAAATGAATTAGTGTGACTGTGTCCAATAAAAGTTAATTTACCGAAACTAGCCATGGGTCACTATAGTTTGCTGACACAGAGGAAAAGCAAGTTGTTTGACTTAATTCATTTTCCTATGGAATAAGAACAGATGAGGAAATGCATGATCGTGGAATATAGCCTGCAATGCCAATTTCCCACAAAAGAGAGAAGTATAAGCTTGTCTTTTCTGAAGAGCAGGCCCCTGGCTTGGACAAGGAGATACAAGGGGAGGTAAGCTGGTGGGGAACGGGGGTAAAGATGCAATGAATTTGGTTACTATTAAGGGAGCTCAAAAAAATTTTATATGGCTCTTCAGAGTTCATAGGCAATTCTTCAAGTATGTGGGAAGAGTGAAAAGAGACTTATTATTAAACATTTTATTAATGCTGACATGAGAAGTAAATTGTAGCCCTTGATTAAATCAAGACTGTTTTAAGCACTTAGTTCTATCCACTGTAACAAATGAATAAAATATTCTCAAAAAAAATGTGCAGCACTGTATCCATGGCACAGCATACATCCTGCCTCTTTAGTATTCAGTGAAGTTAGCCACTCTTTTGCAAACCAGCTTCAGGACAAAAGCAAGCAACTTCTAGTTTGATCCTTATAGATTCTAGTCATCCTTCCCCACACACCCAAGATGCTGGTTGCTCATTTAGTAGCTACAAAATTTACATAGTTGAGAAGGACATATTTCCCAGAAAAGTGCCCGTCAAACTTTAGAGTGCTTAGGAATCACCTGGAGATTTTGTTAAAAGTGTAGATTCTGACACAGTAGGTCTGGGAGGGGCCCTGAGAATTGGCATGTCTATCAAGCTCCCAGGTGATGCTGATGCTGCTGGTCCAGTCCATGGATCACACGTTGAGAACCACTGTGCTAAAAAAAATGGCTGTCACCCTCTGAGAGTCAAAGAAATTCCCTGGGAAAAATGTGGGGACCGAGGGCTCCTGGATTCCTTTCGTCTCTTGGGCCAGCCTTTTGGGCAGGCAGCTAATTGATTGCTTTCAGCCAGGCATATCCTGGACAGGTTCAGCAAAGACAATTGTTCTGTGGCTAGGCCTGGACAGTATGTCAATTAGACTTATTGGTGAAGACAGGCAACCTCATTAGTTGGAAAATGATTGGGTTAACTCTAAGGAGTCAATGCTAATCAGGTTATGGCCCAGAACCAGAAATGAATGGTGGTAGCTCTAAAGTGCCAGTTCCTGAAACTCACTGTAAGTGGATTAGGCACTGAATCTGGCCTTTGCTTTTAGTGAAATGGCTGGGCCCTTCCTGTTAAAGGTTTCCCTGCCACCTCGGCCCTGCCTCGAGGACTCACCTGCAGCATTCCTAGCTGGAGCCGGTAAAGGAGGTTTCGGGCTGTGGGTGTGGACACAATGAGGAGTCTCCTTTTCTCATAAAACTGATCCAGAAGTGCAGCTGCCGTTCTGATGCCCACATTGACATTCATGGCTGTAATCAGAAATGGCCACATGGGTCAGAAACCTTCTGCTTGTTCTGGCTCAACAGAGCCTGTGATGACACACAGGACCATTTGTGTAAGAATTAAACCCTGAGATAAGGATTCAAGTGTAAGTAGTTTATTTGGGAGGCGGTCCCAAGAAGCACTTGTGGAGGAGTGAGGAAGTATATTCATTTCCTCTTGCTGCTGTAACAAATCACCATAAACCTAGTGACTTAACATAATACAAACTTATTATTTTAGATACTGCAGGTCAGGATCGAAAAGATCCTGGCCTCATGGAGCTAAAATCAAGGTGTTGGCAGGGCTATGTTCCCGTGGAGGTTCTAGGGGAGAATCTGATTTCTTGTCTTTTTCAGCATCGAGAGGCCACCTTCATTCCTTGGCTAGTAGTCCCTTCCTCCATCTTCAAAGATAGCAGTGTAGTATCTTCAAATCTCTCTTCTCTCTGATCTCTCCTTCCACCATCTCTTTCTATGACTCTGACACAGTTCTGCCTCCTTTATATAAGAAGGCTTGTGATTATATTGGGCCCACTGGGTATTCCAGGATACTCTTCCCATCTCAAAATCCTTAACTTAATTACATCTGTAAAGTCCCTTTTTTCGTGTAAGGTAACATATTCTCAGGTTCTGGGGATTAGGATGTGGACATTTTTGGTGGACCATTATTCTGCCTATGTCAGGAAGTGAGACAGTGAGGGAAAGAAAATACCAGTTGGTTATCAAGCAAGTTGTTGCTGTGGGCATTTGGAACTCACTCCCACTGGGGAACTCTAGGAGATGATATACAACATACCTCCAGAATTAACCCACTGGAGGGAACTGGAGTATTTATACAATTGCTCCATCATTGTTGAGGGCTGCTTCTGGGGCACTAGCTCTCCATCACTTCAGGCTGGCTCTGTGCATGGGCTGACAGTGCTTTCATAGCCAGGGAAAAAACGCTCTCAGACAGAGAGACCCGGTTAATTGCAGTAAGTAGCCTTTTGAACATAGATGCGAATGTGAAAGGCATATGGGCCAAGCACCATAGTATCTGCTAGGGAAAGGGGTGCAGAGAGGCAGAAGGGTAAGAGAATGGGCAATGGCCAGGCTGGCTTTGGAATGGCTCAGAATCTCTGAAGTCTGCCTCCTTGGTGCAGAAGGGACAAAGCAATGTGGGACACAAAGGCCACAGAGCAAGCAACACAGGCATAGAGGACATGGGACAAGGCAGTTTTATAATAGGCCCTCCCTTTAAGCAAATACATGACAACTAATTCCAGCTGTTCAAGGTCAATGAAGGATGTTATATAGATAGGCAAACAAAAGGCTTAGCTCCAAAGAAGAAATAATATGAGAAAAACTAGTAGATGCCATGTATGATTTAAATCTTGGTTTTCATAATTCACATTTTAGGTTTGCATTGAAGTATCTGTTCATTCACACATTAATTCATTCAGCCATTATATACTGAGTGCCTGCCATGTGCCACGCTCTACGCTAGGTACTAGCATGTCACACTGAGTGATACCCAGTTCCTGCCCTCTTTCCTGCCCTCTTCCCTGCCCCAGGGGCTCAGAGTCTAGGATAGCTCTGGTCAAGAGAAATACAATGTAAGCCACTATGTTTAATCTTAAATTTTCTAGTTGCCTCATTAAAGAAGTGTAAAGAGACTGGGCGTAGTGGCTCACACCCGTAATCTCAGCACTTTGGGAGGCCGAGGCGGGCAGATCATGAGGTCAGGAGATTGAAAACATCCTGGCTAACATGGTGAAACCCCACCTTTACTAAAAATACAAAAAATTAGCCAGGCGTGGTGGCACGCACCTGTAGTCCCAGCTACTCAGGAGGCTGGGGCAGGAGAATCACTTGAACCCAGGAGGCAGAGGTTGCAGTGAGCCAAGATCGCGCCACTGCACTCTAGCCTGGGCGACAGAGTGAGACTCCAGCTCAAACAAACAAACAAAAAGAAAAAGTATAAAGAGATAGGTAGAAATGACTTTATGTTTTATTTAACCCAATATATCCAAAATATTTCATTTCAACATGTAATCAATATAAAAAATTAAGATACTTTATATTCTTTTTCACACTAAGATTTTGAAATTGGTATATATTTTACACTTATAGCATATCTCAATTCAGAATAGCCTCATTTCAAGTGCTTAGTAGCCACACATAGCTAGTGGCTACCATGTTGGACCACATAGGTCTAGCAGCCTGTTAGACACCACACCCCAGGCCTTAATGCCAACATGGTGGGCATGAAGTCCTTAGGTAGGGAGTCTATAATAGGTGTGTTCTTTCTACTTTAACACATGAAATTGAAGAATCTCAGGCATTTAGCTGATGGTATATATGTCTCTCTGTCACTTAACTCTAAATGGGGGCTTCAATTAAAAGAAAGGGATAAAGATGAAAGGGTACCAGGAAATGAGAAAAAGAGAAGTCTATAAACAAGAGATACGTCCATAATTTTCTGGTTAGCCCAAGTTTCAGACTCATTACCCAGCCCAATTTTTGTTCATCAGGAATAAGAGCTGGCATAAGGCTTTACCTGTACCAGGCACTGCTCTATTCCACTGTTCCACAGATGACCTAATTTAATCCTTACAACAACTCAAGAGGTAGATGAGGTATTATTTTCTTCATTTTACATAGGAGGAAAGATTCCAAATGCCCAAAGTGTATGTGACTTTCATGCCAGTGATGCAAAGCAGGTATGATATTGTCTCTACATGACAGTGTACTGGCTTTATAAACAAGATCCTTACATTTCTAGAACAAAGGAAACTACAGCAAATTTTGCTGATTCATAATGTCACTAAAGGCTGGCCCTAGGTTCCTACCTTGAGCTTCTTCCTTAGAGGACATGAAAGGGAAATTAGAGGATAGGCGGAAGCAAGACGGATAACAGATGAGATGAGCTGTGGCAGGGATCTAGGGACTATGTTCATCCACTCAGATAAAGAGGGATGGCCAGGAACTTCTCAAAGTCTATGAAGGGAAACCTCTCTTGCACTGGAATCAAGAACCAAGGGGTTTACAGGTTCTGCTGCAGGCTGGAGGGGCTGCGTACATACTTGCACAGGTGGGCTCCGTGCCAGACCAAGCCAGGTTGGATTGACATACTCGGGCAGGGCTACCCTGGAGCTCATAGCCGCCGATGCAGGAGAACTCACAGGTGGCTCCATAATTATCCCCATCGCTGGAGCACTTCATGTAACCATTCTCTGGGGCATTGAGTTTGCCACAGCGTTTGACTGTAGGGACACAAGTCCAGAGGGGTCTCAGTGCTGAGCTCCCATCCACAGAGTAAGCAGAAAAGGTGAGGATGCAGGGGCATCAGCTTTGCAATCAGGCTTCTACATCAGCCTGTGAAATGAGTGAGGGAGGAGGGATGACTATTTGGTCAGTGGGTGAGCCTTGCAATGGTCACCCATCCATACCAATGAGACCACTGATATCAACTGGTTTAGCTCCTAGTGTTGTAGATGAGGAAGTGAAGTCCAGAAGAGTAAGGAGTAAAGATGGTTAGCAATTAGTTGCCCAAACCATCAGGCATAAAATAATCCTTAAAAACATTTTCTTTCATACCAGTGGTTCCAGAACAGTAAGAACATGTTCTCCTGGTGGCCCAAATTAGGGGGCTCCTATTCACCCTAGTTGTAGATGGACTCACAGGCTTCAGCTGGTCACCTAAGCTCAGGGATGGAAAAATTATTGAATAATATTCTTCCGGCACAGTCAGCTATGGGCTCCTGTAAGACTAGTCCTGGGAACTCCTTAACTAATCTGGCAACACTGACGCCCATCCATATGTGTATCATGAAATTCAGGCATTAAGATAGGGCACTTCTCCAAGTCTCATTAGAGGCTAATCTAAAGCTGGCAAGTCTCCCACCACAGTAGGCACTTTTGAGAGAGTTCTGACTTGAGGACCTGCTTCCCTTTGCTCTTCTAAAGGAAGGGTGGGGGGACAATAAGCAGTATTCTTACCTCTTACTTTAACTGGAAATTTGCAAGTGCCCTTATTCTCAGCTCTGTCATAGACTGTGCACTGGATCTTGTGGTCTCCTTCTGGAAAGTTGGAGCCTGGCGGGAGGCCTTTCAGAATGACACTTAGAGAGGAAAAAAAAATCAGAAACAGGAAAGATGACATTATGGATCTGACAAGCAAGTGACGACCCCCCACTCTTTACAGGACATGGAGAGACTGAGGGGCAACAATTAGACTAGTTTAAGTAGAACAAAAATTTCTCAAAGAATAGAATCTCCTAAGCTTTAGCCTGTTTTAGAAGAGCAGTTTGTGCCCAGAAAATGGAAGACCCAACCTACTGGGAAGCTTAGACTTTTTTCCAGCTGTAGGTAGAATGGTGGGGAAGTGGGTAGAGGGAGGAGGGAGCATGAAAAATATAGGGCCCAAGTCTCTTCCTTCAATCTCACTCTTGTTCCAGGTGGGACCTGAATTGCCTCACTGTTGGGAAGACAAGGGAATTTTCTGTGAGGAAAATCATTAGAGAATATAGTCCAAGCAGTCACTGGCAATTTGGGCCTGCAGGGTGTACTAGAACTTTCTCTGTTCTTTCTATCTGGGACTGTGGAGACCTAAAGGCAAGTTCTCTGTGATTCCTTGGTTATCCTGATAACAATAATAATGACTAAAAGTGTTCTTTGCACTTACATAAATCTTACATGTTAGGCATGGTTCTAGGCATTTTGCATATATTTATTTAATCCTCCTCATTTAATCCAACAACCCTATTAGGTAGGTAGTATTATCTCTATTTCACAGATGAGGAAACTGAGGCATAAAAAGGCTAAAGAACTTGCCCAGGGTCACACAGCTAGGGTGACTTCATCTTTTTTCTTGGCTGCCTAATGAGAACACCAATCAGTATAGCATGATCAAAATCCATGTTCTGTTTTTCAATATACATATAAATTCCCCCTCTCCCTACAGTTCAGGGAATGATGAGAATATGTGCTAATAATGAACATGTGGTATTATGATTTTCACCATTGAGGAAAGCCTTACATGTAGGTGGGTGAGGTGGCTGTTTACCAGGTATGAGAGAGGGGTCGTGGGAAAATGTCAGAAATCCCACTATTTTGAGACATGCTGCTGTTGGCTTTAGATGCTTTAAGGTCTTTAGAAAGCACAACTTAAATTCAGATAAACCTGAGAGGAGTGATACTTCAAATATAAGTAGATGTAGCCTCTCTGAGACTTTGTTTCGCCTGTGGCATGCAAATAACAGAAGGAGTAAATAAGGGAACTCACAAGAAGCACTTATCTCAGAGCTTGACACTAGAACCTTCTCCCTCACAAGGGAGCTATAGAGCAGTAGCTTGGATAGGAAATGGCGGAAGGGGTCATAGGAGAAATGCCAGGGCAGCAAGGAGCCCAAGTGAGAGCTGTAAAGGGAACAAGACAGCCTTCTCTGAACTCCTCATCCTGTTGGAGTGCATTCCCATCACATCCTGCTCTAAACCTTTCTGGCCTCTGGGCTGTAGAACCCTGGAAGCAGACAGCTGCTTTGAACAAAGGGACAGGAAAGTACTGAGATGCTGTTTTAAAATGTAACAATCATGCCAGGTGCGGTGGCTCATAAATGTAATCCCAGCACTTTGGGAGGCCGAGGCGCGCAGATCACCTGAGGTCAGGTGTGCAAGACCAGCCTGGCCAACATGGCAAAAACCCGTCTCTACTAAAAATACAAAAATTAGCAGGGTGTGGTGGTACACACCTGTAATCCCAGCTACTCAGGAGGCTGAGGCAGGAGAATCGCTTGAACCTGGGGGGTGGACGTTGCTGTCAGCCAAGATCTTGCCACTGCACTCCAGCCTGGGCGACAGAGTGAGTGAGACTCTGTCTCAAAAAATTTAAAAAATCAAATAAAATGTAACACTCCTAACCATATTACACGAGTTACCCACAAAAACAACAAGGTGAATATTCTCACAAAGCTTGTAGACAAGCAGAGTCATCTGATGGTTTGATGTTTTGTGTTTATTACACAGGATTTCAACAGCAGTCAGAGTTGCAAAAATCTAAAAACCTACTATGTGGTAGGGGCTGGGCCAGGCATTGTGCTAGACCCTGAAGGGTCAAAGGTAAATAAAATCCAATCCCTGATTATGTCAACTTACTTTTCAATTCTGATTGCCTACATTTTCTCCAAAGGGATTCGTGGGATGTGTATGTGATAGCAAATACTTTTTTAATGGTCAAACTTTATCTTTGAGAAGTTACAATGGGAAAGCATAACTAGTAGTATTACTTAAGCTAGATGAGGCACTGGGGGAAGATTATTGGAATGTAGGAACAAAATGTCCTGCCTCCTCTCACTAGAAAATGTACTGTTATTGCCTAATCATCGTGTAAAAATGTTTTGTCATGCACAGCCTGGGTTGATAGGATTCTAGAAAGTCTTTTCTTGCTTTATGGATCACCAGGAGATAAATTAGAGGTATCCTTTTATCGACAGATGAAAACTCAGTGGGAAGCTCTAATATGCCCGTAAACTTTAAGGCACAGATATGAACATGCTAACGTGAAGTAGTGGTCTCCAGGGAATATGAAGGCCAACCAAACAGTTGCAGGGATACAGGCCCAAATGCTAGATTAGAACAACACATAGCTAACCCTCACAAAGGGATCCACCCATTTTTAAAAGCTTCTTAACAGTGCTTCTCATTGTGGTTTGTAAAACAAACATACCAACAAAAAGCAACTCAGATATATGTCAAACTATGAATGAAATTGGTCCAGGAGAATGGGGTAGAGGTGGGGAAGAAAGCAGAAGATACCATCCCTTTTTTTTTTTTTTTTTTTTGAGACGGAGTCTCACTCTGTCGCCCAGGCTGGAGTGCAGTGCAGTGGCACGATCTCGGCTCACTGCAACCTCTGCCTCCCGGGTTCATGCCATTCTCCTGCCTCAGCCTCCTGAGTAGCTGGGACTACAGGCACCCGCCACCACGCCCAGCTAATTTTTTTGTATTTTTAGTAGAGACAGGGTTTCACCGTGTTAGCCAGGACGGTCTCGGTCTCCTGACCTCGTGATTCGCCTGCCTTGGCCTCCCAAAGTGTTGGGATTACAGGCGTGAACCACTGCGCTCGGCCGATACCTTCCCTTTTTTTAAATAAGCATCTGTAAGTGTCTGATATGGTCAGGAGTTTTAAAAATAAATTAAAAAGCTTTAAAAGAGATAAATACAGCCAAAAAACAAGGGGTGAAAAAGTTCTGCACTAAACTGTACTCACAGAGCACAAGAGCGACAGCCTCTGGCACCACCTGGGAGACACAGACGGCTTCCCAGTGCAGGTAATGGCCTGGGGGCATGAGTAGGGTCTGGCTGGGCAGGCAATGTGGGTTACTCTATCCCTAAATTAACCAACTGGCTTCCTCTTTCCCCTTCTGCTCCTCCTTCCCTTCTCACCACCACTTCTTTTAAATTTATTTTATTTTTAATTTTTGTGAGTATGTAGTAGGTATATATTTATGGGGTACATGAGATTTTTAAAAATTTTTTTGAGATGGCATCTCACTCTGTCACCCAGGCTGGAGCACGGTGGCACAATCTTGACTCACTGTAACCTCAGCTTCACGGGTTCAAGCGATTCTCCTGCCTCAGCCTCCCGAGTAGCTGGGATTACAGGTGTGTGCCACCACACCTGCCTAATTTTTGTATTTTTAGTAGAGACAGGGTTTCACCATGTTGGCCAGGCTGGTCTCAAACTCCTGACCTCAGGTGATCCGCCTGCCTCATCCTCACACAGTGCTGGGATCACAGGCGTGAGCCACCACACCCAGCCAAGATGTTCTGATACAGGCATACAATGCATAATAATCACATCATTCACCACCCCTTATTTCTCTTTTTTCCTTCAGTAAGGATTTCCTGAGTGCTAACTACGTGCTAGACACAGTTCTGGGCATTAAGGACATAGCAGTGAACATATTATAATAAAGACAGGTAATCAACAAATACATAGGTGACATATATAGTATATTAGGTAGTGACCATGAGGACCACATCTGAAAGCATAAACAGACCAGCATATATACACTCCCCTACTCTGGGTAGCAAACATCTCACATAAAAGAGACAACATCATTTTATCTGCCAACTTTCACTTACTCAGTAAGAATGCCATCTGCTGTGTCCCTTCCTTCGGGTGTCTCCCAGGATACCCGGACTGTCAGTTTGTTGGGTTCTGCAATGCGTTCTTTCACACTTGGGCACTTGATTCTAGGAGGTTCCATATCTGAAAATATAACCAAAATATTCTCATCATCATCAAGAAATATCTAGTCAAACTGGGGTTCAACACCCAAAGTTTAAAGTACCAAAGCCTCTGGGTATTCTCCATTTTCAAAGAGTTTGTTCATCTTATATATTCCCCTTTTCTCCCTTCATAATGCTTTTACTCTCCTGCTAAGTTTTGAAGATTGTTTAAATACTCACATGTGCAGGGCTAAACCTGCAATCAACTGGCCTTGTGAGGTGTCCTGTGGGTAATTCATTAGTTACAGCCTTTCCTCCCCATGCTTCCAAACTCTGCCTACTGATGGCCACATGGCAGTTACTCAGCTGAAACTAGAAGTCATTTGGTTTTAGTGAGTACTTCCTGCTTTGAGGACAGCATCATGGAATATTAGAGAAAGGCACTCTAGCTATCATCTAGTCAGATTCAATTCAAGGCAACAAATTTTTCATGAGTACCAATCTTATCCAAGGTTTCATTCCAACTGCTGGGGTTGGGGGTGCACAAAGGCAAAAGAATCATGTGCTTCTGACATTTCAGGGAATTTGCCATGTACTGGGGGGATTACATTACCCCACATGAAATATAACATGAAGTAGAAAATGACAATGCCCCAGGCAAGGTAAAAGTGAATGCTATGGAGGTATAGAGGAGCCGCCCAACTTTCTCATTTTACAGATGTGCAAACTGAGGCTCAAAGAAATTCAGTGATTTATTTAAGATCACACATGTAGATAATGGCACTGTGAATTATAATCTAAGTCAGAGCACTTGCCAACAGAACAAGTTCTCTCTCTCTTTCTGCTATCTATTATCAACATATTGCTTAATATCTTAAAATAGGCAATGGTCTGTCTGGGTCCATTCTCCCCTTGAACTGCTACTGAACTACATTTATGGTTTTGTGTTCTGGGACAGCAGTTTTACTGTGGCTCTGGACCTCCAAAAGCCTCCCAAATTTCTTCAAGTAGTTTCTCTATGTGGTCATAGGTATGACATCCTCGATAGTCATAACAAGGATGGGTGGTTAATGAGGGCTCGAAGTAAATAAGATGTCAGCTCTACACTGAGTTGTATTTCATCTTATAGCTGAAGTGAAATCACAAGAGGAAGTTCAAATTTCTGCAAATTCTACTTAATGTTTCTGAACAGGTAGAGAATGTATTTAAAGAGAGCATAGCAAATTAAGGACATTCAGCTTCACGTTACTTTACATATCAACTGATAAGTATTAAGTGCTAGTACGGCCTTAATGAAAGTTAAATGTCCTTTTGATTCTGAATGACAGATGTCTTTGAGAGACTAAATGCGCCAAGTAAAATTCTTTATATACTTTCTCCTGTGTCTTGTCTAATCATTTCTCATTTGATTTAGGGTAAGAAGTTATGAATAACTTATTAAACAATTTTGCCTTCAGCTATCCAAATTCATTTTCATTCTATGTCATGCTTCAGTGGGGTGTGAACTTAACAGCCTCAATGCACCAATCCTAAATTGAATAACCACCATATTTTGTTGAATCTAAGTCACTCCTCATTGTGAAATGCATCCCTATTTCGGGGATATTAAAAGGTATACAAATACTATGATGAAATGGAAGCTGCCTTAAGTGCATTCAAGATGTCTATTCTCAGTTGCTAAGTTTTTTTGAAAAATAATTTAATGTTTTACTATAATAGGTGAGAGAAGACAAATTTTCATAATTCAGATGAACATTTCACAGAAAGACAAGTATATAATGACTGCCCCCTGCTGGTCAAATAGAGCTGGCAATTACATGATAGAAAGTATATTTATTAGCATATAGATTTCACTGTAAAATTACATTGTGTTACCATATTTTCTTGGAGTGAAAAAGCATGGTCAGAGTGAAAAGCAACTTAGTCTCTGTCAGGTAAACTAAATGTCCGGGTGATACATTGTTGTTTGTTTTCTGTATCTAGAGCTACTAACAGTGTAAGCACACAGGCTCCAAGATAGGTTATCTGGGTGAAGAATCTCAGAGTTTCCCAAAGCCAGCTTATCTCTAGCTAATCATGATCAGCTGAACTGGCCAAGCTTTTCAGAAACAGTGTTCTTCCAAAGAAGAAACAAGAAGAAATAAATCATTACAAATAATAACTAATGTTGGAGGAATCCTTCCTACATGCCCACCCCATGCTAAGTATCCTCCCTATATTAGTTTACTGAATTTGCACAACCATCCATTAGACTAAGCAGTGTTATTAGCGTCCCCATTTATAGATTGGGAAGAAGCCTTTCCTTTCTTTTGGAATTTCTTTGTGGTCTGGGATTTTTAAATGCCATTACATATTTTGAAGTTATTTTAATAAACCAAACCCTTTTGTGTGTCTGCTTGCTGCTGACCTAGTGTTTTCCGCCAACCTTTGCACACATACTGTTTTGTGATGGCCTGTCATAGCTTCCGCATGAACCCTTGAAGAGTCTCCACAGGACTTGATCCTGACATATTCTCAAGCAGCTGCCTTCTCTCTCAGCTGGTGAGACCAGCTGGTCTGCCCTTCAGCTGATGCCCCAGAGACCTAAGTCTGTTATTACCCAGATTTGGCCCCAATAGCGTTTTATAAGTTATACATTTCCATGAATGAAAGGAACAAAGTTACTATAGAAACATAATTACTATTCCCTGTTGAATTAAGATGCCTGCAATTTATAAAAATCTTGAAACCTTCAGTGAAAATTCTGGCCTCTGCTCTCTGCCTTATTCATTGGAGATATCTGACAAACTGTCTCCCTTCTCTGTGTTCTAGTTTTCTCTGAGCATATAAAATATGAGAAACAAATATATTGCATTGTATCAACTACTATTTATCTAAGAAGCTGGACTTTTTTTTTTGAGACAGGGTCTCACTCTGTCACCCAGGCTGGAGTGCAGTGGTACAATATCAACTCACTGCAGCCTTGACCTCCCAGACTCATGTGATCCTCCCGTTTCAGCCTCCCAAGTAGCTGGGATTACAGGCGTGCACCACCATGCCTGACTAATTTTTTTATTATTTATTTATTTGTTTGTTTATTTTTATAGAGACAGGATTTTGCCATGTTGCCCAGGCTGGTCTTGAACTCCTGGGCTCAAGCAATCTGCCTGCCTTAGCCTCCCAAAGTGCTGGGATGACAGGTGTGAGCCACCAGCGCCCAGCTGAAGCTGAACTATTTACTTGGAAATCCTTGACACATCTAACCAGGTAGGTAGTGGAAAGAAGGAAGAGGTTGAAAAGGACAATGTCTTGGCCAACAGATAACAATAAAATGCAAGGGAAACGACCCTGTGCCAGTTCCAGACCCAGGCCCTCCAAGAATCTGGTGCCTCCTGCTTTCACTATGTTAAAAGTCAGCTGCCATCTAAAGAAGTCCAATTGACTGGAGAGGCCATGTAGTCAGGATGAGAAATTATAAATGAGAGAGAGAGAGTCAGCCAGACCCCAGTCACTACAACTTTTCCCAACTGAGGTACCAGACCTGTGAGTGAAGCCATCTTGAATCCTCCAGCTCCACTTGGTCACCTCAGCCATTAGCACACACAGCAGAGATAAGCTGTCCCCACAAAGCTCTGCCCAACATTCCAACCCACAGAATCTTTGAGCAATAACATAGTTGTTTGGAACCACTAAGTTTTGGGTGGTCTGTTGTGCAGCAACAGATCACTGATGCAAATATAAAATAGTTTGAGTTTGGTGACAGAGAAAGAAAGAGTTCTTTTCAAGGGGGCATAGGAAGCGAGTGACTGCCAAATGCAGAACAAATCTGGCCATTGAAAAGTCACCCAGTTGTTTGCTTCCCCCAGCCAGAGTGTAATCTCTGTGGATGGCTCTGGGAAGTGGTTTCCTCTGTTTGGCACCATACAAAAATCCAGAGAACTTTCCAAAACAGACAAAAGAGGCAAGAAGGGAGGCAATGAAATCCACATTTAAAAGTCATGATCATAGCCGGGTGTGGTGGCTCATGCCTGTAGCTCCAGCTACTCAGGAGGCCAATGTGGGAGGATCACTTGAGCCCGGGAGTTCAAGACCAGCCTGGACCACATAGCAAGAGGCTAGCCTGGGCGACATAATGAGACCTCATCTCTAAAAGTCAACATCTTCACAAGAAAGAAGCCCAAATAAAAATTCATGGGTGATACATTTATATTAGAGAGGGCCACTAAAAGTTGACCTGTTCTGTTTGTACTAACAAATCATGTAAGGGAAAAAGTGAATCAGTATCTCAATCAACAAGTTGCTTTGACACTGAAACTAGCCTCTGAAAGTTTGCAAAAGAATGTGTACTTGTCAACCCAGGAGGAATTTAGCACAATTTAACATCATTTGCAACAATACATGGATACATTTATTCTTAGCCCTACTGATGTTTGCATCAACTGAACAACGCAATGCAGCCCAGCAATAATGCAATGATCCCATTCCTATGGGTCATTGGATAAACCAGCTGTGAGACAGCTGGGACACGAGAAATGTATGCCATCAATTTCCATATATTACATCTCCGAAATTTTTTATTCCAGAATTTCATTTGTGTTAATAAATCTCCACCTATTCTACTCTGCAGGAAACAAAAAAATAAGGGAGCATATATATTTATTTAAAAATATGTTTTCCTTGATAATTAGAACTTAAATGTGTTGTCTGGTCACTTTATTACAATCTGTTCAGCGGGGCAAAAAGGAAAGTTTGTACATTGTCTTTTGTTACAGCAATTTTAAATGGATACTCACTGCATGTCAAAAGACCTTTGATGGTTTTTCATTGTCCATGGTTTTTAAAGTATCTTTAATTTGTTTTCTTCCTGTTTTGGCCTAGGAAGAAGTGTTGGTCTAAAGGAAAGATCATGTGTCTACTCAAAATGTGGTCTCTATATGAGGGCTTGTGATTCCAACTATCCATTCTCTATATGAGGACTTGTGATTCCAACTATCCATTCTCTATATGAGGACTTGTGATTCCAACTATCCATTGTTCTATCTAAATGCCAACATAACCAAAAATAACTAAAAATGGAAAGAAAGAAAAATATCCTCCCAAAACAATAGTGGTTACATTCTAAGGTTTATTTTCTTCCAGATCAATGGATGTTGTAGCTCTTCAAAGAGTTTACCCTCCTGCAATTTGCAGTATTTTTTTCCTCCTACATAGACTTATTTTTATCTATATCTGTTTCTGAAATAACCATGAATTTCAGCCCATTGCCAGAGTATGGTCTGTGTAAGAAAATTAATTTTAACTTGTGGCACCTTCAAATTAGCCAGACCACAGAACTGACCACCTCAGAGTCAAAAGTAAGCCCAGTCTTCTCTCTTCCCTCGCAGTCTAGAAGAGAACTGGGACAACTTTCTCACCACTCAGCATAGCTCTGGCCAAGACTGTTGAAGGCTGTGTGAAAATCTGGTAACTACTTAGCCACTATGTGTCAGCTCCCAAAATAGGTTGAAGTTCTGAGTTATGCTCAAGGACCCCCTACCCCTGCCAACACAAAAACAAATTTATTAAACTATTTTAATATATTAAAGCCAAAAAAATAAATGATACCCCTAGAATAAAATTCACTGGGGACAAACCTCAGCTTGTTTATCATGAAAATCAAAGAAAGAATTGCCTGCTTGCTTTGCCCATTTCTCTCTGTTTTCCTGGGAGCTCTAGGCTCTCTTGTGGATCACTCTACCCCTTTTTGTCACCCCTACCTAATTGCATGTACAATCCTCCTTCTCCCAAATATGCCTGAACCTTGTCCTGACAAACTGTAATATGAATCTCCTGAATTCGGGGTTCATTCTCTCTCCCTCTGGGAAGGTTCCAGGCCCATCTGGTCCAGCTTAAGACATGCTGTTGCTTTTTTAGAACACTTTTTTAGAACAATCAGCATTTTCTTTCCATTGTTGCACACAATCTGGAAATTTAAACAGTATGATCCCTAGAGTACTCTGCCAAAGCTTGCTTAGCAGAAAGATTTTAGAGCTTCTCTCCTCCCACCATCACCTCTGCCCCTTCCAATATGAGGGAGTAGATTCAGTTTTCTTTTTGGTTTGTTTTGAAGAGCTATGCACATACCAAATCACAGAGAGGATATTGAAAGCAACATCTGTGAGGTGCCCCCTGTGGGCAGTGTTACTGGCAGTTAGTGAATAAAATCCAAGGATTCTGCTAAACATCTTGCAAACAAAAAAACAGGGCTCCACAACGAAGAATTATTTGGCCCCAAATGTCCATCATGCTGAGGTTCAGAAACTTTGCCCTAAAGCATCGTTTAGCAGAATCCTAGGCCCTACCCCAGACCTGCTGAATTTAAATCTGCATTTTTCCCAAGGTCCCTAGAGGACTTCACTGCACAGTAAAGTTTGAGAAGCAGTGCCTTAGGTCAGTGGCTCTTTATTTGAGTGTTTCACAATCCCTGGGATGCTCATTAAAAAACAAAGTGCTGGGTCTGACCCCTAAAGTTTCTGACTCAGCAGGTGGTAGGGGTGGGTTGGTGAAAATTTGCATTTCTAAACAGTTCCCAGGGGGTGCTACTGCTGCTTCTGCTCCCAGGACCACACCATGGGAACCACTCACTACCCAACAAACCCAGAGGCACAATATCCAAATCCCTTCCAGCTGAACAAATTGAGTGCTCGCTGACCACCAGAGTCAATGACAAAGGAAGTACACTGGGGCTGAAAGACACATAGATGTTCTCTACTGGACTGTCCCTATAGTGTCAATAACTTTGCTCAGGCCCCTGAACTAAAATCGGCAGGTGTATGCCACATCTCTGCCAGCCTGTAGTTGCCTCAATAGCAAACCAAGAAAAAGACAAAAGTCAGATGGAAGCCATCAGCTATGAAGTCAGCTCCAGGATAAACACTGAGGTTAGATCTAGGGCTGAGCCAGAGAACCAGGGATGCTACTGAAAGCAAAGTTACATGCTTAGGCCTTGCAGGAGGAATAGTGATGCTCCCTTTACAATCCACGATACGAACACCCCCTGCTCCTCCCAAAGCAAGTGCCTCTTGAGGGCTGTGGCATTTTCTTACCCACACAGGAGGCTGGCCGACTGCTCCAGGCCTTGTTGTCCATACATGTAACGGTCTGCTCCCCTTTCAACGTGTATCCTGGTGAACAGTAATACTCACACCGGGAGTTAAAGTAGGCACCATCTACACACTTAAACCCTCCATTTGCTGGCATGGCAAGGGTAGGACATCACTTTTCTGAAAATGAGAAAAATCAGATATTCAGTATTTCTTAGTTTTTGTCTATAGAGTTTCGTTCCAGAGTCTAGAAACTGAAAGCATGGGGTGAAAAGTTAATTTAAATATGACAAGGCCGGGCGCAGTGGCTCATGCCTGTAATCCCAGCACTTTGAGAGGACGAGGCAGGTGGATCACCTGAGTTCGGGAGTTCGAGACCAGCCTGATCAACATGGAGAAACCCCATCTCTACTAAAAGTACAAAATTAGCCAGGCGTGGTGGTGCGTGCCTGTAATCCCAGCTACCCAGGAGGCTGAGGCAGGAGGATGGCTTGAACCCAGGAGGCGGAGGTTGTGGCGTGCCGAGATTGCGCCATAGAACTCCAGCCTCGGCAACAAGAACAAAACTCTGTCTAAATAAATAAATAAATAAATAAATAAATAAATAAAATGGAATTTAAGAAACAACAGATGGTTTTATGTCACACAGAAGAGACAAAGTTTCATGTCACACTGGCTTGGGTTGGCAACCCGGCTAAGCCACTATCTTAGGTTGAGCTTCCCAGAAGCTGATTCTGAGATACGGATTTCTGTGCCTGAGGTTTAGTAAGAAAGTGCTCCCAGGGAGACTAGTGAGCGGGTGAGGAAAGCAGAACAGGGAAGGGGAGAAAGCCAGGCAACATGAGATCTCAGGCAAAGTCAGCAGCAGCCTGATCCCACAGGGAAGCTCTGGCGTGTGAATGACAGCTCATTCTGCCCTGCCCCCAGGCAAGGAGGCTGGGCTTTCATAATTCTTTACCAGTCAGTCATTGGGCAGATACAGGCTGCTCGCAGGAGATGCTCTCTCTTGTGAAAAGAGAACAAGAGTGAGAGAGAGAGGCAGAGAGAGAGAGAGAGAGAGAGAGAGAGAGAGAGAGCGGGAGCAGTTGTCTGAAGGAGCAGTCTTCTGAAGAGGTTGAAGCTGCAAGTCTTTAAGAGCAAAGTACTCAGAAGCTGAGTACTGGATACACACAACCAGGAAAAGGCATTGAGGAGATCTGGGTAGAGCAGATTGTCCACTACAGTCACCCAGTTGCAGAGTCTGCATAGTCTTGATGACATGGCTGCAGCCTTGAAACCTCAGTTTCCCCGACAATGAAATTAACATAATGGCACCCATATTGATAGTGTTACTGTAAAAATTAAATGTATGTGAAATTCCTGGCAAACCATAAGTGCTCAAAAAGTGGTGGCTGTTTTGAATACCAAAGACATCTAAAGTGTGCTTCAACAATGCTGTACCACTTGCAGTTTTCCAAATGAGATATGACTTGTCATGAAGCTAAAAGCCAGCCCCTGAAATGCTACTCCTCTAATCTTCTCCCCTGAGGCACACTCACTTTCATAAATAAGCATCACTTCTTCTGTGACTCTTTCCTGCCTCCCTAAGCCCCACTGCTTGGAAGAACACTTCTTCTTCTTTTTTTTTTTTTAAGAGACAGAGTCTCCCTCTGTCACCCAGGTTGGAGTGCAGTGGCGCCATCTCGGCTCACTACAACCTCCGCCTCCTGGGTTCTAGCAATTCTCCTTTCTCAGCCTCCTGAGTAGCTGGGATTACAGACGCATGCCGCCACACCTGGCTAATTTTATGTATTTTAGTAGAGACAGGGTTTCACCGTGTTGCTTAGGCTGGTCTCGAACTCCTGAACTCAGGCAATCCACTCGCCTCAGCCTCACAAAGTGCTGGGATTACAGGCATGAGTCACCACGCCCGGCCAGGAGAGCACTTCTTTAATCTGCTACTGACTTAGTACCCTTCTTGTACTTATCTCTCAGATGACACCTCTGCCTTGCTAGAACCTCTTCATGGCAGGACCCACGTGTGTCTTATTTGTTTCTAAATCCCCAACACCTCTTCAGGATCCAGCACTAACTGAACAAATGTAACTCATTTTCTGAACAATGGTCTTCTCTCCCCTTTTCTCAAACAGCTGATCATATCATTCTCTCTGAGAGGAGCCATCGCACTTCCACTATATCTTTAGAATCCCCCTGTTGTCCTCCTGCTCATAAAGAGAATTTTCCTCATCCATGTTCGGCGAAAATCCTCAATCTTGGAGCAAAAGAACGTTGGCTCTGGTCATCCCTGAGGACCCAACACAGAGCTGGCCTACTTACGTTTGCAGATAACCTTGTCAGACCATCGTTTGTTTGACTGGCAGATCAGTAGCGAAGAGCCATGCAGCTCGTAGCCCTTCTGGCAGCGAATGTCGCACCTGGTTCCCAGGGCTGTTTTGTAGTATCCTCCTTGAGGGGCCCTGCAGTATACATCTCCATACTTCACCTTGATGGGGGAGCACCACGGGGTATCTACAAGTAGCAGAAACAAGAGAGGAGATAAATACGAGTAGCAGAAACAAAAGAGGAGATAAATACGAAATGACACTTTCAGAAAATGTGTCCCCTTACTCTCACTGTCCCAGGCTGGCTACATTCCAAATTGTGGACCTTCAATTAGTGCCCCATGTTTTCTTAGGTGTCTCTGGGTAGGGAGGTTATAATCATGGGACTAAGTGTCGGATATATCTGAACATGAATCTGAGTTCCTCTATAACGAACTGTGTGATCTTAGACAAGTTAGCTAACCTCTCTGAATCAATAACTATACTTATGCCATAGTGCTGTTATAAGGACTAAATAAAAATTGCATATCAAGCAGTTAGCCCAGTGCCTAGCACATAGTGTATGTTCAATAAATGCTTGTTCTTTTTTAGTATTTCCCTTAGCTAGATACATAAGATTTTTTTTAATTTTTATTTTTTAGATAATTCTTTCAAGAGCAATTGATGTCATACATAGTGGCGGGGATTCAATAATTGTTTAATTTGCATTTCTTCTAAGCTGTATGCACATTCTCTCTAAAATGTTGTAATACTGGCATTAATCTAAATAATGCTACAATTTCCAGGTTTTTGCAACAATATATAAATTTGGCCTAAAGTCAAAGAACCATTGCTCTCCATAGGGAAGTGTCCCCAGTTATGCCCCATTTAGGTAACAGGGTGACACCCTCCCCAGATGACAAAGTTGCAGGTGTTTTGATTTTGGTCTCATAGTTGCCCAAAGCACAGCTAGGATGAAATGAATAAATCAGAACCTCCCTGTTGTGCTTTTGAAATGTTATCTTTGAGATCCACAAAATGTAAGGGTAACACTAACTCCTTGGTGGATAAGTTCCTACAGCAGCCACTGCCCCAATGTCCCACAATCAATTGGGGAACAGTGAGGAGTTCACTAAAGTCTGCCAGGCTCTCAATGCCATGAATAGGAGCCACTTCCCTGCAGCTGCCTGGCTCATCACTCCAACCCAGCACCTGAGCTGTCAGTGAGTGAGGTAAGACCGCCATCATGTGGCCAGGAAAGAGGACAGACCCTGTTTTACTTTCCCAGGAATTCTCTTCTGAGGATATGCCTCCAACTGCCTCTCAGTTACAAAAACCAACAGTTCTGGCCACGTCTTATGCATAGACTACTGTTTTACTTTTGCCTTCACATTTCCTTCAGCTAATACTTTCTCTTTTTTTTTTCTTTTTTAGAAACAGGGTCTCACTCTGTCACCCAGACTGGAGTGTAGTGGCATGATCATTGCTCACTGCAGTCTCGGCCTCCTAGTGTCAAGTGGTCCTCCTGTCTCAGCTTCCCAAGTAGCTGGAACTACAGGCACGCACCACCGTGCCTGGCCTGGCTAATACTTTCATCATATAATGTTTTGCAGACAGCTGCAAGTGAGTCCTAAACTCAAGACTCAAGTAATCTTCCCTGGACTTTCTAGGTAAAAGTGATGTCCTGAAGGCTTAACTAGAACTGATTAAATTTGACCATGTGGATATAAACTTGCAGGAGCTCACACAAGGCCTAAAGAACTTCCTTGAATAAAGTTTCCTTCCTCTAAGGGTTTACAGATATAATCTGTATGTACTACACATATTTGTGATATACAGTACTCCCCCTTTGCCCACAGGGGATATTGGATACCTGAAGCCTTGGATAGTACTCAACGCTATATATACTGGGTTTTTTTCTTATACAAGCATACCTATGATGAAGTTTAATTTATAAATTAGACATGGTAAAAGATTAACAACAACTAATAATAATATAGAACAATCATAACAATATACTATAATGAAAGTTATATGAATGTACTGTCTCTCTCAAAATATCTAATATTTTTGGGCTGAGGTTGACTGAAGGTAAGTGGAATCTTGGAAAGTGAAACCACAGATAAGGGGGAGCTACTGTATGTATAGATATGACCTGCTTATACATACATCACAAATTCACTCAATCAGTATGAATATATGATGGTATTCTAAGCAAAATAATCAAAAGCCATGATTGCCACATACCAAGAGTGTCGTAAATGTTGGTTACATTTAATTTTCTTTCCTATTTTACTTTAATTCAAAAACACTTTGTGCTAGACACTGTGCAGGGGCCTCAGGATCTAAAACTAAACCCTCAGTTAATAATGGCTTGCCTCTACCTTTTAAAATTAAAAAAACTTGGCCAGGTGTGGTGGCTCACACCTATAATCCCAGCACTTTGGGAAGCCAAGGTGGGTGGATCACCTGAGGTTAGGAATTCGAGACCAGCCTGGCCAACATAGTGAAACTCCTGTCTCTACTAAAAATACAAAATTAGCTGGGCGTGGTGGCGTGCGCCTGTAGTCCTAGCTACTCGGGAGGCTGAGGTAGGAGAATCACTTGAACCTGGGAGGCAGAGGTTACAGTAAGCCGAGATCGCACCACTGCACTACAGCCTGGGTGACAGGGTGAGACTCCATCTCAAAAAATAATAATAATAATAAATAAAACTTAAATTTTATTGTATAAAGTGTACAACATGATGTTTTGATATACTTATACATACTGAAATGATTGCTACCAGTAAGCAATTTAACTGACAATAGAAACAATGCCCCAAGAAAATTTATTCTTAAACATTCAGGGTAAGTTCTAGGGCAAGCACACATTTTGGCCATCTGGTCTACCTGTCACATTTGCAATGCTGTGAGGTGAGGATGGACGTGAAAAACAATGACCTGAGGGTACTAGGCAACCCCTGCTATAGATGTGAAGGGTCATCTGTGCATGCATGTGTTTTAGGAAGATTTTTCAACAAGGGACTCAAAGAAAAAAAATCTAAACCCATAAATAGTTAAGAAGTTTTATGAATTAGAACCTTTCTTTACCACAAACATCTGATTAACATATTGGTGCTTTGCTTGATTGGTTAATTTCTGATGCTATGAAGATAGAAACTATAGGTAGGAATGAGTACTTGCATTCAGATGTCACAAACAAATGTGGTAGGTGGTGGGAAGCACACCTGGACATAAGCACCAGGCGCCAGTCATTATATTGGAAATATTGTTGACTTGTGTAGAAAACAACTGAAGGACATCTCCAGCCAAAAGCTGTCCAGTCCTACCCTGATCCTCCTGTATCTGAAACACATCACAACAAACAAGGGCCACGTCCTCATCCCAGGAATTAGGACAAATTTCCAGGGCAAAATGCCACAGTGGAACTTTGTTAACCTTTTTTTTTTTTTTCTTCTTCTTCAAATTCTTCCTCCACTGTAAGAGGAACTAGATTCACAGCAAAAGCATCTCTCAATTTACCTTCATTTCTCCCAGGTTTCCCTAAACTTCAGAGAAATGTTTCACCAGTAGAAATATTTGTGGACCTACTTACCTGAGTCTGCATAGAAGGTTCTTGTTTAGGCTTTTTATACCTGCTGGGGGGTGGATTGCTGCGAATATGTAGAGATGGAGTTCTTTATCATTAAGTTAAGTTTCATTTGAGCAACATACTTTAACATACCGTTTCAGGAGCCATGCTGGGCTCAGAAAGAGCACGATGAAATGAGCTTATGAAAATCAAGTTTTCTCATTCCCCATTCATCTTAGTACATTATCAGCACTTGGTCCAGATTTGACCTTGGGGGGTTTACTCTGGATGATTCTGGCTGTAATGTGTGAATTAGGCAGAACTCATGGCTTGATTTTCACTTTCATCAGCTACAGCTGCCTTTGCATAAGTGAGGACAGTAAAGAAACTTATGAGAATAAAATGACCATTGGGATGCTGAAAGACAGCATTTCAGAGATTTCCAACGCATTTTGTTTTATTTCCTTTTTTAAAAAAGGGAGTATATATATATATTTTTTAAAAAAATACTTTTTCCTTGATAGATAATTAGAACTTAAATGTGTTGTCTGGTCACTTTATTACAATCTGTTCTGCAGGGCAAAAAGGAAAGTTCTCCTGGCATCAGCAGGTCCTCATTAGCACACAAGCAAAGCATTCACCTTTATATCTAGGGTGTGAATACCGACTTCATCGTCTTCTAGTGGTGAGTCTCCTGATCCTACAATAAAAAAGAACAGAAACTGCAGCAAGAAAAGCCACATAGTATGGACGCATATTTCAAAGCATTGCTTTGCCACAGATCATGCAGGAGATGCTATTAGAACGCAGAGCCAAGAGCAAAAGCTTCTGTGGCCATTCATGAAGGAACAAACAGGGGATCTCTCAGAGTAAAACTGACTGAGCTGAGATTGCCAAAAACCAATCAAAATGAGCCTCAAACTGTTTTGGAATCACCATATGCCAAGTGAAATTCTGGAAGAGGGAAATAGAGAGAGTCAACTTCACTCTGAGAAGATGCCAATGTATATGAATCTCATGCCAGGGGAGATGCAATAAAATGTGTACATCAGATACAGTCCACAGTTTCCCCAGCGGTCAAAGAAAACCCAGTAGAACTGGATGTTTATGGTACCTGAAAACAGGTCCATCTTGCGAACTAAATTTAAATGGAAGATAAGGAGGTAAATCAAATGTCTTATCTTAATGACAAAAGAAACACAAAATTGCCTCTATATACAGTATTTGTAGGAAATGAGGTCTGAAATAGACTGTCTGTGTGCTTATTTAGAACCTCTCATGAAGGTATGGCTTAAGTAAAATTTCCTTTTTCTTTTCTTTTTTTTTTTCTTTTTTTTTTTTTGAGACAGAGTCTCATTCTGTTGCTAGGCTGCAGTGCAATGGCGTGATCTCGGCTCACCGCAACCTCCGCCTCGGGTTCAAGCGATTCTCCTGCCTCAGCCTCCTGAGTAGCTGGGATTACACGCATGTGCCACCATGCCTGGCTAATTTTGTATTTTTAGTAGAGACAGGGTTTCTCCATGTTGGTCAGGCTGGTCTCAAACTCCCAACCTCAGATGATCTGCCTGCCTCGGCCTCACAAAGTGCTGGGATTACAGGCATGAGCCACCATGCCCAGCCAGTAAAATTTCTTAATGAGTGTTGCTACCAATAAAAACCACGGCCTCAGAGAGAACGTCTGTGTATTATTTTAATTTAACTCATTTGCAAGTTGGAGCTGAATGGTTTTTAGAATATTAAATATTGAATTCCAGTGAGCAGTAAATCCTTAATCCTTGAAGTAGTAGCAGGTGCCAAACTTCAAAACTATAATCTTAAATTCAGAGAACTTCCCTCCAGACTTCACAGTCTATTCAATGACTAGAGTTAGCTCTATCTTGGTCACACATTTAGCTGTAGTTACCTGCCACCACTCCACTGTGAGGTTATTCAAATCCCCACACAGCTAATGAGTAATGGTCCCTGTTCCACTTGTGCTCTGGATGACAGATGTAGAGTGTGGAAACAGAAAGTGGGGAGGAGATGAGGGCTGGACTGTGTCCATTAGGAAAAGACCCACAACTACAGAAGCCCAATTCTGTATTCTGCTTAGATGCAGATTTCCTCACCTTGTCTCTGCACACCCAGATGTGTACAAAATTACAAACTACTCATTATTGCATATTAAAAAAAATGAGCACTGGTGCCAGGCACAGTGGCTCATGCCTGTAATCTCAGAAACTAGGGAGGCTGAGGTGGGAGAATTACTTGAGCCCAGGAGTTCAAAAAACAACCTGGATAACATAGGGAGAACCTATCTCAAAAACAAAACAAAACAAAACAAAAAACCATGAAAACCAGGAAAGCTACCTAACAACGTGAATCAAAAGCCTATGCTCAAACTCTTTGATCAAGTCATTCCACTTTTAGGAATCTACCCAAGGAAATAGTTGAACTGCATGTCTGCATGTGAACCTTCAATCATTCCAATTTAAAAAAAAAAGACAAAAAACAAACAAAAAAAACCAGATACATGAGAAGCAAACTTTCTCCCCCCGCCCAGCCCTCCAACACACATATACACACACACATACATTTTGCCCTCAGTTGTCATCCCGGTTAACTTGTCTACAGCATTTACAGCATTTACTATGAATGACTACCCATTCATTTCATGAAGCTCTCTTCTGCAGTGGCTTCCAAATGACGACAGTTTCCCGATTTTCTTCCTCCTTTCTAAACAGACTCTCTGGACGGCACATCTAGATCAGCATGCCATTTGGACATAAGTATTTCCCAGGAATCCAGTGTTGGTCCTTTACACATCTCCAGACTATTTTTCTGGGCCATCTCACTCCCATACTTGCCTCAAACCATTCCTCATGTACTGATGACAAATCCATTGTTTCTAGTCTTGAACTGTCTCCTAAAAAGGCAGTCTAAAATCTTCAACTGTTGCCTGCATATCTCCATACTCACACTCAACCTGCTCAAAACCAGATTCCTTTTCTTATCACCAAAGCTGTGCATCCCCCAGTATTCCCCATTTCAGCAAACAACCATATTCCAGCTAGTCTGCCACATGGAAAATCTCAGCCTTTTTTTCTTCTATCTTCTTCATCTACCACATTCTAAGATAGGAATTAACTTAAATATCCAACTACAAGAAATGGTCATATTATGATCCATTCATAACATAATAATGTTCATTTTGAAGTGGTTTCTTAACATGGGAAAATATTATAGACTGCTGAATGAATAAAGAATGAAGCATAACCCCCAAAATGCAAAAATGCATTAAGAAAGATTTTAAAAGATGGCAAAGCTCATTTGTGAGAACAACAATATGGATGAATAAAACTAAAATAATATTGTAAGCAAAGTTGGTCCCAGAAGACTATATACTATATATATGATTCCCTTTTTATAAAGTTCAAAAACTTCTAACACTAAATTGTTGGGAAATACAAAGATACGTATGGTAATTTTTAACAAAGCAAGGAGATCTCTTACCCTTTCCTAACCCTCTATTCTTGAACAATCGAGTTCTAAGACCTTTAGAGCAAGGCAGACATCTGTACCAGAAAGGATAGGGAAGCATGGTAGGCCAGAATAGGATGTCAGAGCCCAAACAGGGCATAGAGGGAAAACAGGGGCAAAGAGAGAATGCACATGGGCGGATAGCCCAGCAGGAGCATCACAGATGAGTAAGATAAGGAGGGTTTTCACATGGGTAAGGCGGAAGAAAACCTGGCATTGGGTTGGAAAGTACAGTTTCTAGATTCCCTTATCCCTAGGTTGTGAAAGGGTCTACTTTTAGTGATTTGGAAGGAATCAAAGGGAAGGAACTCTTTTCTGCAGTTGTTCATGCAGAAAATAGGCTTCAGCAGATGTGAGTGTTGTCAACTGTGCCCACTGTCCCCTCATCAGTTTTGTGTGGTAGGGAAGATGGTGATGTTGGCAGTGGTGATAGTCACGGCAGCAACAGTTTCCTAGCCTGAGTGATAAGAGGAGTTTCTGGCATCTGGACTGAAGTCATGGTGCCATTTGACCTTGAACGCAGACTTCTTGACTTCCATTGTTTCAGCCCTTCCAATTTTGTGAGTACCTTATTTAATGCATTAAATGTTTTTTTGTGTCAAATACCTAGAGAGGATTCTGTTTCCTATACTAAACTTAAGAGATATTTAAGCAAATCCAATTAAGAAATGAATACATGGTTTTATAGCTTTCTCTTAGTAACTGGACACTACCCTAACACAGGGCACACTGCTTTCTACCCACAAGTCTTTTGTAGATAAGAGAGGGGACTTTTATGTGAACATAGATGAGTAAGGAGGAAAAAAGCAAAAAAAAAAAAAACCTGCTAAAGTCAAACTTACTCTTTTTCCGAATTGGTCTATCTACTAAGCTAAATGCAATCTGATTTCTGTGCAACTGAATTCATGAATTCACATGGGAAAGGAAATAACACACACTAAGTGCCTTTGATATATGTACTATGCTAGGCAATTTCTATGCACTGTCTCATTAAATCTATACAATAACACTGGCCAGTTGGTACTATTTTAGATTTATCAATAGGGAAACCAAGTCTCTAAGGTCTTTAACCACTTGTCCAAGGTTATGCAGCCAGTAAGCGGTAAATCAGGGATTCAAATCCTGTCTGCCTGGCCTTCAAATCTATCATTCTTTTTTCACTAGGCCTTACTGCCTTCTGCTCCTACAATTTCAAAGAAATGAGATAGCTGGCTTTGGGATCACTGATAGGCAAACAGCAAATGGCTTCTTCAGTAGTGTGAGAACAAGTATGCCAAGAGTGGGTCCCACAGAAGCAAAATGAAGAATCCATGTGTAGCAGAAGCTGCTGGTTGTCTGTCCAGCAGTCATTCTCCCATTCCTTCTTACTAAAAGATCACAGGTTGTGTTCAGCAGCAATGTGTCCCTCCCCAAAAGATGAACCATGATGACTCTAAGTCAAAAAATTAATTCCCCTTTTCCAGGAATTGCTCCAGGGATAAGCGTGTAACCCAATATTGGACAATGGCAAGTAAAACGAAGTCTGCTTAGGGGTGGGGGAAGGGAGCTTATAGGAAAGATTTTCTTCCTGATAAAAGAGAAAATTGCACAAGGAGAAGAGTTTTCCCTCTTTTCTCCCTTTCAGCTTTGGAGGCTATTGTGTAAGGATAAACATCTGAAGCTGGAGCAGCCATTTTGCAACCACAAGGTAAGATGTCGCAGGACTAAAGATTTTCAGTTGAGGATGGCAAAGTGGATAGATAAAAACAACCTAGGATCTTGGATGACCTCACTAGACTACAACATCAACCTAGATGTCTTACCTCCACAATTCTTTTTAGGTCAACAATAAATATCCTTTCAATTTAAGCCACTGTGAGTTGCATTGTTACTTGCAACTGTACGCATCTAAACTGATCCACAAATGAATAAAAATTTTCCTGTGTATTCTTGAGATATATATATATATATATATATATTTTTTTTTTTTTTTTTTTTTTTTTGGAGACAGGGTCTCGCTCACCAAGGCTGGAGTGCAGTGGTGTGATCCCGGCTTACTGCAGACTCCATCTCCTGAGTCCAAGAGATTCTCGTGCCTCAGCCCCCTGAGTAGCTGGGATTACAAGTATGCACCACCACGCTCAGCTAGTTTTTGTATTTTTACTAGAGACAGGGTTTCACCATGTTGGCCAGGTTGGTCTCGAACTCCCGACCTCAAGTGATCTGCCCGCCTCAGCCTCCCAAAGTGCTGGGATTACAGGCGTGAACCACTGCTCTTGGCCTTGATAGATGTTTTTTAAGTGAAAAGAAAATAAATGGGTATTAGCTGCCACTCTCAGAAAATTTCCAGTTTATTTTCAGCCTGAGCTCATATATTAACTTCTATAAAAATATGATGACTAGTGTGCAAAACAGACACTCTGAAAGATACAATAAGTTCAAAGACAGGTTCACTTATGTTCAGTAGACTGTACTTACAGAGGAGATTTATGTACGTTGGGGAAAGATTTTCCCCACCATTAAAATTGTTCAAAAGGAAAGAAAATAGAGAAAGAAGTTGGGGAGGAGGGGAGAAGGGAGGTTTCCTAGTAAACTTTTCTTTATTTACAAAAGGCTGTCCCTCTAGAATTCTGCTAATTGAGGTTTTATTATGACATAACTATTAATCAGTCTACATATGGTTCAGATGACCACTCTGGAAAGAATGCTTCAGTGTTTCTTCCACACAAATACAAATTGTACGTTGGCTCAGAAATCAGAAACTCAGAGCCATGCAGGATTCTGTCTCTCAGCCATACCTGGAGCCAACTGCATTTATGATTCTGCTCTCCTTGCAAAAACTTTCTCTAATTCAACAGATTTTCAAAGAAATAGCCACTCTTTTTTTTTTCCCAAAGTTCAAAGGAGGGTCTTCCTGGCCTACGGAATCCCACCCATTCATTCTGAATGTCCAGGTAGATAAGATCATCGAGGCACCAAAGTCACTCTTAAGTAACACTTATTATATGTATTGAAATTACATCAGGAGTCTAGATTTTTGAAGGCTACTAGAATGTTCCTGCTACCACACCATAAGGTTTCTCACTGTAAGGTGGGGATGTGGCAGAGATTTAAGATGAATGGAAAACTCTGCAAATTTGCTAAAACTACATATTTCTTTATCGATTATAATACCTGACCCAAATTGGTAGATTTGCTGGCTCTGTATTATATTTTTAGTTCAAAGTGTTGGGTTTTTTAGTCATTTTGAAGACAGTTCTTCATTCTTTATATTTTGTTTCTCCCCTCATCATTATTCTAAATATAATTTTAATATTGTCAAAAAGAAGCATATTTAATAGTAAATTGCACCATCGATTTTATACTGAAAGTCAATGGGAAAATAAAATTCACTTTGCAGTAAGGTTTCTTAACCTGAGGATCATGGCCTACTACAGAATTAATGAAAGGGCTTTGGAGGGCCCACGAACCCCTTGTAATTGAACATGTTTTTTGGTACATGCTTTTGATACATGCCTTTTGGTACTAGCATGCTTTTTCTAGGAGAAAAAGATGCTAGCTTTCAGTAGATTTTAATAAATGTTAAGAGTCATGATCTTTTTTTTTTTTTAAAGATTTTTTTTTTTTTTTTTTTTTTTTTTTTGAGACGGAGTCTCGCTCTGTCACCCAGGCTGGAGTGCAGTGGCCAGATCTCAGCTCACTGCAAGCTCCGCCTCCCGGGTTCACGCCATTCTCCTGCCTCAGCCTCCCGAGTAGCTGGGACCACAGGCACTGCCACCTCGCCCGGCTAGTTTTTTGTATTTTTTAGTAGAGACGGAGTTTCACCAGATTAGTCAGGATGGTCTCGATCTCCTGACCTTGTGATCCGCCCACCTCGGCCTCCGAAAGTGCTGAGATTACAGGCTTGAGCCACCGCGCCCGGCCTAAGAGTCATGATCTTACAGCATTCTTTACTGTTAAGCATGTTAGAATATTTACTGAAGAAGCATGTAGTGTCTTTCTTTTTGATATTTACCTCATTTTAGTGTGGGGGAGAGAGAAGCAAATATAATTTTAAAAAGGATAAATGCTTATCATACTGGTTTCCTCTAGATTAGTGCTGTCCAATGGAACTTTCTGCAATGATGGAAATATTCTTTATCTGTACTGTCAAATAGGGCAGCCACTAGTCCCATGTGGTTATTAAGCATTTAAAATGTGGCTAGTAAAACAAGAGAAGTGAATGTTTTTATTTCATTTACTTTTAGTTAATTTACATTTACATTTAAATAGCCACATGTGGTTAATAGCTACCATACTGGATAGCACAGTCCTAGACCTAACATTTTAAAAGTATTCTGTGGAGATAAATCACGTCTATAAATTGCTCAGTGGTGGGAACCATGTCTAATTTACCTTGTACACCCAGTGTATGATTCAGAATTGGTAGAAATGTTGGAGAAAAGGAGAAAAATCTGCCTCAAGTTTCCTGCAACACATTAACTGTGGCCTCATGCTTATAATTTTGGATGGTTTTATTCTAATCAGTCCAGCTTCAGTATATAAATTTAAACTGTGACAATACTGCAGATTTGGATGTTTAGAAAAGGGTATTTTGTACTATTGGAAGCCATAGGGTGTTTGTTTGTGGGAGCCAGATGATTTAGTGCTAACAAATGATCTGCCAATGGATTACAGAGCAGCTGTGGTACAGATCAGAGGACATTTGAATGGCTTCTGAACAAAGATCAAATCCAAGGCACTGCCAGAAAAACATGATTTAAAGATGAAGGCAAAAATACGGCTATAAAATCCTTTGTTAAATCATGGTAGTGCCTTAGAGTACCTCCAGTCTTACAAAAGGCCCTTTAAGATCTCAAGATCCTCTCAATCAAATAACAGAGAAGAGTCTATGTCTATGAGATTTGTAAGGTGGCTAACAGAGTGAACTTTTGTCTAACAGAGTGAACTCTAAGAAGATTCACAGGAGACCCACAAAATTCTTAAAAGAGTTATATATGCTGAAATATCACTAGCTTGACTTAGGAGGGCAGAGACATTACAGAACAAGCAGAGGCCTTTGATCCCCTAAAATTATACTGTCAGAAAGCAGGCCCAGTGAATTGCTTAGCTGTGAATAGGTGCTATCTTTCTAAACAAAAGGGGAATGAGTATATTTTGCATGTTGGGGGGAAATAATCACTGGGTGCCAGAGGGTAGACTCTGATATGCAGCTTCTAAGATGGCCCCCGGTTATCCCTGTCCCCTGGCATTCATAACCTTTTGTAACTCCCCACTTTAAGTGTGGAATGAATTTATTAACTTGCTTCTAATGAATACAATTTGGCAGAAGGGACACCATATCTCTTCTGAGGTCAAGTTATAAAAAGACTGTGGTTTCCATCTTGAATACTGTCTCACGCTCTCTCTCTTGGATCACTCATTCTGGGTCAAGTTAGCTGCCAAGTCATGAGGGAGCCCTGTGGAGAGGTCCATGTGTTGAGGGACCAAAAGCCTGCCAACAATCACATAAGTAAGGTTATAAGAAGATCTCCCCAGCTACACACACACGTAACACCCACAAGTCGAGCCTTCAGATGAAACTGCAGGCCAAGCCAATAACTTGCTGGCAACCTCATGAGAGACCTTGAGCCAGCTAAATCATGCCCAGATCCTGACTTCTAAAAATTCTAACATAATAAGCAGTATTTGTTTTTAGAACAAAAGGAGGAAAAGCTGTAGGAAGAGTAGAAAGTACAAAAGGAGGAAGGGCATTTGCCTTCAAGTCAGAAGATTCTGATGCACCTCTCAGCCTTGGTTTAATAGCCTTCTCTTAGGTCACTGCGGCAGATACTGCTTATTCCTCAATCAGATTCCCTCTACTCAGGCTGGTGTGCCCATTTCCTAGCTGCTGGGAGCCTTTGATTGCAAATAACTCACAGTTGCCCTCTTCTCCAGAGAATTGTCCTCAGCTGATAGGAGCTACTTCATCCTCCCCATCTGTTTCCTGGAGGCAACCAATGTTTGACCGATATGGAGAAAAATGAAGCCAGACTTCTAGCCTCCAAAGGTGAAGTGGAAGTACAACCTTGCAGTATTTATGTTTCTAAGCACCCTGTGGTGCTAGACTTTACCTGAGACTCTATCCTTGCTTAGCTCTTTCTTGCTTCCCTTCCTCAATTATAGGTTTTTTCCCCAAGAGTACTCCCTCAACAAATCATAAGCTTTGCTTCTAGGAAACCAAGCTAGGAGAGCCACTGAGTCTCTCTCAGCCTCAAATACCCCAATTAGGTATGCCTCAACAGGGGTGCCATAAATTAAATGGCATAATATATATGTTTTAGTTTTACAAGTTTCTCATTTGAGGGTTCATAATCACATTTTCTATTTAGTTCTGTGAGTATAAACTGAAGGCCTCCACAACCCTGAGCTACTGTGTAAATGAGTTTCTTGAAAAAATGTAAAAATATGACAAACTTATATCTGGCATGATATACTTTTTAAAGTTTAAGCATGAAGCATAGTCAAGAATCTCAGTGCTTCCAAAGTTTTCTGTGTGTTTTTAAAAATTCCTCTAACAATCCTGTATGATTTGTGATTTAGAAAATCTTTCATACACATATGTATATATATTCATCTTAATAACCACCAAGAAAAGCCATAGAGTCAATCTTTTTCAGTAAAATAAACTGTTGTCAAGTTTAGTCTATGAATTCAGATGATCCAGGTAATAAAATTTGCTTTAGGAAAAAGTGATTTTTAGGCTCAAGACATTACCATAGTTTATACACTGAGGCAGGAAAAATCCTGTGGTTCCCTATATGCCTTTATGACTTAAAAACATTTACAAAATGGGGACTCACCAAAAGTTATTTTATTGCTGAGAGGTGATTTTGCCGGGTCTCTTGTATTCTTGAAGCTCTTGCTAACATAGGTGAGTGTACAAACATTTCTAGTGACAGAAATGGGCTAACAAAAGGGCCCGTCCATAGCGTGTGTGGACACAGGTACAGTGGTAACCCTTCTCTCCTCCATAGCTAAATCTGCAGGAGCTTCTTTTCTGGAAAGTCCTAATTTATGGGGGTTTTTGAAGAAGCCCAGAAGTCAGTTCTGCATGCCTGACTAGCCGGCAAGATCCACTCTGTTATACTTTGGCAAAGTTTCAACAGAGGAGAGATGTCCAGGAGATGTGTGTAAAGGTGTGTATATTTGAAGGAGTAGAGCAGAGAAGAAACTTTAGCTTTTCAGAGCACCAGCTTCAACCCCAAGATGAAGGCTCAGAACAAGTACACAGAGAGCCAGAATCTGTAAATGAGACATTCTTCCTCGGATTCCTTACTTCTCTAAATAAGTGGCAGATTAACAGATAAAAGCCCAAGGGTAAGAAAAGAGGGGAAATACACAGAGGAAGATCCTTGTTCCAAATGGAACAAAGGGATCCAGAAAGATTAATCTAAACCTTTTGCTAATCATGGGGAATAAACTGAAGAAAATGTTTATTACCAGTGCTTTTCTTGGGGCAGAAAATTCAACAGAATGTTCAGATGAAACAAGTTTATAGGACATGTCAGACATTCACCTTACCAAATCCCTGTCTTTACTGCTATCATAAGTGCCTAAGCGATACCAACAATCAACTAAGAATTGTTATGTTTCAAACTGTTGACCCCAATTAGTAGGTCATGACTGGTATTTTTGTAGTGAAATAGAATTGAAAATGTCAGGGTGCACTGCACATAGAAAGAATAAACCTTACTTTGTATAATTTTTGTTTTTATATAGGTGTATGTATGGTAGGGTGTCCCCAGTTTGCATAGCACAGTCCCATTTTATGCCTGTTGTCCCAGCATTACTTTTTCAGCTTTACTGGGGTATAATGGACAAAATTATATACATTTAAGGTTTACAACATGATGTTTTGAAATAAGTATCCATTGTGATATAATCACCATAATCAAGCTAATTAACATATCCATCACCTCACATGGTTACCATCTAACATTATTATTAATAGCATTCTCTTTCACACTCAAAACCTTCCTGATTGGTACAATAAATAATATATTCACTCTAACAATAGGTCACAGTAGAATATATTTCTTCCTGTGGGTCTTGTCCAAAGTATTAGAAAAACAGTGATTTAAATACTTTGAAAACCTACATTTGTTAAGTTAATTCTATCCTCCCTCAGAATGAAGGAATCTGAAAATCTGAGAAAGCCTTTGGGGGATTGGTGGTGGAAGTCTACTTTTCTCTGATTTGTTCAGGGCATAGATGTTATGTCCCATGAAACAGCAAGCAGATACTGAGTTTCCTCAACTGCTCATGGCCATCCTCTCTGGTAGGATGCAATTGAAAAAGCCCTGGGATTAAGTTCCAGTGCCATCCTGATTTGGGAAGCCACTTTTCTTTCCTGAGCCTCAGTTTGCTCATCTGTAAAATGGGGCAGCAGTAGTGTGTAGAAGGGCATAGTACATGTTTTCAAATTATGTTCCCCTAGTACACTCCCATCCTCAACCTCTAGCTGGGACAACAGCAGTCAAGCAAATCAAATTGCCCTCCTCTTTCTCCACCTGGCAATAAACAAATTACCATGGCACATCATTTTAAAAATCTGCCTGGCTCTTTCATTTCCATTGCCTCTTTAAGTCCGCAGTGCAATCTTATGAGGCAGGTATCATTCAGTGACTAGAATGTAAACCTGGGGAGAGCAACAACTCTGTGCCACTTTGTTTATGTGATTGTATTATCAGCTCAGAGAATGAAGTGATTATCAGTTATATGAGAACAAGGACTGAACATTTCTGATCCTAAATCTCATGCAATTTCACAACTCCTTGTTTCTGTCTTCATGACTCAGAAACCTACCTGAAAGCCCTTCCCCTCCTCTCAGTTCCTTTCTTGTGCTTAAAGCTATTTCAAAGCCTAGCTCTCCCAGTTTATCTTTCCTAACCATTCCATTCACATCGATGCACTCTGTTCACATTTTTAAATTAGCACTGATTTGATGTTGCTTTGGATTTTCAGAAGTCATTTCAAGTTCTTTCTTCCCAGCTAGACATCAAACTCTTCAGGGAATACGGTCAGGATTTCTTTCCCCTTACTGCCCCTGTGAAACTAACAAAGACTCTCAAAAGTTTTCTGCCCCTTGAGACTTCAGTCTACACGTTACTGATATGCTCAAGCTGTTCCATCAATATCAAAATGAGACATCCATCTCCCTCAGTGAAGGCTGTACTTACAGAAACAGATACTGTATTTAAGCCACAAAAAAGCTGCCCAAATAAAGCTGCGACTGGTACGTCGTTCTTGGCAGTAACCCAGCAGTATAATTTACAAAATTCTGCCACATCATGGCAAAACTGAGAATAACTGAATTCAGAAAAGACAGAGTCTAAGAAAATAAAATAAAATCACCACAGCGTGTACTGATAATTGTAGGCAGTAAACTTTTAATTGCCAGCTGTAGATTGATATTTTAATATAGTACATTAAATGACAGAAAGAGAGAGAGAAGAGAGTGTGAAGAAAGATATTTCCAGAAAACAGCACCGAAACACTGAAATGAACATCATGAGAATGCTTGGAAGTGACAGGCTGCAGTCTGCTCAGCTGAAACCTAAGGCTTCTTCCTTATAAAACATTCTCTGGTTCCCCAACAGGGGATAGAATACGAGCACCCAAGAACAAAAACCTGGACTTTACTTGAAGTCTTTTACAGATGGCTATTTTGGCCAGTTCTGCCTGTGGTGGAAGGTAGAATCATTTCTTTTCTGGGTAGCTTCTCTCTTGAAAGCACCCATTTTTCCATTCGGCGCCTTTGAACTGACAGTCACACAGTGGCTGTGGTCAGTTATTATTATCTTCACTGGGAGACTCAAGCTCTAGCGGGAAAATGAAGGTGCAACTAAGCTAATGGCAATTCTAGTTTTCAAAATGGTCATCTGCAGGCTTTTGGCAATACCTGTTGTGTGAGGCTAAACCCCAGCACACAATGCCTGGTGCTAGCACTTCCTAGGTGTGATGGACATCTATTATGTTCCTCTCAAAGAAACAAGACCTTTTCTTTGGAAAACTGCATTATTCCTCATAACACCTATGTGATTCTAGTAGAGGTGAGTTTATCTTATCCCTTGACTACAGGAGCAATCATATGAACCAATCACATGAACCAATGAGAATCTTGGAAGGATTTTTTCTCTGGTGGTAAATGAGGAAGATGTGAGCCCTGAAGCTGCCAATGACAAAGATTAAGTCTCATACAGAATGCTAATTCGAGAGAATGAAACCATCAAAGAAAAGCGGAGACAAAACAGAGAAAGTTAGAGAGAAAGAGAGATCCCACAATATTTGAGCCCTTGGTTCCAGTATTGCTTGGCCCCACCAGCATACCTCTGCCTAACATAAAATGATAAGCCCATCCTTTCTTCAAAGTTTTTTTGAAACTGGTTTCTGTCATGTGCCATCAAGAGTCCTGACTTAAACAGTAGACCATCAATTTACATTTGAATGAAATAAATGACTAAAACATACAGCATGACATCTGGTTTGGGATAAGGTATTAGTCTCAGTGTATCATTTCCAATTCCCTATTTCAAAACAATACTGTAGCTCAGACTTAACACATTAAAATTAAATTAAAACACTAGTGAGCCATTCCATAAATTTAGTAGGACCAGCTTTATTTGCAATAAAATACATTAGATTAGAATAGGGGAAAGTGGTAGATACTCATAATACACCATACATAGTAAAAATGAGCAGTTTCATGACACTTTTGTTTCAATTATACACAGACACACACATAATACACACACACATGTGTGCGCGCACACACACATATATATTTTATTAACTCTAAAACAACACTATTTTTACATTTTAATTTCCTTGAACCCAAGATGAACTCTATAATAAACGGAATGGCATAGTTTAATTGGCATCATTTTTCTTTTTTAGTGATACCTAAAATAATGGTGACTGACGACTGATAGAGTTTTGGATTTGATGACATACTGTGTGCATAGTATATGTGTGTTTTGGATTGTGATATAAAATATATTTATTACTGCAGGTAGCAATCAAAAGACTGAAAACAACTGTATTACACAACTTATCTAGAACTCCCAAGTTGATAATCAGAATAGTCTTTGCTGTACGTATCAGTTAAGTCATTTATCTACTCTCATATTTACATAATGCCTTAACACACTAGTTTTATACAGGGTTCCCCAAATGGCTTCCTTCTCGTTGTGGAAATTTCCTGATCCTCATGGGGAATGCTCAGGCAGCAGAACAGGCAAGTGGAGATAATATGTTGCATGGATAGGCATCTGGTGCTATCCAACGAATACCACATTTAGCCCACTGTCCAGCTAAAGAGAGCCCCACAAAGAGGCACAGGGTGGCTTGTAACCCTGCCAAAGTATCAGGGCACTGATGACAGGGGAGTCATGTGGCCTCTCACCTATGGATGGCAGCGTCCCCAAAGTGCATTTATAAATCAGTTGCTCATAATTTGAAATTGGTTTTTCCTTGGAAACAACATTATCAGTGGTGATCAGGTCCCCTAGAGAGTCCATAAGAGCTGTTTTAAGCCATAATGTAGTCAGGCTCTAGATGTTCCTGGGGGGATGGCTCAGGGTGCAATAAACAGGGAGGCCATTCTCCTCCCTCTTATGCCTGCTGCCCCCTGCCCTGAAACACAGCATTCAGGTTCATTCTACTTCCTGTACAATCATCCTGCTACTTTTCAGTCTCGAGCTGCTGACCCAGAGTCTAACAAAGAGGCTAATATGGATGTGGATATTTATATGTGTGTCCTGTTTTCTGTTATTGAGAGTGCTGTGATACAAGATTTTGAAGCTCAGAAATTCCAGATGCAAACACAAATTACCGTTTTATTTCTTGGCTGCTCTTAAGGATGCTGCAACTTGTCAATACAGGAGCCTGCAGGCATGTTGGCCCCTTCCCAGTCCCTTGCTGGAGAAGGGCCTGCAGTGACAGGCTCCCTTGTCCTTCCCCCAGGACCAAGGAAGGCTGTCTGCAGGGAGGTGACTGGAGGGACTGGTGAAGTCCTCATTTGCAGGGATGAGGCCAGTTCTCAGAAACCATGGGCCAGTGAAAAAGGCAGTATGTGCCCTAAAGGGAACTTTGCCAAAAACTGAGTCTTTCTGAGCAATTTTCCAGCATCCTGGTATACAGATGAAAGTCCAGGGTAAGAAGGAAATAAAAGGTAAATTAAATGAAGTAGCAACTATTTCTCCAGCCTTTTACCATGCAGGAGCAGCTTTGTACAGCACCATCTTATCTGGTCTTATTGGCCAAGGTAGACACCAGTGAGTCCTAACACAGTCCTTACAGTCCTAACTTGTAAGAGAGAAGAAATACCTACTGTTTAGTTAACAGACACTACCTCAGGCACTGCCTTGGGTGATTTACATGAATTATTTAATTCAATCAAGGTACTCACATGAATTCACATGAAACCTATCAAAAAAAGGGGGGGGGGGGAATGTACAAACACACTATTTTGCAGCCCTAACAACAACTGTCAGTAATTGTTTTGTTAGTATGGGTCTTTTAATGTTTTTCCATGTGTAGTAGTCAAGTCACATTCAAATTTTACACAGCACAATCAAACTGGGTATGGGATCTTCATCATCGTTAAGGCTGAATTAAGGAAGTTAGGACAGGGCATTTTTAGAGCACGAACGCCAATGCTTCCTAGAAATTCCCCTCTTCAATGAAATTCTGAGCAAGGAATTGTAAATGAAAAATTAAAGCAGACAGCAAATGGGAAACACTCTAGGCAGGTTTTTTCTCTCCTCCCTTGATGAACACACAAAAAAATTTTCTCAAATGCTTGCAAATGGCAACCTTTTGTCTTATTGTAAAATCTTGAACAAGTGGTGGGTCAGCCATCTCCACTGAGAATTTTCTAGTTTGTGAATCTGAAGAGGATAGTTTGAGGAGGTACATATGTCCTTAAAACATCAAATTACAGATTGCTGTAGCACAATATCATGAAATACATTTGAAAGTAACTAAAGGTTGAAAATGGAATCAATTTCAAAGTCAAGCAATTAGGATCCTATTTCAGGCAGTATGGTGAGCCATGTAGCCTGGCTGTGCTTACATGAAAATCAATGAAAAAAATCCACTTTTAGCTTGCAAGAAAGTAAGAAATACTGTGAAAGCAGGATCATGATTAGGTACCAGATATTAAGGCTCACCTTTTATTCTGAGGAAAACTGCCAAAACGGAGCTTTAATTTCCATGGACTGGTGACACCTTGGATACAGAAGACAAACTCCAGGGACCATTCAAGATCATCAGTTTTAGAGGAGACTGCCTACATCCCCTCCCCCTCACCTCCTACACAAAGCTGATATACCAACAGCCTATACTCTCAGTGTAAAGAGTGAAATAAATCCATCCCATGTATAGGGACTACAAAGAAAAGTTCTAATCTTGTACCCTGGCACTGAGTGAAAGAAGGAAAATCCTTCCCCTGAGAATTAATAACCATATTATTATTACCATTATATTATTACTAAAATATCACTAACAATAATTAAAACCACAGTGATACCATTTCCTACCCATTAGTTTGGAAGAACTCTAAAAATATAACAAGATCAAGTGTTAACAAGGATGTTGAGCAATGGAAATACACATTGGTGCTAGAAGTTTAGATTGGTATAACTTCCTTAGCAAATAATTTGGCATTATTGAACAAAGTCAAAGATATGTATGCATATTATCCAGCAATTCAACTCCTAGGTACTTAGTCTACAGAAATTCCTGCACATTGTTCAAGGGAGATAGAGAAGAATCTTCCCAACAGCACTGTTTACAAGAACATAAAACTAGCAACAGCCCAAAATGCACATCAAGAGTAGCATGGATAAATGATGGCATATTTACACAATGGGATCTTACAAGGTAACGTAAATGAAAGAACACAATTGCATGTAACAACATGAGCAACTCTTAGTAATCTAATGTTAAGTGAAAAAAAAGCAAGCAAGTTGTATAAGAATATATTCAGCACGTGTCCATTTATACACAAGTCAAAAGCATGTAAATGTAAATAATGTTTTTGTTTTGTTTTGTTTTCGAGATGGAGTCTTGCTCTGTCACCCAGGCTGGAGTGCAGTGGCACAATCTTGGCCCACTGCAGCATACACCTCCTGGGTTCAAGCAATTCTCCTGCCTCAGCCTCCTGAGTAGCTGGGATTACAAGCACGTGCCACCACTCCCAGCTAATTTCTGTATTTTTAGTACAGATGGAGTTTCACCATGTTGACCAGGGTGTTCTTGAACTCCTGACTTCAGGTGATCTGCCTGCCTCGGCCTCCCAAAGTGCTGGGATTACAGGCATTAGCCACCGCACCCAGCCGTAAATAATGTATTTTTAGAGACAAAAACATATTCAGTAATACTATAAATAAAATGATAGGAATGATAAATACAAAATTTAGGACATTGGTTACCTCTGAGGAGATAGGGAAAGGAAAAGAATCCAGAGGAAAGAATTGCAAGGACTACAGGGTAACGTTTTTGCTATTTTCTTGGTAAGTTCTTATTAAACTGGCTGGTAAGTAGAGGTGTTTGTGTTTTGTTTTGTTTGTTTACCATATCCATATTATATAAATATTCTTTTGTTCTACTCATTGTTTAAAATTTTTCAAGCAGAGCAATTAAAATATATTTGATGCAAAGAGCTTGTTAGGTTTGTTTCTCATTTGTTTGCAATGATAAGAACATGTTTATCCGAGAAGTTCTTAAAAATTACCATTTGGGCCTCCAACTAAAAGATATGCTTTGCCAATAAAATTAGAGAGTCTTAGATCTGGAAATACTCTTGGAAGATAATCTGATGCAGGCACCAGCCTCACGTACTGAGAGTGTCTCAGTGAAAATCAAAAGTTTGGAGACAGCCTTCCCAGCCTATTCCCAAGCTGTTCTCAACATTTCACTTTTAGGAAAGTTGAAATTTCTTCCTTAAAGTCCACCTAAATATCTTTCTTGCTTTAATATTACATGTGGAAAAAAGTCACAGATTAGGAAGAGGGGCTCAAGAGTAATGAGACCCCAGCTGGCAATTTTACCTGAGCTCAAATTTCCAGATCCAGGGAAACTACATCCCAGGGCCTTAAAGAATATAAAGGGTGGACAGTGAAATTATTCTTCATAATCACTGAAAAATTAAGGGAAACCAAAGAAGTGTCAAAGACTGTGGATAGACAGTTTTCAAACCAGTAAAAATATGGAGTATGGAAACTGTAGACATGAAAAGTTTCAATTTTATCCTAAGCGTTATTTTAGTACAGATTATTAACAAAAAAACAAAAACAAAAGGAAGAATTTTTTAGAATAGCATTGGAATCAGCATTGGTTCCAAAAGAGCAAATCAGGCCAAAGTAACCTCATTTCTTTGGTTTACCCAAGAGAATGCCTCCTCTAGTAAATCTAGTTTACATAAAGGTCCATTTAGAGAAATACTGATTCATGAATTGTATTCACAGAAAGCAATTACTTTTCACTTTTTTGAATATAATCCACAGAAAATGTTTCATCTTGTGATTCAGTACACACATACATTTATATGATCGAAAAATAAGTTTCACGGAACAATCTTTAAGGTATGATGCCCTCTCATATTTGCTATTCTATTACATTTTAGTTTTTAAAAAGTGCTGATCATGACCACGACAAGAATTTCACAACCCATTAACAGGTAACCTCCTCTCAGGAGATGTGCTGTAGGGCTCTGTGTCATTCTACCAGTGAAGGAAGAATTAAGAGGAATAAATCTGTAGAAAATAACCAAGCTGGAGAGGACAAGATCTTAGTTTTGTTTCTCCCAAAGCAGAGTCTGAAACAAGGACTTGGGTGCTATTGTTCATTTGGAAGGTGATCCCAGGAAGCGCAGTGAGAAAGCAGGGGAAATGAGAAAGGAAAAGGGGAAGAGCCCATAAAGATATACTAATGGGGTTACTTCTGCGAGCAACCTGGATTCATTCCCACTGAGGAGACTCTGAGGAAACACAACCCAGGGACATGAAAGGTCAGGTATTTACCCACAGACTCCTGTCCTTTTTGGCTAAGAGCTGGTGGGGTGTTACGTCCCCTACTCTACCAGAAATTCTTGCTGAGTGAGCTCCCACGGGACTGGAGAAAATCCAAAGGCAAAGCCTCTAAGACATGTGGACATCTAAGGCGAGAAACTGTCAGTATGTTTGAGAACTGTCTACCTCAGCTGCAGATGAATCCAGAGATGGGATGAGGGGAGATGGCACAGGGCATCAACAATGTTGGCTACAGATGGGCAAAACCAACAGATGACGAAATCATAGACCATAGCTAGTTTGAAACCTACAAGGAAGAATTTAATAGGGATTATAAACGTGAAGTCTTGTATTTCTCTCCCTACACTAAGCTGTACACCCAACAAGCGGGGAGACCTCCCCTGGCAGGTTTGGGAAAGAGCAGCCAGCTAGCTGTCCACATTGTGAGCCAGCAGGTGAAACAGTTTCTTAAAAAAGAGCAACAGTGGCCTGCAAGAGGACAGAGGCTAAACCAAAGAAGTCTGGCTTATCCTGGACTGAAGCAACCACACTGGAATAACAGACCATTTGGGCCAATTCTTTTTTTTTTTTTCTTTTCTTTTTTTGGACATGTTATAATTGTACATATTTATGGAATACAGAGTGATATTTTGATATGTGCATACAATGCATAATGATTAAATTGGGGTAATTTACGTACCTATCACCTCAAATATTTATCACTTGGGGCCACACTTTGAGAAGGACACAGAAATGCCAGAAGATGCTAGAAAGGAAAAACAAAAAATGACCAACAGAGACTAGCTTTCACAGCAAATACATAAGTAAACAAATAAACAAAAAGTTTGTTGAATGGTGAATAAACTTTAGATTTGTAGCCTGAAGAAAATGAGACTAAAAGGAAATAGAATCCCTGTGTTCTGATTTCTCAATGGCCATCCCATGGATAAAAGTAGACAGAGACTTACTTTGTGCAGTACCAAAAGTGAAAAATAAGGACAATGGCTATATGTTATGTAGAGCTGATTTTAGCCTAGTGTGAGGCAGGGTATTCTAAGACTTCGAGACCATCTTGAGATTCCATCAAAGCTTACTGAAGCTGGAAGTGTTCCCATGAGGCCAAAGGATGCTGGCAAGAGGGGTGAGATGAGGGAAGTAGGGTGGGGCTCTATGGCCCTTCCCAAGATTAAGATTCTATGATTCTGTGAAATTGTAGTACCAAATAATGTCTTGCACACAGACTCAGGATCAACTTTTACGCTATGAAAAAGCAACCTTTGGGGAGGAAGTGGTGTACAGAAACGTGGAGGACAGGACAAAATAAGACCCTAAAGTAAGAGAGAGAAATAATAAAAAGACAGAGTGATGAACGCTCACAAAAGATCATTTCTTTATCTCTGGAGAGGAGAGAAGGATCTACGGCTTTCAATCCACTGCCAATTACAAACTTAGGTTTCTGCCTTTTCCCCTGCTGTAAAAGAAAGGTGAGGAGGGGGAAGAGAGAAGCCTCAGAGAATACCAATTTCATGTGTCTCAGATTCAATTCAAAGAAAGAAAAGCTGGACATTTCACTGCTGTCATTTAGAAAATAAGCTCCAGACTATTTATCACACATATTGCTGGAGATTTAGAGCACAGATGTGCAGGGAAATGATGAATCCAGATATGCCCTGGCTTGTTAGGAACGCTCACAGTGACTATCACACAAGCAAGCACCCTGGGGTGGGGGCTAAGATCACTGCATGATCACCGCTATGATTCTGGGCTGTAAGCAAATGCTTCTTTTGAAGTAGGATTCTACAACACTGATGGTACAAACATTAGGCAGGCACTGGGAAGCAAAAGTATACTGGAGAGCAGAATAAAAGAATGTTAAGAGGAAAATTAATTTTTAAGCTGGATGAGAAAGGTGACTCATTGCATAATAAAGGACATTAATAGCATATTAAGTTCTGGGGCCCAAGCAAAACTCAGGGATAATGCCATAAGCCACTTGTAATAGATATTTTATTTTTTAAAAAGTACACAATTCAATGAATTGTTATAAACTGAACACACCCATGTAACAGAACTCAGATCATGAAACAGAACATGGTCAGAAACCTGCCACTATCCTGACGTCTATAGGTTGGTGCAAAAGTAATTGTGGGTTTTTTTCCATTGCCATTGGCAAAAACCACAATTACTTTTGCACCAACCTAATAACATCACAAGTTGGTTTTCTTTCATATACTTATAAGGTATTAAAAACATTTGTGAGTGAATTAAAAACTTAGTGTGATATTTCAGAGGTGAGACTCTGAGAACAGCACAGAGTCTTTCTAGAAGACTAGGAGTAAAATAATGGAGTGAGATGCTAAGAATCCTCATCTAGCTCTGCTACTAGCTAGCCATGTGACTTTGGCCAGCCCCATCACCACTCAGGAGCTTTAGTTTCTTCCTGTTTAAACATGGAGTTGGTATATTCTATTAACTACTTTTAAAATTCAGATGCAGGCATTGCATCTGAGGGAAAGACTTGATTTCTAGAGCGTGAGCAGGATACAGATGAGGAGGGAGATGAGATTGACAAAATAACAGAGTGGCTGGGAAATAAAAAAGGACAAAAGGTCTCGGATACCGGGTTTGGATGCTCTAATTGAAAGCAGAATGGCTTTTGGACTTCAATCCTGATTTATATTACTGAAGTATTTTTATGAGTTAATGATGAATTACATGTCAACACTGTTTATTCAAAAGAGAAGACTTCAGAAGAGCCTATTAATTTGGAAGATTTGGCTTTTGTTGATGTTTTGAACAGAATGTAGATATTAACACAAATGTTTTCCAATCCTTAACTTTATTGCAATTAAGCTGAAGTCAATTTCAGATGTCTGCTCAAAATAAGAATGTGTGGCTGGTTCATCTGTGATTAGAAATAGCTTGGATAGAATAGGAAGCTGAGCCAAACACCTGAGCTATGGCCACCTTTCATGTGATTTGTGTGGCTCATGGGTCTGTTGCAGAATGTGAAATCACTTGTCTCTACTGGGAAATAAGCCACATAATTCCTCACAATTCACTCTTTTGTAGATGACTGGATATCATTTCACTTTTTAAGGCTGTTTAATGTTTGATGATACCAATACAAGGGCCAAAATAAAAGCAATTTAATGAAAAGTTTAACAATAGCCTCATCTGGGTGAAAGATCATCTCTTACTGAATCTCCCTCAACTCCACAATTTCCATTCCTCAGACTACAAGCAGGATTGCTCGTTCACTTTTCAAATAAGCTATCTAATAAAGCAGAAGGAGGACACTGTCCTAGTCCACCATCTGTTGTTAAAATACCACAGACAGGTAATTAATAAAGAGGAGAAGTCTATTCAGCTCACAGTTCTGGAGGCTGAGAAGTCCCAGAACATGGCACTGGTATCTGGTGAGGCCTTAATGCGGCATAATCTCATGATAGAAGGGCAGAAGAGAGTACATGAGACAGAAGGGGAAAGAGGGGGCAAACTCTTCCTTTTTATCAAGAACCCATTCTCGAGATAACTAACAACCTACTCCTGCTATAATGGCATTAATCCATTCATGAAGGCGGAGCCCTAATGGCCCAATCACCTCTTAAAGGTCCCACCTCTTAATACTGTTACTATAGCAATTAAATCTCAACATGACTTTTGGAGGGGACAAACATTCAAACCACAGTAAATATACAGCATTATAATCATTCTGCATTGTTAGGTTCCTTTCATTATTAACATATTTATTGATATTAGCTTATTTTAAAAAGGCTTTCAAAAATGAGCTAATGTCAATAAATACATTTTTGGATGGGACTAGATTTACTTAAAGGAACAAATGTAACATATTTGTTCCTGGTACAAATATATCATCCCTCTGAACTTTCACAGTGACTCTATAAGACTATTACTCCCCACTTTTTAGATTATGATTTTTTCTTCTCTCATGCTAGTAGATATATCTTTAGAAAACAAAGTGTTTTCCAATAATAAACAATCCAATCCTTTCTCTAAATTGTAATGACTATAAAACCTCACCCAAAAGACTTTTCACCATCTTCAACGAAGTCAAAAGTTATTTATCCAGGTCTAACAATATACTAGGCATCATAGTGAAGAAAAAGTAGAAAATAAAGAAAAGAAGAAACAAAGGGGGAAAGGAAGAAGGAAGGGAGGAAGAAAATTACCTATTTGACTACCATGAAAAGGATAATGTAATGTCAAAAAAAATAGGTCACAATATTCCAATTCTGGGTAAGACATAGTAATCGTACTTCACCCTGTCTTTCCTACTGAATGCAGCTGAAAAACCTGAACAAAGTGCATCTGAACAGCTATTTGATGACTCTGAAAAAGTAAACATTAGCAGGCAGACTAAGAATTTGGGGTAACACTGAATTGGTGTTACTTTGGTATCCCAGGACTAGACTAAAATCAGCCCAAACACAGAAGTAGACATTAGGTACAGAGAGAGTTCCAGGAGAAGCCCTCTATCTCTGACTCTAAGAGTGGAAAAGAAGACCTGTAATACTTCAGAGAGAATGAAGAAAATTCCCTGGTTTTCTTTTAATGCTTCAGAGAGAATGAAGAAAATTCCCTGGTTTTCTTTTATGTTCATTTTCTCCATTATCTCATGACCCAGCCCCCATATAATCCTGTGGTGACAGTGGACAGGAGTGACAGCAGTGGCAACTATAGCATTTGCATAGCAAATTCTAGATACCTAAAACTCTGGGAATTAGGAATTTTTCTCTCTAGGAAAGATGTGGTCTTAAGAGGGTAGGAAGATGCCCCATGACTTTTTGTCTTTCTTAGTCTTCCCCTTGCTCAATAAACTTTTTTTTCAATCTTCTTTTTAATCTTGGTTTTTTCAGGAAGCTGTGGGACAATATCAAAATGTTTAACATTTCAGTCAATAGAGTTAAAAAAGGAGACGAGAGAGAGTACAGTGGGATAAAACAGTTCTCAGAGGGGAATTTATAGCATCAGATGCTTATATTAGAAAAAGGAAAAGGCCTCAAAACAATGCCTTAAGCTTCCACTTTAAGAAACTAAAGAACAAAACAAACCCAAAGCATGCAACAGGACATAATAAAAATAATAAAGGCAAAAGCAGAAATTAATGAAACAACACAATAGAAACAAATCAATCAAACCAAAAGCTGTTTTTTTGAAAATATTCATATCATTGACAAAACTCAAGCAAGACTGACAAAGAAAAACAAAGAATATAAACAAATTACCAATATTAGGAATGAAACAGAGGGTATCACAGCAGACACTATATATATAAATCTACACATAACTTTGACAGCTTAGATGAAATGAACCAATTCTTCAAAAAGCACAAACTATCAAAACTCACTCAAGATGAATAGATAATCTTCCTAAAAATAAATCTCCAGGCACAGTGATTTCACTGGTGAATTCTATCAAATATTTTTAAAAGAATTCTACAGAATGTCTTCCACAAAATTGAAGTGGAGAACACAGGTCCCAACTCATTTTACAAGGCTAGCATTACTCTGATGCCAAAACCAGACAACGACTTTACATGAAAATAAAGCTACAGGACAATATCAGTCATGAACACAGATGTAAAAATCCCCAATAAAGTATTACCAAATAAAACACAACACTACATAAAAAGAATAATATGCTAACACCAAATGGTATGTATCCTGACAATGGAAGCCTAGCTTAATATTCAAAAATCAATTAATCAATGCAACCCACGACATTAACAAACTAAAGAAAATCCAGATGATCATATCAATTAATACAGAAAAGGAATTTAACAAAATGTAACATCCATTCGTGATTAAAAAAAAAAAAACTTACAGCAATCTAGGAAGAGAAGAGAATGTCTTCCACCTGATGAAGGGGATCTACAGAAAGCCCACAATTAACATTATACTTCATGGTGAAAGACTGAAATGCTTTCCCCCTAAGACTGGGAACAACACAACACCCAGTCTCACTACCCTATTCAGCACTATACAGGTAGTCCTAGCCAGTGCAATAAGACAAGAAAGAAAGAAAAGATACAAAGATTGGAAAGGAAGAAATAAACCTGTCCCTGGCCAGGCCCGGTAGCTCACACCTGTAATCCCAGCACTTTGGGAGGCTGAGGCGAGTGGATCCCCTGAGGTGAAAAGTTTGAGACCAGCCTGGTCAATGTGGTGAAACCACGTCTCTACTAAAAATACAGAAATTAGTCAGGTGTGGTTGTGCGCGCCTGTAGTTCCAGCTACTCAGGAGGCTGAGGTGGGAGAATAACTGGAACCCGGGAGGCAGAGGTGGCAGTGTGCTGAGATTGCGCCACTGCACTCCAGCCTGGGCAACAGAAGGAGAAGGAGAAGGAAAAGGAAAAGGAGAAGGAGAAGGAAAAGGAGAAGGAGAAGGAGAAGGGAAAAAAGAGAGAGAGAGAGAGAGAAAGAAGGAAAGAAAGAAGGAAGGAAAGAAGGAAGGAAAGAAAGAAGGAAAAGAAGGAAAGGAAGGAAAGAAAGAAATGAAAAGAAAATAAACCTGTCCCTATTCACAGATGACATGATTGTCTATGTAGAAAATCTCAAAGAATCAACAAAACAACACTTGAGGGTAGCAATATCACAAGATACAAAGTCAAACCACAAAAATCAATTGCATTTCTATATACTTGCAATAAACTATTAGAGAGTAAAATTAAGAAAATAAAAACATTTCCAGTAGTCCCAGAAAATGAAATACTTACAAATCTAACAAAACATGTATGGGATCTATATACTGAAAACTAAAAAATGTTTGTGAAAGAAATCAACTAAGACCTAAATAAATGGAGAGATGTACAGTGTTCATGGATTGAAAGACTCAAATATTAAAGATATCAATTCTCCCCCAAAGTGATCAGTAGATGTGACATAATTGCCATCAGAATACTAGCAAGGTTTTGCAGATATAAATAAGCTGATCCTAAAATTTACATGAAATTTATAGCCAAAACAATTTTGGAAAAGAAGAATAAAGTTAGAGGAATCACACTACCCAATTTTAAGACATATTACAAAACTACAGTAATCAAGACAGCATTGGTATTAGTGAAGAAATAAGCACATAAACCAATGGATCAGAATAAAGAACCCAGAAACAGATCTGCACAAAAATTTCCAATTAATTTTTGAAAAGGGTACGAAAGCAATTCAGTACAGTTTATTACATGGCAAGTACACCTCAAGTATAAAGTCGTTTTTAAAAACCCTGTGGGTTCTTCTCACAATTTTTTCTTGTTCCAGAAATTTCAGGAATGTTGAATGCATGAAGAGGGGCCTTTGGGATTCACAAAAGTGGGAAATTATTTGGCACATTGCAGCTGTTCATCCAAGCTTTTTTTTTCTCCCTAAATTTAGAAACTAGATGAAAACTGTTCTGTTACTTACTTCTCATGTAATCAGTATCCTTATTAAGCACTCAGCATTGAATTTAACATTAGGTCCTGAGAAAAAATAATGTATGATAATATGAAGTAATACATTTCAAACTTTACCGTTGCTTACAAATGAATTCAAAGAAAAAATCAAAGTCAAAGTACACTTCTTACATATCAATAGTACCAAGGAAGACTAAAAGCCCCTTGTTACAGGCTCAAATGATGCAAGTTCCTTGAAATGAAAGGACATCAGGACACTTGAGGGCAGAACAACTAGGCAGTGGGAGATTTTTTTAGGGAGGCCTAAAACCCAGCCTGGCTTGGAAAAGCATGGTAGGAGACACCCACGTCCACTTGAGCTTACAGTAAATGATCTGCCTCAAATTGCCAGTGGCCAGTGGTTACTTAATGGCCATGGCTAGCAATTTGTGGGTGTCTGTCACATAAAGTCCAGTGAGAGAGACAGAGAAAATGGCTAGTCAGCCCTCTACAAGGAGCAGAAATGTGTGCAAGTTGTTTTGTGGGAGGTATAACCATACCTTACATTTGCACTGTATATTACAAATCACTTCCCTAAAAGAGCAAGTGGCTTTGTTCACAGTTGGCAGACAAAAGCAGAAGTTAAGTTGCGTGAGTTTAATCCAAATAGCAGGTGGATAATAATATTGAACATATTTGGTTTGAACATATTTTGTCTGTTTTAAAAATCAGGTGGCTTGTTTTCTTGTTATTGAGTTTAGAGAGTTCTTTATATATTTCTTTTTACTCTCTTAGTGGGGTCTTTGGGAGAGAAGTTTTTAATTTGAATAAAGTAAACTGTATCAGTTACACCTTTTATAGACCATGCTTTTGGTGTCATATTCAAGAAATCTTTGCCTAACTCAAGTTCACAAAGATTTTCTCCCATGTTGTCCTCGAGAAGTTTCATATTTATAGGCTTTATATTTAGGTCTATAGTTCTATTTTGAGTTCATTTTTGTTTAATAAAGTCTTTGCCTTTGATAGAAGGAAGAGAGAGAAGTCTGAGATAGTAGGGGAGGGAGGTAGTGCTAGTATCAATAAGCATTGGAAAATGAGCCTTTGATATTCCCAGGGATGCTGATTTACTCACGTCTATGAACTTTCAATGAATCTGTGTATGCCACATTCTGTAGCTAAACAGCCTAATACACTTGGCTAGCAACCTGGAGTCCAGCATTTAATCAGAAGGCACCCAGCAAACATCCTGGAAAACTAAACTCCCATCTCCTATATGCCCTCACAAACCAGCTCTGTAGTGGATGGCCTGCATAGTGGCCACTGACAATTCCTCCCACCCTGCACATGCATATAAGAGGTAGACTCCATCCACTACCACTACCATCCAAAATATGGGCATGCCTTGTGATTTTCTTTGATGAATAGAATGTAACAGAAGTGATGCTGTGACAGTTCTGGATCTATGCCTTAAGTGTCCTGGTAGCTTTGGCTTTTGTTCACTGGGAGGCCAGCTGCATGTAATGACAGCTTCTTGCTGGAGAGTAAGGCAACGTGGGCAGATGGAAAAGAGCTAAACTATGCAGACTGCACAGAGGCAGAGAGAGGGACCAGCCATCCCAGCGATTTCAGTCATCCCAGATGAAGTGTCAGACACAGACACATGAGTGGAACCCTCCTGGATCCACTAGACTCAGATGAGTCACCCCAGACAACATCATGTGAATCAGAGATGAGCCGTCCCCCAAAGTCCTGCCCAAACTGCAGCATCATGAGTAAATACATAGTTGTCACTTATTTGAACCACTAAGTTTTGGAGTGGTTTCTTATGCATCAAAAGATAAGTGAAACAACCTCCAAGTGTCCATCATAGAAGCCTTCTTTACAGTTCATTCAGTGACCTAGGGAGCTCTATTCAGCAGGAGTCAATTCAGCAGTACAAAGAACTCTGGACCAGAAACCAAAATCCTGGGTTAAGTTCCAGCTTAGCCATTGTCTGAGTTCCCCCAAAAGCATACTTTAAGACAAAGTACAAGTAGTTCATTTGGGAAGCAATCCCAGGAAGCATAGTGATGGACTACAGCAGAGACAGAGAAGGGAAGAAAGACAATAAGGGTACTGCTCACTGGGCAACTGCTGTGAGTCACTATTGTGGGCAATTGCGGCTCCATCCTACAGGGGACTCTTCTTCCCTCTCTGGCATCCAAATACTGCCTTTATATAACTTCTTTCCCCATTGAGGCAACTCTGAAATGTTCATTTTAACTTTATTTCATCCAGAAATAAATGGCAGTAGAATGGCTGCCTGGTGAGAGAATGATCTCTGCCAGACATGAGCTGCCAGAGACAGCCTTGCTTTCTGCAGCTGTTTCATCAGAGACAATATTAGACAATATTCCATCCTCTTATTCAAACTCTTCTGTGCAGACCCCAAAAGGAAGACCCCAGGGAGAGTCCATGGCACCCATAATCCCCAGGCACTGGGGTTAAGTTAATTTTAAAGTAAAATAGATAAATTGATATTGAAATTAACATTTTGGTTTCTTCTTGTATCTATTCTTCACTTCTCTGTCATTTCAATGGATAAAGTTTCATTTGGAAGGATTTTTATTTCAAAATAGAAATAGCATGTGACATGAGAGTGGGAACTCTGAAAGGTTCAACTTTCTAGTCACTAGTTTCCTAAGATTTTCACAAAAGCTATGGATAGTCAATCATGATTGGCCTGTATTGAAAGTGAGTTGACATTATGTACAACTTACGCATATACTTTCTATCAGATATAGAAAAATAGGTGGTGTGTTTGGAAAAGTATTGGGCTAGGAGTCAGGAAGCTTGACTGCTGGTCCCAACCCTGCTTCTTCAGTTGAGCACCCCTAGACAGTCATTCAGCAGCTATTTCTTAAATACCTAATGAATTTCAGATTTTGTAGTTGGGCTGGGAATATAGACAGTCATGCACTCTTGATTCTCCAAGGCTTCCTTTCTCACCCAAGCTCACTGTGAGCTTTCTTATGCATTGTGTAAATTTGTCTCCTAACAGGCGCCAACTCTCTCTCCAACTGGCTTCCCAGGGCAGTTGTGCGGATCAAATGAGAGAGAATATGTGTGAAAGCAAATTGTAAGTGATTTTAAAATGCAATAAAAATATGACCCATGGAAAATTAGTTAAAGATCCTTAGAATTTTAAATAAACAGTACATTAACCTGAGTTCTCTATGGTTTTTATTTTAAATAGATATGAAAGTTTTACAATGGACCATAGATATGGTTGAAAATCTTGGCTTGATTATTCTCCAAGAAAATGATACAGTGGTTTGTGTGATTAATTTTCTAAAATCACCAGCCAAAAAAAAAAATCATTTTTGAGTTGAGTGACTGTATCAGTCAAAGGAACGTTGACTGTATAATGGAGAAATGTTTTCTGTGTTCACTAACAGCTTTCCTTTGTTTGATTCCAGCTGCAGCATATCATGAGTGATGAGATCCATGTGCAGGTGACTGACCTTTACCCGGCGGAAAATAATAATGGGGCCACCGGAGGCCAGCTGAACACACAGAACTCAAGGAGCCTCCTGGAGTCAACGTATCAGCGGAAAGTTGAACAGCTAATGTCAGATGAGAATTGCTTTAAGGAGAGAGTTGCTCATGTAGTCAAAGACCTTGCTGGTGACAATGTAAGTTGTTAGGATTCTCTGAACCAGAAGTTAAAGCCAGGGTACTTTGACCCTGTGATTCTACTCCTGGAACTTTTTAGAGTTCCTAATGAACTCACCAGAGAAATAAAAAGGGGAAGTAACCATCTTCCTGGACAATCTACTTTGTTTCTTTCTTGCCTTTAAAAAAAAAAAAAAACTAGTTATATACGATTTTTACAAATTTGTATTCTTCATTTTCTCTGAACAGTTTTCATAGTATACTTTGTAAGTATTATTGTTAGAAAAATGTTGGTACCTTAAATCCATGGTCATGGTCATTACAGAAAAGAAAACATAGGCCTGGCACACATGGCTCACACTTGTAATCCCAGCAATCTGGGAGGCCAAGGTGGGCGTATCACTTGGGACCAGCTTGGGCAACATGGCAAAACCCTATTTTTGCAAAAAAATACAAGAATACAGAAATTAGGCAGGTGTAGTGGTGTGTGCCTGTAGTCCCAGCTACTCAGGAGACTGAGGTGGGAGGATCGCTTAAGCCTGGGAGGTTGAGGCTGCAGTGAGCCCTGATCGCATCACTGCACTCCAGCCTGGGTGACAGAGCGAGACCCTATCTCAAAAAAGAAAAAGAAAAAAAAAATGTAGATAACCAAAAAAAGTCACCTTAGAATTCTTCCCTGAAATTACCATTGATGACATTTCTAGACTTTTCTATGCTTGAGTATATGTTTGAAAGAATTTATACTGGACAAATGGTCTTTAATTTTTTTCTTTTCTTTTCTTTTCTTTTTTTTGAGACAGGGTCACACTCTGTTGCCCAGGCTGGAGTGCAGTGGTGCGATCTTGGCTCACTGCAACCTCTGCCTCCTGGGTTCAAGTGATCACCGTGCTTCAGCCACCCTAGTAGCTGGAATTACAGACATGTGCGACAACACTGGCTAATTTGTGCATTTAGTAGAGATGTGTGTCAGGCCCCAGGGTCCAGGTCCAGCCCATGCTGAAGTCTGAGGGGAGTGGGTGGGTGATCAGAAAGAACACTCGGGGGGCCGTAGGCAGATGAAAGATAGCTCTATTCAGCAGCAGCTCTCATTAACAGCTTTCTTACATTAGCTCTCTTATTATCAGCTTCGTCTTACACTGCTTGCTGTGTATCACCTGCCTGTGCCAGCTGTCCCCCCAACAGCTGCGCAGCTGGCTCTCCCTCGCTTTCAGGATCAGCAGCTTAACTCTTTCTCTCCCTGGGAACGAGCTAGCCCAGCTGTGTCCTGGGTCCCTCCCGTCTGCCTGCAAGATGGACAGCTTTGGCTCTCTCTCTTTCTCTGGGCACCAGTGCACCCATATGTCAAGCTATGTGGAGTAGAGCCGAGCCAAGCCCCCAAGAGCCATGTATCTTATGCACAGCATCAACAGGGCAGTTATACCTTTTACAGAAAATAGTGGCATAAAGCCAAGTATGAACTTACATAGACAGGTTATATTACAAGCAGAGGTGTGCACTTGCCCACCAAACTCGTGAGTCACCCAGGCCTGGCTATCCGCCTCAGTCTGTTCCTTGACCAAAGCACATCATGTACCTTATAATGTGGTTTTGCCATGTTGGCCAGACTGGTCTCAAACCCCTGGACTCAAATGATCTGCCTGCTTCAGTCTCCCAAAGTGCTGGGATTAGAGCCACTGCATCTGACCTGAAATGGCATATTTTTGCTCAATTAGCAGCACTTTTGAATCTTTAATGTCTCTCCTATGGCTATTTGATAGTCACTTCATAGAGAATTAATGCCTGTATTGTTGGACATTTAGGTCGTTTCCAATTTTTCACCATTATAATGGATAATTATAAAAGCAAATAGTTGGAAACAACCTAGATGTCCAACCCACTGTGGGGATTGGTTAATGACATCCTATTGTGAATACTGGAGGCATATTTTGCAATTCTTAAAAATATAAGTTGTAAAAATGCAGCGTCCATCCCCCCCACCAATCTATTTTGGAAATAGCTGTATTTGTGTGTATACATTATGTTATTGTCAGGTTGTAAGCTTTACTAGCAGAGGGGAATTTTGAAGGCTTTAAAAGAACACTGAGCTAGATCTAGCTTCTGGCTCTGTGCATTTATTGACTAGTAGTGTGCCTTGAGAAACTAGAACTCTCTGAATTTCAATTTTGTCTCTGTGTAAAATGAAGAAGTTTGAAATAAAAAAATTCTCAGTCAGGCACGGTGGCTCACCCCTGTAATCCCAACACTTTGGGAGGCTGAGGCAGGCGGATAACGAGGTCACGAGATTAAGACCATCCTGGCTAATATGGTGAAACCCCGTCTCTACTAAAAATACAAAAAAATTAGCCAGGCATGGTGGCAGGCGCCTGTAGTCCCAGCTGTTCAGGAGGCTGAGGCAGGAGAATGGTGTGAACCCGGAAGGCGGAGCTTGCAGTGAGCCGAGATCAGAGATCATGCCACTACACTCCAGCCTGGGCGACAGAGCAAGACCCCATATCAAAAAATCTCAAGTTTCCTTCCAGGCTCTGATCTTCTCCATGTGATTCTGATAGTCACCTTGTCTGCAGAAAGCCCTTAGGGTAAGGGCACTGAGAATTTCAGGGTTCTGAAAGGGGAGATCCACGTGCTATCACCATTGATAGTTGTTTTGTGCAAAACATGGTTTGCTTGCCTCTATTGGTGTGTTGCTTTTAAGTATGGATTTTTTTTTAATCACACAAATAATATTAATGGAACTCAGAATTTCAGGAACTACATATACACTTGGTGCCATTATAACAACACTTTTCTTGTTTTGTGTTTGAGAAAGGGTCTAACTCTGTTGCCTGGGCTGGAGTGCAGTGGTTTGCAGGAATGCCATCAGTTTTTAGCCAATACAACAGATCCCTGGAGGTCAAGGCATCCTGGATATCACTCTACTGTTCCTACCAATTAAGTTAATTGCATCCGCTTTGTTGTTGATGGTGAAGTGCCACCACCTGGCATCTGCTGTGCTGGCCTTCCACCATTCCCACTGACACCAGGACGCCTGGTCTCATGGCAGCATCTCCTGTTATCAATCCTCGCCTACAAAGGATAGTGCCACTGAGTCTCTCAAATATTCAGGTGCCCTTCTCACTAGTGCTTTCCTTGTTAACCTAGAGAGGAGAGTTCCTGTGAGCCCTCTGGGGCACATAGTCAAGTGGTAGATTTTGAATCTGCTGACATATAATGAACCATTCTAACATTCCGACTTCCCTGTACTTTCCGGCTTCTTTGATGCTTTATGAATGCAGTTGTATATTCTCCACCTAATTCACTGCGGCGACTGTTATGTCCACATTTCAAGGAGCCACTCCAGCAGTGTGTTAGAGCCCCAGGTGTCCTTGCCAAGCCATTCAATCCTGAGAGTGTGTCCAGGTCAGTGTATTCTCTTGTACACAGCCTTTACTGTCCCTCTGGTCCAACACCATTATGTCCACTCCTCCACCGCCTCTCCCAGATTCTGCCAGTACACACTAGGCAGCTCCAGAAACATTTTTGGCAAAAAAAAAAAGAAAAAAAGAAAAAAGAAAAAAAAAAATCATTCTCCCAGAGCAGATTGTGCTTGTGACCTTGGGCCATGATGAGGAATGACCATAGCCTGGTGTCAATGTGGGGCAGCACTGATGACACACCTCATCCTGCTGTGAGGCCGTGTTGGAGGCTCTCTGCCTAGTCTCCAGGCAAGGGACAGCTGCCCTGCTCTTAGCAAGGAAACGGGGTTACTTCTTTTAGCCCAGAGCATTCAGTGGAAACTGGAAGCTCAAAGTTCTCAGATGTATCCGCTTAAGTTTTCCCATACCAGACCAGGATCCCATTTCATTCCTCCCCTCCCCTCCCCTCGCCTCTCCTCCCCTCCCCTCCCATTTTCTCTTTCTGTGTCTTTTTCTCTATTTCTTTCTTTTTGAGATGAGATCTCACTCTGTCGCCCAGGCTGGAGTACAGTGACACGATCTCGGCTCACTGCAGCCTCCACCGCCCAGGCTCAAGCGATCCTCCCACCTCAGTCTCCCAGGTAGCTGGGACCACAGGCACACGCTACCACATCTGGCTAATTTCTGTATTTTTTTTTTTTTTTTTTTTTAATAGAGATGAGTTTTCACCATGTTCCTCAGGCTGGTCTTGAACTCCTGAGCTCAAGTGATCCTCCTGCCTCAGCCTCCCAAAGTGCTGGGATTACAGGCATGAGCCACTGCACTCAGTTCTCCTTTTCCATAAGTAAATCTAAATAAAAATAAGACTAAATCATCAAATAAAATCTGTGGGTTTTTTTCAGGGAAATGACACAAAACTTCCATGACAGCTGAAATTATTTATTATTATTATTATTATTTTTTTCTTGAGACAGAATCTCACTCTGTAGCCCAGGCTGGAGTGCAGTGGTGCAATCTCGGCTCACTGCAAGCTCTGCTTCCCGGGTTCAAGCCATCCTTCTGCCTTTGCCTCCTGAATAGCTGGGACTACAGGCACCCGCCACCATGCCTGGCTAATTTTTTGTATTTTTAGTAGAGATGGGGTTTCACCGTGTTTGCCAAGAACGTCTCGATCTCCTGACCTCATGATCCACCCGCCTCGGCCTCCCAAAGTGCTGGGATTACAGGTGTGAGCCACTGCGCCTGGCCAACAGCTGAAATTCTGGTAGTTAATTTCTAGATTTTGTGCTGTGCGTGTGTGTGTGCTCACATGTGCACACTTGGCATTGGTTGATGCCCTATGTGTGTACTTGCTGTAGCTACGGGGTCAATCTGCACAATGTCTGACCGCACAATTTCCAGCAAACAAAAGCTCTACACAGCCTAATTTTCAAGCAGTCGAGACTGAAGCAGCAACTTCCTTCTGGGTTTCATTTGAATTTAACCGTCAGGCTGTACTTGTGCAGGAAACTGACAATTTTCAGCAAGAAATTTCTAGGGGAGGCCTGTCACCCTCCAGTGTAACTCTAGGCCCTGCTTGGCAGGGGGACTGGCTTTGGCTGGAGACAGGGTCAAAAGGGCTCTCCTGGAATGGCACATTCCCATCCCAGGGAGGGAGCTCTGTTGGGAGCATGAGATGGACCAAGAAGATCCATCCATTAGGAAAGTGGCCCTTGGTCTGTCCAGTTTTAACGGAGGAGGGTGCTTGGTGCAGTGACCACTTCTGATGGGGAAACTAGTCGGAGACATGGGCATTCATTGTCTTTCCCACATGTGCCCCACAAACTTGAGGGGTGGAAAGTTCCAGGAGACAGATCAAGAGGGGTGTAAATGTCATGGCTGCCCAGGCTGGGCTCCTCCCACCACCCCTCGGTCCTACCCTCTGGAACCCTGGGCAGGCTGGCAGGAGCCCTTTTTGTGGTCTGGGCTTCTGGTCAGGATGCCTACGGCTTCCTAACACCTACTTGGTGCAGTCAAGTCTGAAGATCCTGAAAGTAGGAGAAGAGCAGTTGATCAAGTGAACCCAAGATGTAACTAAAACTGTCTCTGATGGCAAAGTCTTTGATGCTGAAGAGTCTGGCCCACAGAAAGATGGCCCTGAGCATGGCATCTCTGACCAAATCTCTCAGTCTGACCTACTGAGCATCCTATGAGCCCAGCCTTGCCCACAGTCGGGGCTGGAGGAGGACCTCATGGAGGCCACTCGATAACTGCACTTCCTGTCACAGCTGATTTCACCCACACCGTCCTCTGCCCCAGCCATCCCAGGCCTGTCATGCCCTGCCATTGCAGTCAGGGCTCTTTGGGGTGAGTAACAGAAAATCCACTCGAGTTGGCTTAGGCAAGAAGGGAAGTTCATTGGTCATTAAGTTAGCCACAGGGGAAGAGTTGGGCCTCAGGAATACCTGGACTCAGAGACACCAGCACTGTCAGGATTTGCAGGCTTCTTCCCTTGTTCCTGTCTCCACCTCAGTCTGCAGATCAGTTTTGTGCTCTCAGAGCAACTTTCCCCACAAGGTTGGGATCGGACTGTTGGCAGCACAAGGCTTCCGTCTTCCTGGCTTTGGCCCAAGAAAGGATGGGGCTCCCCTCCATTAGTTCCTGTTCAGAAAATTCCAGAAGAAAGCTCCTGTTTGGTCTGGTCTGGGTTGGCTGGGTAGCGGGGACACTAAACCTTCCAAGCCCTCTAGCGGCATGTGGTGGAAGTAAGATGGGGAGATGTAGTAGTCAGTTCGGGGTGCCATGCCAAAATACCACAGACTGGGTGGCTTAAACTGCAAACATTGATTTCTCACAGTTCTGGAGGCTGGGAAAAACAAGATCAAAGTGCCACCAAGGTGGGTTTCATTCTGAGGCCTCTTCTCTTGGCCTGTAGGTGGCTGCCATATTGTGTGCTTGTGTGGCCTCTTCTTTGCATTTGTACGGAGAGAGAGTGAGTGCACTCTCTGGTGTCTCGTCTTATACGGACACTAATCCTATGGAATCAGAGCCCCACCCTTAGGACCTCATTTAACCTTAATGACTCCCTGAGAAGCCTCATCTCCACATACAGCCACACAGAGGGTTAGGGCTTCAACATATGAATTTGGAGGAGACAGAGACATTCAGTCCATGGTGGGAAGAAAAACTATTCCCGAGAAAAGGGGTGCAGTGGCCAGAAAAGGGGGCAGACAAAACTATAGATGCTCTCCCCATTTCCCCCAATATATAACACACACACAGACACACACACACACAGACACACACACGACCCTGCCTTTGCTCCTTCCCCACAAGGCCACTCCCCACCCCATGTTTATTTACCTCCCTCCTATCCTGCTCTCTGGAGTTTCCCCTTCCCCTGAGTTGTCCTGTTGCTCACTGAACGCTACACAGAGGTAGGTGCATGTAAATGTAACCCGAGACTACATGGTCCTCCTGGACCATATGTGTTCTGAGCCCCACCATGGGATGGGGCAGGAAGTAGGTATCACCCATGTCTATTGTCCTTAGGCAGAGCCTAGCCCTGGGCCATGAGCTCAGTGGGTGCTGGAGCTTTGTTGGATTCACCTCAAGCCCTCTTACTCCCAATCCACTTATAAGGTTCCCAGGGCTTTGATACCTCTGTGCTTGGAAGAAAAGAATGTGATTACCTGGCTCACACAAACCTGCTGGTGGCTTCCCGTAATAAAAGGACATAATTTTCTAGTTCAAAAGAGTCTATCAAGTGACTAGCACTGAAAGGACACAAAAAAAACACAAAGACTTACCTACCCCCTTGCTCCCTATGGTTACACCCTTTGTTCTGCTTCTGCTTTCTTATCTCTGCACGTACCAGAGGTTTCGAAAGTTCTGTAAGTACCTGTTTTCTTCCCGGGGGTTAAGTCACAAGACATGTTTAAGTAAGATAAACCCCTGCTGCCATAAACTGGTTGTGCAACCTGACGCAATATGATTAACTGCCTTTGTGTAGAAACTGCTCTTCCATCTCAAATGTTGAACTGAAATACCCAAAATGGCGGGAACCAACCATAACTAGCCAAATCGCCTTGTTTAAATACCAGCCAATCATACATCTGATCTGTATAGTGATTCAATGACCACTTTTCTTAGACTATATAATACTGTGTAAAACTCTGGGCGGGAACTCTCTCTCTCTGGACCCTCTCATGCCGAGAGTGAGTGGGAGTTCCGGATTCGAACCTGTAATAAAGATCCTTGCTGCTTAGCTTTGACTCTGGACTCTGGTGGTCTTCTTTGGGGAATAAACGGTCTGGGCATAACAAATGGGGGCTCGTCCGGGATTTCCCCCAAGCCCACCAGACCCCCAAGTCAATGGATCTTAATCTGTAGGTAAGCCGGCTTTGTCATTGTCTCTGTCTTTGTCTCTGTCTGTCTCCCTGAAATTTCGCGAAATCCGTAATCTGTAATCTGTATTGGTCTGTTCTGCAAGTGGCACGGTCTTGGCGGACGCACTAAAAGACAGCCACTTGGGACTGGTGGGAGACGTCCCCCAGTGCCCATCTGGGGGCCTGCATCCTTGGTTGCCCCGTCTGACTCAGGTTGGAAGTCTGACACGCGCTCGCGAAGGCTCATCGTTTATCAATGTCTGTCTGTTATTGTTAAGTGTTAAGTGTAAGTCCAAAACGAAATAAAAAACCTTTTCTTCCCCTTCCAGGACCGGACCTGTCGGATACTCCCCTCTGCTTCACACTCATTTTCGTCCCTCCTTCTCTTTGTAGGAACAGTCCAAACAAAAAATGGGCAACAACCAGAGCACGCTGCTCTCACTCCTTGTCACCAATTTCAAAGATGTGAAGGCTTGGGGGCATAACTTAAGTGTAGAACTAAAGAAAGGAAAGCTAGTTACTTTCTGCCGTTCGGAGTGGCCCTCTTTCAGCGTTGGGTGGCCCTCCGAAGGAACTTTCTGTCTCTCTATTATTACTAAGGTAAAAACTAAGATTTTCCTGCCAGGGCAGTCAGGACATCTTGATCAAATTTCTTATATTATAGTGTGGCAAGATCTCGTGGAAAACCCACCGCCCTGGATAACTCCATTCATCCCTGAGCCCTGCAAGGTCCTAGTAACGCGACCTACAAGACAAAGGACTCCCTCTGCTCCCCCGGCCCCTGTGCTGCCAGACAACCAGGATCCCCTAACATTAGAACCCACTCTCCCCCCACCATATCCGCACCTAGTCCCGCAGGACCCAGTCCCCCAGGGTGGTGCTTCCGTAGAGGGGAACCGAGAAGCGGAGGCAGCCGAGAGCGAAAGTAACCTGGGGGGGCCGGCCGGCTGAACGGGAGGCCACGTACAGTGGGATCAAGCTTCCCAACTCCCTGACTCTACTGTAGCCCTGCCTCTCAGAGAAATAGGATCGCTCGATGATACCAGACTCTCCCGTCTCACATATTGGCTTTTTTCCACTAGTGATCTATACAATTGGAAGTCCCAAAATGCTCAGTTCTCAGATAATCCCAAAGATCTAACCTCGTTGTTAGACAGTGTCATGTTTACTCACCAGCCGACCTGGGATGACTGTCAACAGCTCCTCCAAATCCTGTTCACAACGGAGGAGCGGGAAAGAATCCAAGTTGAGGCCAGAAAGTTGGTTCCAGGAGATGACGGCCAGCCAACTGCGAATCCTGACCTCATTAACCCGGCTTTTCCCTTGACCCGACCCAGATGGGACTACAACACGGCAGAAGGTAGGGGACGACTGCTCATTTATCGCCAGACTCTAATGGCGAGTCTCTGGGCTGCAGCTCGCAAGCCCACCAATTTGGCTAAAGTATATTCTGTGTTACAAGGTAAGACAGAAAACCCCACTGTGTATTTAGAGAGGTTAATGGAAGCCTTCAGACAGTTTACCCCTATGGACCCATAAGCACCGGAAAATCAGGCAGCGGTAGTAATGTCCTTTGTAAACCAGGCAGCACCAGATATTAAAAGAAAACTCCAGAAATTAGAGGGTTTAGAGGGAAAGCAGATTCAGGACCTCCTTCAGATAGCCCAGCGAGTTTATAATAATAGGGATACTCCAGAAGAAAAACAGTTCAAAGCAACCAAAGAAATGACTAAAGTCTTAGTAGCAGCTTTCCCCCAGGCAGGGAATGGCCAAAGCAGGAAGCAGAAAAAGCAAGGCTCTAGGCAAGGATTAGAAAAGGATCAGTGTGCTTATTGCAAGGAACGTGGTCACTGGATTAAAGACTGCCCAAAGAAACGGGGACCAGCTAACCCTACCTCCGTACTCGTTACCCAGGACTCTGACTAGGGAGGACAGGGTTCGGACCCCCTCCCCGAACCCAGGGTAACTTTGCAAGTGGAGGGGTCCCCAGTTCGCTTCTTGGTCAATACTGGGGCGGAACGCTCAGTCCTAACCAAACCAATTGGAAAAATGTCTAAGAAAACATCCTGGGTGCACGGGGCCACAGGCATCAAAAAATACCCCTGGACAACCCAGAGGACTGTAGACTTAGGAACGGGAAAAGTCTCCCATTCCTTCCTAGTCATCCCAGAGAGCCCCTGCCCTCTACTAGGGAGGGACTTGCTGACAAAGATGGGGGCCCAAATCCACTTTGAGCCAGAAGGGCCTAAGATAACTGATTCCCAAAATAGGCCAATATCTATCCTGACTGTCACCTTAGAAGATGAGTACAGACTCCATCAAGAGCAAAAGCCCCCCGATCAGGAAATTGACTCTTGGCTCCAGCGTTTCCCTGAAGCATGGGCAGAAACTGGGGGCTTGGGGCTAGCTAAACATCGACCTGCCATATTTGTGGAAGTTAAGCCAGGGACGGACCCGGTTCAGGTTCGGCAATATCCTATGCCCCTGGAGGCAAGAGAAGGAATTGTGCCCCATATCCGCCGACTCCTAGACCAGGGAGTCCTACGGGCTTGCCACTCATCCTGGAATACTCCACTGTTACCTGTTCGTAAACCCAACAGTATGGACTACAGGCCAGTACAGGATTTAAGAGAAGTTAATAAAAGGGTCATAGACATACATCCCACTGTGCCCAATCCATACACCCTTCTGAGTGCCTTACATCCCAAAAAACAGTGGTATACCGTTCTTGATCTAAAAGATGCTTTCTTCAGCCTTCCTCTGGCTCCCAAAAGTCAAGAACTCTTTGCATTTCAATGGACGGATCCTGAGAGGGGCATCAACGGTCAGCTAACATGGACCAGGCTGCCACAAGGGTTCAAGAACTCGCCAACCCTGTTCGATGAAGCCCTTCATGAAGATCTGGGTGAGTACCGGCGGCAACACCCTGAAATAACTCTTTTGCAATATGTTGATGATCTCTTAATAGCGGCCAGGTCCCCGGAAACTTGTGTTCAAGGGACTGAGGACCTCTTGAAGACTCTGGGGGAGCTAGGCTACCAAGCCTCAGCAACAAAGGCTTAGATCTGCAAGTCGGAGGTAACTTATCTAGGGTACCTATTAGAAGGGGGGCAACGCTGGCTAACCAAAGCCCGAAAGGAAACAGTCCCACGCATCCCTAGACCCCAGTCGACACGGCAAGTGAGATAATTCCTGGGGTCGGCAGGGTTCTGTAGGTTATGGCTACCCGGATTTGCTGAGTTAGCCAAGCCCCTATACCAGGCAACAAAGGAACAGCAGCCCTTCAATTGGACGGAGGAGGCTGAGCTGGCCTTTCAACAAATCAAAACTGCCTTGTTATCAGCCCCCGCGCTGGGTCTCCCTGATGTCTCCAAGCCCTTCCACTTATACGTGGATGAAAGTAAGGGTGTTGCAAAAGCCGTGTTAACACAGTACCTAGGCCCCTGGCAGAGGTCAGTTGCCTATTTGTCAAAAAAATTAGATTCAGTGGCTGCTGGCTGGCCACCCTGCCTCCGGATAATCGCGGTGACCGCCCTAATGGTCCGAGATGCTGATAAAACTTATCATGGGGCAAGAGTTGCACGTTATAACCCCGCATGCCATTGAAGGTGTCCTCTGGCAGCTGCCAGACCGATGGATGAGTAATGCCCGGCTCACCCACTATCAAGGACTGCTGGTAAACTCCCTCAGAATAACTTTTCTGCCCCCAACCTCTTTAAACCCTGCTTCACTGCTGTCAAATCCAGACTTGGACACCCTGTCCCATGAGTGCACTGAGATACTGGCTCAGGTGCATGGGGTGAGAGAGGACCTGCAAGATCGTCCGCTCCCCAACACAGAACTCATCTGGTTCACTGATGGCAGCAGCTACGTCCACCAAGGCCAGCGGTATGCAGGAGCGGCTGTAACATCAGAGACTGAGGTAATCTGGGCGGAACCCTTGCCTCCAGGGACATCAGCCCAAAGAGCCGAACTGATAGCACTCACACAGGCCCTCATCCTAGGGGCAGAGAAAAAACTAACAGTATACACGGATAGCCGCTATGCTTTTGCTACTGCGCACATACACGGGGCCATCTACAGAGAGAGGGGACTATTAACAGCTGAAGGCAAAGAAATAAAAAACAAGCAAGAGATCCTAGCTCTATTAACTGCTTTGTGGAAACCAAAGAAATTGGCTATCGTACATTGCCCTGGGCATCAGAAACCAACTACACCAATTGCTCGAGGCAATTTCTTAGCCAACCAAACTGCAAGGAGCATAGCAAAAGCTCCCAGTCAGCTCCTCGCGCTCCAGCTCCCTGATCCTGGCCCGCAAAATTTGCCATGTTTTCCCGACTATACCGAACAGGATCGTGAATGGATGGACACGCTTCCCCTAAAACAGGTTCAAAATGGGTGGTGGACTGATGTAAATGACCAAACCGTCCTACCAGAAAAATTAGGACGGCAGGTGTTGGAACATATCCACCGGACAACCCACCTGGGTGCCCGGCGAATAATAGACTTAATCAGGCACGCCAAGTTCAGAATCAGGCGCATAGCTGAACTGGCCAGCGATGTCACAACAAATTGCAAAGCCTGCCAATTAACAACGCTTGCCCCCAAACCCAGACTGCCGCAGGAATTAGGTGTAGAGGAACTAGGCCTGGCGTCTATTGGGAAATAGACTTTACTGAAATAAAGCCTGGAAAATATGGGTATCAGTACTTACTTGTCTTTGTAGATACTTTTTCAGGATGGACAGAAGCATTCCCAACTAAAAGAGAAACTGCTCAGGTTGTAGCAAAGAAAATTTTGGAAGAAATCCTCCCCAGGTATGGCTTTCCCATCCAGATAGGGTCAGACAATGGACCAGCCTTCGTTGCTAAGGTAAGTCAGGATTTGGCTTCCATTCTTGGGGCAAATTGGAAATTACATTGTGCTTATAGGCCCCAAAGCTCAGGACAGGTAGAAAGGATGAATCGGACTCTAAAGGAGACCTTAACTAAATTGACCATGGAGACTGGTGCTAATTGGGTAGTACTTCTCCCCTACGCTCTGTTTCAGGCCCGAAATACCCCTTACAGACTGGGCCTCACACCATATGAAATCATGTATGGCAGACCCGCACCCCTGGTCCCCAGTCTAAAAGATGACTTACTCAAACCTGAAACTGAAAATGTCTCTGAGCTCTTGTTCTCCTTACAAGCCTTACAGAAAATTCACCAGGAAATTTGGCCCAGACTACGAGAACTGTACGAAGCAGGACCTCCGCCGAAGCCCCATCCGTACCAGCCGGGAGACTGGGTCCTAGTCAAGCGCCACTGGCAAGAAACTCTTCAACCCAGGTGGAAAGGACCACTGCAAGTACTCCTGACTACTCCCACTGCTCTCAAGGTAGAAGGCATCGCTTCGTGGATCCACTACACACACGTCAAACCAGTAGACCCAACATCCAACCTTCTCGGGCCGTCTGGAGCACTGGTTACATGGACTGTAGACAAAGCTAAGAACAATTCCTTAAAGCTAACCCTGCACCGTCATCCCCATAGCCGTAACCATGTCTAGCTTACCTATGCTTTTATGCCTTATGCTCCTGACTCTCCTCACTACTGTGCCGTCTAATCCCTATGTCTGGAGGTTCTGGCTCTATGAGAACAAAACTTACCCCGGGGAAACCCCCCAGGCAGGTAAACTGCTAGCTAGTGCAGACTGCTCCCCCTCTGGGTGCAATACTCCAATTTGCCATCCAACTAATGGTCCTCCGTAGCCATCACCAGCCTCTCCTGCACCCAGAAGGTGAGACTACATTATAAAACTCTGAAAATCCAAGATTGGACATCCAGTTACTTATGAGAGGGGGATATGAAAGGACACAAAAAAACACAAAGACTTACCTACCCCCTTGCTCCCTATGGTTACACCCTTTGTTCTGCTTCTGCTTTCTTATCTCTGCACGTACCAGAGGTTTCGAAAGTTCTGTAAGTACCTGTTTTCTTCCCGGGGGTTAAGTCACAAGACATGTTTAAGTAAGATAAACCCCTGCTGCCATAAACTGGTTGTGCAACCTGACGCAATATGATTAACTGCCTTTGTGTAGAAACTGCTCTTCCATCTCAAATGTTGAACTGAAATACCCAAAATGGCAGGAACCAATCATAACTAGCCAAATCGCCTTGTTTAAATGCCAGCCAATCATACATCTGATCTGTATAGTGATTCAATGACCACTTTTCTTAGACTATATAATACTGTGTAAAACTCTGGGAGGGAACTTTCTCTCTCTCTGGACCCTCTCATGCCGAGAGTGAGTGGGAGTTCCGGGTTCGAACCTGTAATAAAGATCCTTGCTGCTTAGCTTTGACTCTGGACTCTGGTGGTCTTCTTCGGGGAATAAACGGTCTGGGCATAACAGCACAGTGAGTGAAGACTTACAACAGGGCACATCATTGGGAAATTCCAGAAAACCAAGAATAGAGAGAGAAAATCCTAAAATCTTCCAGACAGAAAAGACAGGCCACATATAAAGAGCCAAGACTCCACATGACACTGCCTTCTTCCCAACAACACTGGGAGCTAGAAAATAATAGAGCAATATTTCCCAATGTGAGAAGCTACATTTAAATTAGAGCATTATATCCAGCCAAACTATTAATCAGGAGTTGGGGTAGAACAATGACATTTTAAAATATGCAGGGGTCAGAGAGCTTGGCTTCCATTCACTCTTTCTCAGGAAGCTACTGGAAGATGTATTGCAACACAGTAAGAGGGTAAACCTGTGGGGAAAAGAAAGAAAGATCAGCCTGTTACTGTGTCTATATAGAAAGAAGTAGACGTAAGAGACTCCATTTTGTTCTGTATTTGAGATGCTGTTAATCTGTGACCCCTACCCCCAACCTTGTCCTTGCAAGAGACATGTGCTGTGGTGACTCAAGGCTTAATGGATTTTGGGCTGTGCAGGATGTGCTTTGTTAAACAAGTGCCTGAAGGCAGCTTGCTGGTTAAAAATCCTGCCCGTCCCTGGGCAATGGAACATCTCTGTGTGAGACCCGATTGTATGCTCTGTTTACTGAGATAGGAGAAAACCGCCTTATGGCATAAGGTGGGACTTGCTGGTGCAATGCTGCAAAAAGGTTTATGGAGATGTTTGCATATGCATATCAAGGCATAGCATTTTCCTTTGAACTTATTCATGTCACAGAGATCTTTATCCATATGTCTTACTGCTAATTTTCTCCCTTCAGTGATCCTATTGTCCTGCCACTCCCTTATCTTTAAGATGGTAAAGATAATTACCAATAAATACTAAGGGAACTCAGAGACCGGTGCCAGCGTGGGTCCTCCGTATGCTGAGTGCCGGTCCCCTGGGCCCACTTTTTCTTTCTCTATACTTTGTCTCTGTGTCTCATTTCTTTTCTCAAGTCTCTCGTTCCACCTAACAAGAAACGCCCACAGGTGTGGAGGGGCAGGCCACCCCTTCATAAACCAAGGAAAAAGAAGATATGGGGTCAGGGAACAGGAGATGCACACAGAAGAGGCAGCAGAAAATTCAGAGAAATGCCAAGATGCCAGCTGTGCCACAGGCTGAGAGAGCTGAGTCCAGTTTGGAGCATAAGGATGGAGGGCAAGGGAGAAAGGGAGGCCTCCTGGAAAGTAACAGGGCTGATAGAGTATCTGGTGTATCTTAGTTTTTGGATGATTATTACTAGGCATTTCACAGATCAGTTGGAGCATCTGGAAAAGAAAAGGTAGTTAATTGGTACAAAAACATATAAGCAAATGAAGACAAACAATCTGAAGCAATTTTTAACTCCAGGGGAAATAAAGGAAAGAAATGAAACAATTTCAGGGCAGGACTTGGCTTAAGAAACAAAATTTAGATATCTACAAGAATGTAAATGCATTTGATTTCATAAGATTGTGATCCAGTCAAATTGGTAGAATGGAGGCAAGGAAATTGTTAAGACCTCATAAGGGAGGTAAGCCCTATACTCTGTTATGCCAGGAAGTCGACAGATACTGAGGAAAACAAATCGAGAAATAGCAACCTAAGCATTATTTAGAAATATGATGATACCAGAGGAAGTAGCAAAATGAGTTTAAAGTGATGGCCTCTGGGAATTAGGACTCAAAAGCAAGAAAGGAAAGGGCAGAGGAAATGCTTTCTGATATAAGCCTTTTATTACCATTTTGGTCTTTTTTTTTCTTTTTTTTTTAAATTTTACTGAGGATTTCTTGCTCCAGATACCATTTTGTTCTTAACTCTGTGGATCTAGTACTTTGATTGGAATCAAATACAATGTTATAAGTTCTGGAGATCTGTTGTACAGAATGATGACTATAGTTAATAATAATGTATACTTGAAAATTGCTAAGAGAGAAGAATTTTTTGCTTTTATTCTTATTTTTAATTGACACAAGAATTGTACATATTTTGGGGGTACAGCATAATATTTTCATACAATGTGTAATGATCCAATCAGCGTAATTAGCATCTCCACCACCTCAAACATTTATCTTTTCTTTGTTCTGGGAGTATTCGAAATGCACTCTTCTAGCTATTTGAAAATATATAATAAATTGTCATCAATTATCATTACCCCATAGTGCTAAAGAACACTAGAACTACTCCTCCTATTTAGCTGTTTTGTTTTTTTTCCAGGCAGGGTCTCACTCTGCCCCCCAGACTAAAGCGCAGTGGTGCGATCATAACTCACTGCAGCCTTGACCTCTCGGGCCCAAGTGATCCTCCCACTTCAACCTCCAAAGTAGCTGGGACCGCAGGCATGCACCAACATGCCTGAGTAATTTTTAAAATTTTTTAAAGCGAGGGATCTCCCTATGTTGCCCAAGCTGGTCTCAAACTCCTGAGTTCAAGTGATCCTCCCACCCCAGTCTCCTAAAGTGCTAGGATTATAGGCATGAGCCACCAAACTCAACCATGTACTCTTGTATCTGTTAACCTGTTAGCCAACCTTTGGCTACCCCCTCCCCCTTACCCTTCCTCGCCTCTAGTAAATACTACTCTAAGCAAATAGATCTTACATATTCTTACCACAATAATAATAATAAAAAAAGTGTGTGAGGTGATGAAAATGTTAATTAACTTTAATCGTTTCATAACGTATGCATATATCAAAACATCACATTGAACACGGTAAATATACACAATTTTTATTTACCAATTATACTTTAATAAAGATGGAGGAAGAATTGAATATAACGTTAAAACAAAAAACAATTGCAGGCTGGGTACAGTGGCTCACGCCTGTAATCCCAGCAGTTTGGGAGGCCGAGGTGGGCAGATCACCTGAGGTCGGGAGTTCAAGATGAGCCTGGCCAGCATGGTGAAATCACATCTCTATGAAAAACACAAAAATTATCTGGGTGTGGTGGCAGGCACCTGTAATCCTTGCTACTCGGGAGGCTGAGGCAGGAGAATTTGCAGTAAGCCGAGTTCGTGCCACTGCACTCCAACTGGGCAACAGAGTGAGACTCTGTTTAAACACACACACACACACGCACACACACACACACACAACATCAACAACAACAAAAAAAATTGCAAAACCTAAAGAAAATCATTAATCTAGTCCAGACCAGTCTTTTACAGATGAGTTCACTGAAGTGCAGAGAGGTGAACTGACTTGTCTAATCTTACACAGCAAGTCACTGGCAGAACTTGACCTGAAATCCAAAGCCAAGCGTCTTCTATGACCTCCAGGTTTTTCAGTCCAGCCCTCCTGGGGCTCTGCTTTGGGAATTGGTATTAGTGACAAAGGGAATAGAGAGGAACATGCATAGAGCTCTCCATTTAGATTGACATTTTCACACTGTGCCAGGTCATCAGCAAGAAACAGCGCAAGTTCCAAGAATGCTTGCCCCGACCCTTTCCCCCCTCCCCAACCTCTCTCATTACCAACTTCAGCTGAAAGGTCTGAGAAGAAAAGGGAATCTTAGACGACTTTCACTAGGGTGTAAATGACTCCCACCATGATTTTTATGTTATGGAGTCATAACTCCAAAAGCAGTGGAGTTTTGAAGGATGTGTTGAAGGAGTTTTGAAGGAGTTTTGAAGGATGATAAATCTTTTGAAGGATGTTTAGGAGACTGTTAAGTGTTCTAAACATAGGATGGTTAAGATGAGATAGAATGTCATGAAGAAGGTGAAGGCACTGAGGCCCTGAGTAATTTCATAAAGAACACCTTAGAAAATGTCCAGCACCATGGTTTCTTACCTTCACTTAGCACCCACAAAGCCCCACATTCTGACAGATTTTGTTTATCAGACAAATTGCACTCAGTCAGTCCTCATTCATTTTCTTCGGAGAGTTCCCAGGTTACACAGAATTGCAATAATCTCCTGGCTCACCGTCACCCGCATGAAGACACTCCATGTTTTTGTTTGCAATACAGTCTTATATGGATCGATATAAATCTTTCATGGTGTTCTTTGCATTTTGCAACTATTGCTCAAGCTGGAGACCCAAAAAGAGCCCTAGCTTTAGAGTTAAAGACCCCTAGGTTCCAATTTCAGCTGAGATACTGTGAGCATATCACTAGCCCACTCTGATCCCGTATCCTGGTTGTATAATCACCTATTTCCCATCAATTGCGAGGCTGGAAATAAAAGTGCCTACTCTGCCCAGTACACAGTTGGAGCTTAGTAAGCTTAAGTTCTCTCGCTTCCCCACTATCCTAATGTATTAGGGGAAAGACAGAGATGTGGGGAATGGCACCTGGGAGGTTCCAGCTGTATGCTTCACAATCCTACCAATGAAAATTCTGAATTAGGCTTCAGTTTCCCCTCTACAAAATGAGACAGGACGGGAGTGGGTAGGAAGAGGAAGAGCTTGGCTTTGTTGATTTAAGCTGGGCCCGTCTGATTCTGTAACGCAGGCTTCACTGCGGGGTCCAGCCCACTCCCCAGCCAGGGCTTCGCGTGCTCTGAATGTCTTTTGGCCAAGTCCAAGGCTGTCCAGGATCGAGATGGGGAGGCGGGGTGGTGGGTAGTAGGGCGGAGAGAAGCAGTTCCCCGATATAACCTGCAGGTGGCACCAGAGCAACGTGGGAGCCCAGGGTTCCGCTGCCGCCTTCCCGGAGACTCACCCGGGCACTGCGAGGTAGGGCGAGGCAGAGGTGGTGCACACCGCTCAGCTGGGCAGCGGACATGAGCGCAGCTGTGGATCAGCCCACACCGTTTGAAATCGACACATGGGTCTTCTGGCTGGCTACTTTCCTCTCTTTGGTAGGGTGATCATATGATTTATCATCGAAATCCGTGCACTATTATAATTGCACCGGGACAGCAGACATAACCTTAGCTGTACTTTGCAAACCAGAACATATGGTCACCCTACCCTCTGGTCACTTCTTTCTTGTTTCCATTCTTTCTTTTGATTTTTTTTTCTTTTAAAACACACAGCATTCTTTTTCCCTGCGCACCATTGTCTTTGAAAATGCCTTCGCATTCGGGATATTTTCCACCGTGCAACATCTGCTTTTGCATCTTGAGTCTGGACAGTCTCTCTGAAGTCACCCCAAAGGCTGGTTTTAGTTTCCAGTCAGAAGACTCTGTTCCCTGGCTTACCATCCCCATGACTCAAGAATTAAAGATGTCAGATGTGGAACAGTGGTCCTTCTCTCAACTTTGGTGCCTCTTTGCTAAATTTATTCCTGTGATTTTGTTCTGAGTGCTCTTGTCCTTTATCTCTTTGAATTTACACATATTAGTTTATTGAATTGCAAGTAGACAAGCCCCATTAAGCAAGATTCTCATATGTCCAAGATCATCCCATTACTCCATTCAACCCCAAATTAGCATGCCATTTATCCCCTTGTTTCTGAACCCTCTTCACTTAATAGTCTCATAAACATTCATCCTTTGCAAAAAGGATTCAAACTGTTCTCACTTCTATTTTTAGTTGATTCATTGTTATCCAAGTAATGATTTGTCTGGGAGAGTCATTAATAGAGAATTGTGCCCTTAAATTTATTTTTATAGTTGGATTCTGCTAGTTAATATCTCTCTTTCTGTCATTCTCACATTACAACAAATGACTATGTCTTAACCTAAAATCTAGGTTAGAAATTCAATCTTATCTGAATAAGATATTAATGGATAATGTGAGATTTTTTTTAATTTACTGAAATTTTTCTCAGCTAAGAAATATCATCACAAATATGTTTGTAAGCAAGTGGAAAATTGGGCTGTAAATATATAAACTCTTAAAATATCATGTTTAGAGACAAGATTTTCCTTTTTTTTTCTTTTTTAGTAAAGTAAATTTGCTATGGTTGGAATGTTTGTGTCTCCTCCAAAATTCATGTTGGAACTCAAACCCCAATGTGATAGTATTAGGAAGTGGAGTCTTTCTTTATTCTATTTTTTTAGACGGAGTCTTGCTCTGTCACCAGGCTGCTGGAGTGCAGTGGCATGATTTCGACTTACTGCAACCTCTGCCTCCCAGTTTCAAGTGATTCCCCTGCCTTAGCCTCCCCAGGAGCTGGGACTACAAGTGTGCCACGCCTGGCTGATTTTTTGTATTTTAGTAGAGATGAGGTTTCACCATGTTGGCCAGGATGGTCTCAATCTCCTGACCTCATGATCTGCCTGCCTTGGCCTCCCAAAGTGCTGGGATTAAAGGCATGAGCCAATGTGCCTGGCCCAGGTAGAGTCTTTAGGAGATAATTAAGTGGTGAGGAAAGAGCCTCCTCATGAATGGGATTAGTGACCTTATGAAAGGGCTTGAGGGAGCTGCCTCGCTCGGTTTCCTTCTTTTGCTTTTCTGTCCTTTCCACCATGTTGGGACACAGCATTCCTCATCTCTGGAGGACTCAGGACTTAAAATGCCATCTTGGAAGCAGAGAGCAGCCCTCACTAGACCACAAACTTGCTGGCACCTTGATCTTGGACTTCCCACCCACCAGAACTGTGAGGAATAAAGTTTTGTTTTTTACACATTACCCAGTCTCAGATATTTTGTTATAGCAACACCAATGGACTAAGACAGTATCTTACATATAGTGAGGTGCATATACCTTAAATTACCACTCCATACTATTTACATATGTGCACATTCATGTGACCACCACTCAGCTCAAGATACAGAATGCTTCCATCACCACAGAGGGCTCCCTCTTGCCCCTTCTCAGTTGCTGTCCTCAAAGTTAACCACGATCCTGACCTCTGTCACCCTGGATGAGTTTTGCCTGTTCTTGAACTTCATATAAATGGAATCATACAGTATGTGCACATTTGTGGCTGGCTTCTTTCATTCAATATAATCCTATGAGATTTAGCCATGTTTTGGAGACTGGTCGTTGTTTATTTTTCTGGTTGTGTAGTTTTCCATATTTCATTTATTACTCTTCTTTTTTTTTCTTTTCTTTTCTTTTTTGAGACAGGGTCTCACTCTGTCATCCAGGCTGGAATGCAGTGGCATGATCTCGGCTCGCTGCAACCTCCACCACCTGGGGTCAAGCGATTCTCCTGCCTCAGCCTCCCGGGTAGCTGGGATTACAGGTGTGTGCCAGCATGCCCAGATAATTTTTGTATTTTTAGTAAAGATGCGGTTTTACCATGCTGGCCAAACTCCTGACCTCATGATCCACCCACCTCGGCCTCCCAAAGTGCTGGGATTACAGACATAAGCCACCGCATCTGGCTATTTATTACCCTTTTATTTTTATGTTTAACCCAGTGTCTTGTGGGGTCTATTGGTCCTTTTTAGCTAGATTGATATTAAAAATCTTCTTATTAATGGAGCTTGGGACATTTTTAGAAAGACAGAAGCCCAATAAACCCAAGCCTTCCAATCTTAAGCCAAGTTTCCTTCTCATGCCTGCTTCAGTTGCTCTTCTTCATGTGGTATATTTTTCCTTACAAAGCTGATGGAAAATGGAGGAACTCAGAAGTTCTTCATCATGTTATCAGCTTAGGGACGCTTGCCATCAGAATAATAGGGTAGATATTTATAATCTGAAATGTTAAAATAAAAATAGCAAACACTTACATAGCATTAACTGCTGTTCAAAGTGCTTTTTATACATTCTTTTCCTCAAAACAAGTCTGTGAAATAGATACTAGTATTGTCATCCCTACACTTTAGATGGGGAAACTGAGGCAGAGAGCTGTAACTTTCCCAGGAGGGTAAAGCCAGGACTTGAAACTGTGTTTTCTTGTTTTAGAGCTTGCACAGTTCACCACCACACCATATTGTGTAGCATACTTCATGTGGTTAAAGTATTTTCTCCTATTAGCTTGGGAGCATTTTCTGAATAATTCAAATCTTATAAACCTGCTTCAAAGAATATAAGTGAATAGAAATGGATGATCTCATGTAGAATGTGTGGCATTCATGAATGCATTATAGGACACTCCAGTTTTACATAACAATTATTTGCTTATCTTGTGACTTTTGTCAGTCAGGGCTGTAATGTGCTCGCCTCATTTTCCTTCTCTTCAATAGGAGAAGATGGACTCAGAGACAGGCACAATATATCATAAAATCTCATCACACTTTCCCTCGCCATCTGGAAGCTGGAGATAGGTTTGTGAAATCTTTGTTGAGAAAGAGTGGAATGACAGTTGTAGCATAGTGAGTTTAAGAAACATGGTTTTATTTGCCAGTTCTGTTGCACAGGGTCCTGCAAGTTTTGGCAATTAACATATGTGACCAACAGTTTTCTCACAAAGATTATGAGGGTTCTAGAGGAAATTATACTCCAGTTTTATTCTGCTGCTAATGTGCTATATTTCTTTATAGATCCTTGGCCACTTGTTTTTCATTAGACATTTTTCTGCCTCTTTATGCTGTGCTTTATATCTCTTTATGCCCAGCCCCAGGTTTTTCCTTCTAACTGCAACAGGAAGATTATTGAAATTTTCTCTTTCTCAAACTCCCAGGCTCAAGTGATCCTCCCCCGTCTGCCTCCTTGTAGCTGGCATTACAGGTGTGCAGCACTGCACCCTGCTGATTTTCTCTTTAACCTTCCCCTTGAGCATGTGTACACACACACAAACATGAATGCAGACACTCAGACATACACATGTATACACAAACACACAGAGACATACACGTATCTACACATACTTATTAGATATACATTTACACACACACACACACGTGCACACACACATATACACACCTTCCTTCTATCTTCTTCTCAAGACTCACGGTTCTCAGAGAATGGAAAGAGTATTGCACCATGAGTCAAAGATAGACTGTGCAACTTTGCCCAACTGTCTTTCCTTTTGAGATCTCGTTTACAATAATAAACATCCTTACCCACTAATTAAGGTTATTGTGAAGATAAAACAGAAAGGAAGAATAACAGAATGATGGCATGTTGTATAGTAAAAAAAAAAAAAAAAAAAAGAATTAACCTTGACCAAAAAGAGGTCTGGCCTTTGTCCTTGACTCCTTATCTCCAACACATAATGCCTGATAGGAATATTTTTGCCTGGGGATCTTGGGTCACGATGGAGAGTCTAATAATAAGATTTAGGGTGGCGCCTAGCCGGGCCAGGAAAACTGACTATGTGATTTAGAGTCCGGGCTTTAGGTCACCCCTGAAAGGACTGGAGACTGGAAACAGATAGCAGCCACATGGACAATCAAGCATGCCTTCGTGATGAAGTTCCGGTAGAAACCCTGAACACTGAGGCTTGAGGGAGCCTCACTGGCTGCAGTACTCCATGTGTATTGGCACATATCAAAGCCAGGAGGGTAATGCACTCTGACTGCATGGGGAAGGGATAATGGACATTTCATATCTGGTGCCCTCCTGGACTCAGCCCTACACCTTTCTTCCCCTAGCTGATTTTAATCTATATCTTTTCCCTATAATCAAACCATAACTGTGAGTATAACAGCTTTCTGTGAGTTGTGTAGTTCTTAGAGGTTCTTAGAGGTAAGAATCTCTTACCAGTTCCTAGAGGTAAGCAAGCAGAGTTCATCTACTGCCTGCTGAAAAAACTATTTTAAAATTCCTAAACCAAAGAAGACCAGAGCTCTCCTGAAACTCATCCAGCAGATTTTGAAGCCAAAGCTGAGAGCATTTGAAGCCAAAGCCAGGCCAGACTGAGATGAGGCTCCTGGGAGGGAATAGGTTCAGTCCTGCCCAGGCTGCAGTGTCCCTTGGCTATACAGCTGGACAAGGACTCCCTCTGGGTCACAGCTTCTAGGGACAGAGTTTGGGGCAGGTCGACTGTCTGATTTGTAGGACTCTGGTGATGATCTCAACTGGTAAACTGTGTGGTAATGAAGAGAGAATGGTTTTCGCTTTTCCAACCCATCCACCCACTGCATGCTTTGATCCACATTGGAACTCAGTGTGGAAACTGCCTTTGAACAGCCTAAGCCTGAACTCTGGGTTGTGTGTCCAGTTTCCTGGCCTCCAGCTTTGTTCGCTCCTTACCCCTACCCATCACTGATGCCAGATCCATCCTCCTAAATATCCTATTCATCATGTTAGTCTCCCCACCACCTCATGGCACCTTCTACACAATAGGAAATGTCTCCAACCTCAGCCTGGCATTCAAGGTTCTTTCTGATGTGGCCCACCTCTCACCACTCCACCACATCTTCCCGTGGGCCCTGCCAAACTGGATCAGTTTTTTCTGTTCATAAGCTGAATTTTCCCACCTCCAAACTGTTGCTTACACTGAGTCCTTCCTCTGAACATTCTGTTCCTCCTTCTCCCCAAGTCCAAATGCTATAGACTGAATTGTGTCTCCCCAAAATTCATATGTTGGAACCCTAACCGTCTATGTGATTGTATTTGGAATTAGGGCTCTTAGGAGGTAATTAAAGTTAAGTGAGGTAGGAGGGGCAGAGCAAGATGGCTGAATAGCAACTTCCACCAATGATTCTCCTTGCGGGAAAATCAAATTTAACAGCTCTCTACACCAAAAAGGCATCTTCATAAGAACCAAAAATCAGGTGAGGGTTCACAGTACCTGGCTCTAACTTCATAACACTAAAAGAGGCACTGAGGAGGGCAGGAAAGACAGTCTTGAAACACCAAGGCCACTCCTCTCTCATCCCCTAGCAGTGGCTACTGTGGTGCTGAGAGAGAATCTGTGCACTTGGGGGAGGGAGAGTGCAGCAATTGTGGGACTTTGCATTGAACTCAGTGCTGCCCTGTCACAGCAGAAAGCAAAACCATGGGGAACTCAGGTGACACCTGACCATGGAGGGAGCATTTAGACCACCCCTACCCAGAGGACTTTACCAATTCTAGCAGTTAGAAGATTTGAGGCTTGAGTTTTGATAAGCCTTGCCATGGCAAGCTATCATGCTCTGGGGCTCTAAGTAAACTGGAAAGGCAGTCTAGACCATAAAGACTTCAATTCCCAGGCAAGTCCTAATGCCAAGCTAGGCTTAGAGCCAGTGGACTCAGGGGGCACACGACCTAGTGAGACACCAGCCAGGGCAGCCAAGGGAGTGCTTCTACCACCCCTTCCCCAACCCAAGCGGTGCAGTGTACAGCAACAAAAGTGGCTTCTTCCTTTTGCTTGAGGAGAGGAGAGGAAAGAGTAAAGAGGACTTTGTCTTACAAATTGGATACCAGCTCAGCCACAGCAGGATAGAGCACCAGTCAGAGTCAAGAGATCCCCATTCCAGGATCTAGCTCCTGAATGACATTTCTAGATATACCCTGGGCCAGAAGGGAATCTGCTGCCTTAAAGAAAAGAAGCCAGTCCTGGCAGGATTCATCACCTGCTGATTCAAGAGCCCTTGGGCCCTGAATAGCCAACAGTGATACCCAGGGCCTGTAGTAAGACTCTGAGACTGAGACGTGCTGGCTTCAGGTGAGACCCAGCACATTCCCAGCTATGGTGGCTGTGGTGAGACTTCTTCTGCTTCAGAAAAGCAGAGGAAAGGTAAAAGGGACTTTGTCATGCAGCTTAGGTACGTTCCAGGCCACCATGGGGTAGAGCACCAACTGGGCTCTTGTGGTCACTGATTCTAGGCCTTGGCTCTTAGACAGCATTTCTGGACATGCACATGCCCCAGGCCAAAGGGGAGCCCACTGCCCAGAAGGGTGAGTCCCAGGCCTGGAAAACCACCACGAGTGATTTAAGAGCACTTGGGCCCTAAGTGAACATCGACCATAGCCTGGCAGTATTCCCTGTGGGCCTGTGGTGGTGGCCACAGGGTGAGTTTCCTCTGCCTGTGGAAAGGGAAAGGCAGAGTGGAAAGGACTTTGTCTCGCGGTTTCAGTGTCAGCTCAGCCACCTTAGAATAAAGCACCAGGTAAATTTCTAAGGGTTTTTACTCCAGTCCCTGCTCCCACACAGCATCTCTGGACCTACTAGGGCCTGAGGGAACTCATTGCCCTGAAGGGAAAGGCACAAGCCTGGCTGGCTTTGCCACCTGCTGAATGCAGAGCCCTAGGGCCTTGAATGAACATCGGTGATAGCCAGGTAGTGTTTACGGTGGGCCTTGAGTGAGACCCAGTGCTTTGCTGGCTTTAGGTCTGACCCAGTGCATTCTAAGTGGTGGTAGCCATAGGGATGTTGTGTCAGCCCACCCCCAGTTCCCAGTGGCTCAGCAGAGAGAGAGAGAGAGAACAAAAAGAGAGACTGAGACTGTTTGGGAAAAATTACAGGTAGAGAAGAAGAGTCTCTGCCTGGTAGTCCAGAGAATTCTTCCAGATCTTATCTGAGACTGCCAAGGCAGTACCTCTATGAGTCTGCAAGCACCATAGCATTACTGGGCTTGGAATGTCCCCTAATCAGATACAGTTTAGATCACAACACCCACATCCTTTCAAATACCTGCAAAACCTTCCCAAGGATGAGTACAAACAAACCCAGACTGAGAAGACTACAATAAACACCTAATTTGTCAATGCCCAGGCACTGAAGAACATCCACAAGCATCAAGCCCATCCAGGGAAAGATAACCTCATCAAACAAACTAATTAAGGCACCAGGGACCAACCCTAGAGAAACAGAGATATGTAACCTTCCAGACAGAGAATTCAAAATAGTGGTTTTGAGGAAACTCAAAGAAATTCAAGATAACACGGAGAAAGGATTCAAAATTCTATCAGATAAATTTAACAACAAGATTGAAATAATTAGAATCAAGCAGAAATTCTGTAGTTGAAAAATGCAAATGACATAATGAAGAATGCATCAGAGTCTCTTATAGTGAAATTGATCAAGCAGAAGAAAAAATTAGTGAGCTTGAAGACAAGCTATTTGAAAATACACAGTTAGAGGGGACAAAAAAATTAAAAAAGAATGAAGCATGCCTACAAGATCTAGAAAATAACCTCAAAAGGCAAAACTAAGAGTTATTGGCCTTAAAGAGAAAGTAGAGAAATAGAGGTTGAAAGTTTATTCAAAGGGATAATAACAGAGAACTTTTCAAACCTGGAGAAAGATGTAAATATTCAAGTACAAGAAGGTTATAGAACACCAAGCAGATTTAACCTAAAGAAAACTACCTCAAGGCCTTTAATACTCAAACTCCCAAAGGTCAAGGATAAAGAAAGGATCCTAAAGCAGCAGGAGTAAAGCAATAAATGACATACAATGGAGCTCTAATATGTCTGGCAGCAGACTTTCCGTGTAAAACTTACAGGCCAAGTGGGAGTGTCATAACATATTTTAAGTGCTGAAGAAAAAAATCTTTTGCCCTAGAATAATATATCCAGCAAAAATACCCTTCAAACTTGAAGGAGAAATAAAGTTTCCCAGACAAACAAAAGTTGAGGGATTTCATCAACACCAGATCTGTGCTACAAGAAATGCTAAAGGAAGGCCTTCAATCAGAACAAAAGGACATTAGTGAGCAATAAGACATCATCTGAAGGTACAAAACTCACTGGTAATAGTAAGCACACAGAAAAACATAGAATATTGTAACACTGTAATTATTGTGTGTAAATGACTCTCATCTTAAGTCGAAAGACAAAAAGATGGACCAAATAAAAATAATAGCTACAACAACTTTTCAAGACATAGATAATACAATAAGATGTAAATAGAAGCAACAAAATGTTAGAAAGCTGAGGGACAAAGTTAAAGTGTAAAGTTTGTATGTTTTCTTTTTGCTTGTTTATTTGTTTGTTTCTTTTTCCAGGCAATATAAAGTTGTCATCAGTTTAAAATAATGAGTTATAAGATAGTATTTGCAAGCCTCATGGTAACTTCAAATCAAAAAACATACAATGAATACACACACAAAAAAACCAAGAAATTAAATTTTACAACCAGAAAAAATCACCTTCACCAAAAAGAGGAAAGGAAGGAAGGAAAGAAGAAAGAGAAGACCGTAACAATCAAAAAAACAAATAACAAAAGGGCAAGAGTAAGTCCTTACTCCCTGGGGGCCTGATCAATAATAATATTGAATGTTAATGGACTAAACTCTCCAATCAAAGACAGAGTAGCTGAATGGATAAAAAAAAAAAACAAGACCCAATGATCTATTGCCTGCAAGAAACACACTTTACCTACAAAGACACACATAGATTGAAAATAAAGGGATGGAAAAAGATACTCCATGCCAATGGAAACTAATAAGGAGCAGGAGTGGCTATAGTTATATCAGAATGAATAGACTTCAAGACAAGCACTATAAGAAGAGAGAAAGAAGGTCATTATATAATGATAAACAGATCAATTCAACAAAAGGATATAACAATTTTAAATAGATATGCACCCACCACTAGAGCACCCACATATATAAACCAAAGACTATTAGAGCTAAAGAGAGAGATAGACCCAATACAATAATAGCTGGAGACCTTAACATCCTACTTTCAGCATCAAACAGATCTTCTGCACTGAAAATCAACATAGAAACATTGGACTTACTCTTCACAGTAGATAAATGGACCTAATAGATATTTACAGAACATTTTATTCAATGGCTACAGAATATACATTCTTTTCCTCAGCACATGGATCATTCTCAAGAATAGACCATATCTTAGGTCACACAACAAGTCTTAAAACACTAAAAAAATTGAAATAATATCAAGCATCTTCTCTGGCCACAATGGAATAAAACTAGAAATTAAAACAAGAGAAAACTTTGAAACTATACAAACAGGTGAAGATTAAATAATATGCTCTGGGTCAATGAAGAAATTAAGAAGAAAATTAAACATTTCTTGGAATAAATGATAATGGAAACACAACCTACCAAAATTTATGGGATACAACCAAAGCATTACTAAGAGGAAAGTTTATGGCTATAAACACCTACTTTTAAAAAATAGAAAAAACATCAAATAAACAACCCAATGATGCATCTTAAAGAAATAGAAAAGCAAGAGCAAACCAAACCCAAAATTAGTAGAAGGAAAGAAATAATAAAAATCAGAGCAGAAATAAATGAGATTGAAATGAAGAAAACAATACGAAACATCAATGAAATGAAAAGTTGATTTTTGAAAAGATTAACACTGACAAACTTTTAGCCTAACTAAGACTAAGAAAAAAAAAAGACAAGACCAAAATAAATAAAATCAGATATGAAAAAGGAAACATCACAAATGATACCACAGAAATTCAAAGGATCATTAGTGGCTATTTTAAGCAATTATATGCATATAAATTGGAAACATCCTGCCTACCAAGGTTGAAACATGATGCAATCCAAAACCAATAACATAATGAGATTGAAGCAGTAATAAAAATGATCCCAGCAAAGAAAAACCTGGGACCTGATGGCTTCACTGCTGAATTCTACCAAACATTTAAAGAGCTAATACCAACCTTACCCAAACTAAGTCCAAAAATGGAGGAGGAGGGAATACTTCCAAACTCATTCTACAATGCTAGCATTACCCTGATACCAAAACTGAAGACACATCAAAAAAAGAAAACTACAGACCAATATGCCTGATGAATATAGATGCAAAAATCCTCAACAAAATATTAGCAAATTGAATTCCACAATGCATAAAAAAGATCATTCATCATGACCAAGTGGGATTCAGTCCAGGGACACAAGGATAGTTGAACATATGCAAATCAATCAATGTGATACATCATATCAACAGAATGAAGGACAAAACTACATGATCATTTCAATGAAAGCTGAAAAAGCATTTGATAAAATTTCACATCCCTTCATGATTAAAATCCCCTTGAAAAACTGAGTATAGAAAGCACGTGCCTCAAAATAATGAAACCCATATGCAACAAACCCACAGCTAGTTTCATACTGAATGGGAGAAAACTGAGAGCCTCTTCTCTAAGATCTGGAACATAAAAGGATACCACTTTCATCACTGTTAATCAACATAGTTTTGGAAATCCTAGCTAGAGCAATCAGACAAGAGAAAAAAATAAACGGCATCCAAATTGGAAGGGAAGAAGTCAAATTATTCTTATTTGCAGATGATATAATCTTGTATTTGGAAAACCCTAAAGACTCCACACACAGAAACACTATTAGAACCGATAACCAATTCAACAAAGTTGCAAGATACAAAATCAACATACAAAAATCAGTGGCATTTCTATATCTCAACGGAGAACAATCTGAAAAAGAAATCAAGAAAGTAATTCCATTTACAATAGCTACAAATAAAATAAAATACTTAGGAATTAACTTAGTCAAAGAAGTAAAAGATCTCTACAATGAAAACTATACACTGATACAAGAAATTAAAGAGGACACAAATGAAATGAAAAGATATTCCATGTTCATGGATGGAAGAATGAATGTTAAAATGTCCATACTACCCAAAGCAATCTACAGACTCAATGCAATCTCTATCAAAACCTCAGTGGCATTCTTCACAGAAACAGAAAGAAAATCCTAAAATTTATATGAAACTACAAAAAGACCCAGCATAGCCAAAGCTATCCTAAATAAAAAGAATGAAACTAGAGTAATCACATTACCTGACTTCAAATTATACTAGAGAGCTAAGTAGTCAAAACAACATGGTACTGGCATAAAAACAGATGCCAAGAATACACATTGTGGAAAGAACAGTCTCTTCAGTAAATGATGCTGAGAAAATTGGATTTTTTAATATAGCAAGAGATAGGGGCTTGACTTCATTCTTCTGCATATGGAGATCCAATTTTCCTAGAACCATTTATTGAAGAGTCTGTCCTTTTCACAATGCGTATTCTTGTCACTTTTGTCAAAAATAAGTTCACTGTAGATGTATGGATTTATTTTCGGATTCTCTATTCCATTTCATTGGTCTATGTGTCAACTGCAACAACATGAATGAAACTGGAAGTCATTATGTTAAGTGAACTAAGCCAGGTACAGAAAGACAAACTTCACATGTTCTCACTTATTTGCAGAAGCTAAAAGTTAAAATAATTGAACTCATGGAGATAAAGAGTGGAAGGATGGTTCTCAGAGGCTGGGGAGGGTAGTGGGGAGATGATAAGGAAGTGTGGGTTGTTAATGGTACAAAAATTAGTTAGAAAGAATGAATAAGACCTAGTATTTAATAGCACCAACAGGGTGACTACAGTCAATACTAATTTACTTATACATTTTAAAATAACTGAAAATGTAATTGAATTATTTGGATAAATGCTTGAGGTTATGGATACCCCATTTCCATATGTAATTGTTATGCACTGCATGCTTGTATCAAAATATCTCATATAACCCATAAGTATATGTACCTACTGTGTACTCACAAAAATTAAAAATTAAAAAAATAAGTCAGGTCATAAGGGTGGGCTCAAAATCTGATAGGATGAGTGGCCTTATGAGAAGGTTCACGTACCAAGGAAAGATCGTGTGAGCACAAAATGAGAAGGTGGCCACCTGCAACCCAAGAAGAGAGCCCTCATCAGACACTGACCCTGCCGGCATCTTTATCTTAGACTTTCCAGCTTTCAGAACTACAAGAAAATACATTTCTGTTGTTTCAGCCACCCAGCCTATGGTTTTTTGTTATGGCAACCTGAGCTGACTGACACATCAGACTATATCTATCCTTCAAGGACCTTGCTTAAATACTAGGTTCCCAGAAAGAAGATTCTTTCTCTCTTTTCTGTCACCCCCCAACTGTACTGGCCCTCTATGTGACTTACCTTGGACATTTTTTATAACCAACTTTGCATTACAGTTCCAATCAACTAAATTGGAAGTTCATTTGGGTCAGGAACCTTGTCTCTTTGGCTTTGTAACCGTATACCACCCAGCACACCATAGGTACTGTGATGGTTAATATTAGGTGTCAACTTGATTGGATTGAAGGATGCCTGGTACAGTATTGTTTCTGGGAATGTCTGTGAGGGTGTTGCCAGAGGAGGTTGATATTTGAGTCAGTGGACTAGGAGAGGAAGTCCCACCCTCAGTGTGGGTGGGCACCATCCAGCTGGCTGCCAGCATGGCTAGAACAAAGCAGGTGGAAGAAGGTGGGATAAGCTGGCTTGCTGAGTCTTCTGGCTTTCATGTTTCTCCAGTGCTGGATGCTCCCTTCTGTTCTTCCTGCCCTTGGACATCAGACTCCGGGTTCTTTGACTTTGCATTCTTAGACTTACACCAGTGGTTGTCCAGGGGCTCTCAGGCCTTTGACCACAGGCTGAAGGCTGCACTTTTGGCTTCCATGCTTTTGACAGTTTTGGACACTTTTGGACTCAGACGGAGCCACTACTGGCTTCTTTCTTTCCCAGCTTGCAGATGGCCTATTGTGGGACTTTGCCTTGTGGTCATGTGAGCCAATTTTCCCTAATAAACTCCATTTCATATATACATATATCCCATTAATTGTGTCCTTCTGGAGAATCCTGACTAATACAGATTTTGGTACTTGGAGTGGGGCATTGCCATAAAGATACCTGAAAATGTGGAAGTGACTTTGGAAGTGGGTAACAGGCAGAGGTTGGAACAGTTTGGAGAGCTCAGAAGAAGACAGGAAGATAAGCGAAAGTCTGGAACTTCCTAGAGACTTGTTGAATGGTTATGACCAAAATGCTCATAGTGATATGGACAATGAAGTCCAGGCTGACGAGGACTTCAATGCAGATGAGGAACTCATTAGGAAATGGAGTAAAGATCACTCTTGCTATGCTTTAACAAAGAGATTAGTGGCATTGTGCCCCTGCTCTAAGGATCTGTTGAACATTGAGCTTGATTTAGGGTTTTTGGCAGAAGAAATTTTTAAGCAACCAAGTGGTCAAGATGTGGCCTGGCTACTCCTAACAGCCTACATTTATATACATGAGCAAAGAGATTATCTGAAACTGGAAATTATATTTAAAGGGAAGCAGAGCATAAAAGTTTAGAAAATTTGCAGCCTGATCATGTGGTAGAAAAGAAAAACACATTTTCTGGGGAGAAATTCAAGGCTGTAGAAATTTACATAGGTAAAGAGGAGCCAAATATAAATAGCCAAGACAATAGGGAAAATGCCTCCAAGGTATTTCAGAGACCTCCTTTGGCAGCCCCTCCCATCACAAGCCTGGAGGTCTAGGAGGGAAAAGTGGTTTTGTAGGTCAGACCCAGGGCCCTGCTGCTCTGTGCAGCTTTGGGACATGGCTCCCTGTGTCCTAGCCACTCCAGCACCAGCTGTGGCTAAAAGGGATCTAGATACATCTCATGTCACTGCATCAGAGGGTGCAAGCTGGAAGCCATCAAGGCTTCCACATGGTGTTAAGTCTGCAGGTGTCAGAGGTCACGAGTTTAGGCTTGGGAGCCTTTGCCTAGATTTCAAAGGATGTAGGGAAATGCCTAGATGTTCAGGAAGAAGTCAGCTTCAGCGATAAAGCCCTTATGGAGAATCTCTACTAGGGCAGTACAGAGAAGAAATGTGAGGTAGGGGCCCCTACACAGAGTCCCCACTGGGGCACTCTTTAGTGGAGCTGCGAGAAGAGGGCAACCATCCTCCACCACAGAATGGTAGATCCACTGACAGCTTGTGCCATGCACCCAGAAAAGCTGCAGGCACTCAATGTCAGTCCACAAAAGCAGCTGAGGGGGCTGTACCCTACAGATCCGTAGGGGCAGAGCTGCCCAAGGCCTTGGGAGCCCACCCTTTGCATCAATATGAGACATGAAATCAAAGGAGATTATTTTGGAGCTTTAAGATTTAATGACTGCCTTGGTGAGTTTCAGACTTGTGTCGGGCCTGCAGCCCCTTTGTTTTGGCCAATTTCTCCCTTCTGGAAAGAGAGTATTTACCCAATGCCTGTACCCCTATTGTATCTTGGAAGTAACCAACTTGTTTTTTATTTTACAGATTCATAGGTGGAAGGGACTTGCCTTGTCTCAGATGAGACTTTGAACTTGGACTTTTGAGTTAATGTTAGAATTATTTAAAACTTTGGGGGACTGTTGGGAAGGGATGATTGTGTTTTGAAAGGTGAGAAGGACATGAGATTTGGGAGGGGCCAGGGGTGGAATGATAGGGTTTGGCTCTGTGTCCCCACCCAAATCTCATGTTGAATTGTAATTCCTATTGTTGGAGGAGGGGCCTGGTGGGAGGTGATTGACTCATGGAGGCAGACATCCCCCTTGCTGTTCTCGTGATAGAGTTCTCATGAGATCTGGTTGTTGTAAAATGTGTGACACTTGCCCTTTTGCTCTCTTTTCCATTTGCTCCAGCCATGTAGGACATGCTGGCTTCTCCTTCCCCTTCTGCTGTGATTGTAAGTTTCCTGAGGCCTCCCTAGCCATGCTTCCTGTACAACCTCCAGAACCGTGACCTCTTTTCTTTAAAAATTACACAGTTTCAGGTATTTCTTTATAGCAGTTGAGCACAGACTAATACAGGTACTTGATAACTTGAGTAGATACAAGAATGAATAAATGAAGAGAAACAAGAATGAATAAATAAAGAGAAACAGATAATAAATACTATGGGAGATGAGAGGAGAGGACTTAATCCTAGAAGTCGTCATCAGGGATAGCCTTCCTGAGAGGCCTTTGAAGGACAGGGAGGATCTGGACAGGCAGAGGAGGGAGATAGAAGTATCTCAGAAGTGGTAACCTAAATTGTCCCCATAAAAGGGGACAATGAAGATGCAGTCTGGTCAAAGAAGAGGATCTCCCAGAGAGACAAGAAATGGTCATATTTGCAAACTGGAGAGAAAGATTTTGTACTGTCGGTCCTAAAGGGAGGGGTATGGACTTGATGACATTTCAAAATGATTCAAAACCAAATGGCAAATGCCTACTTTTTACAATGAAAGGTCCAGAACTGGCCCCCTGAAGGTAAAGCCTTGGGTTGAAAAGTGATGGTGCCGAGCCACTGTAACTAATAGAACAGGATCTAAGAGAGGTGTGTACTCACTTGTTCATGCTGGAGAAGGAAGGGCTCTTAAATATGACCTGGTCAAACTCTTTTATTTGGCAGATGGAGAAACGGAAACGAAGAGAAGGGAAGGCTGCCAGGTAGAGGTGGAGGCAGCACTTGAATTTGGAGTTCTGTGAGATGTGCTGCCCCGTGCTACCTGCTGACCCCTTCTGCCCAGGGCAGCCAGGAAGGCCGTTTGCCTTTCTCAGTTCAGCTGTTCCCAAGGAGATGGCCCAACCCAGACCGCACAGTCCCTCTGGCAAACACTGAAGGTATTTTGTGGGTTTCAGCCCCATGGGCAATATTCTGTCAGTCTAGAATGTGTCTGACCTATAGTCACAGTGAGATCAGAGAAGGCCTTGTGTGCCTGCCAAGAGCTGGAACTTCATCAGACAGAGGAAGGTCTCTGGGAAGAAGGAGAAATGCTGGTGCACCCTGCTGGTGAGGAAGCTGGCCTGTGGCAGGTGGTCTGGGGGCTCTCTCCTTGCACATCCAGCTGGGCCTAAAAGTGGTACGTCCCATCTGATTTTCTCCAAGGAGAGTTTGATTTCCTTTCCCAGCACTGAACTTGTTTCTGCTTGACACAGTGACAAAATTGTGTTTCTTTTACCTGGGGCTGGAGATCAGTCAGCATCAGGAGCAGCAATTTAAGAAGAAAAGGCTGGTGAAGGAAGTGTAGCACTGGAATACCTGAAGGCCAAAATACTTTTTGTGACCTTCAAGGGCCCTGGTGTCTGGCTGAAAAAGAGAGCACAAAGACACGCGGCTGAAGATCTGCGCTCCCATCGCATCTCTGCTATCAAGCTACTATGTGCAAACACTCAACCTCTCTGAACCTCAGTTTCCTCATCTGTAAATTGAGGAGAATATCACCACCCTCCCTGGGCCTATGGGAGGTTCAAATCAAGTTCAGCTCTACATAGATATTTGGCACTGATTTGCAGTCTTCCTCAACTGCCCCCTGCAAGCTCTCAGTTCCTTATCTGCTGGAGCTGGAGGTAAAAGGATCAACCGGGAGGCAACTGAGGCATTCTGCAGAAGAGCCCCTGGGTAGCAGAATCAGAATATAATCAAAAAAGGATCTTCAGTGACAAAGAAGAATGACAGAAAGGAGGTGAGAAAAGGAAGGAAGGTGGGCTTGGGGGTGGGATGCAAAAACTGTTCACTCATCTCTCATTTGTTTGTGCCTACCGTGTGCCAAGCACCATGCTGGGCCCTGGGAACTCAGATGAACAAGACTCTCATTCATTCATTCACTCATTCACTGTACAGTTATTAAGGGACTTCTATGAAGCTGCCAGGTCCTGGCATAGAGAGGGGGTCAGGCAAGCAAATGAGCAATTGAAATGCAGGCTGGTGAGTAGCCTAAGAGAGGATGTAGAAAGGGAGGCAAAGGGCATTCCAGATGGAGGAAGGTCTCCTATTCTGAGGCTGCAAGGAATTCCTCAAGGCTGCAAGGGACAGTATGTGTTGTGGTGAGAGGGGAGGCTGAAAAGGCCAAGAAAGATCCTGAATGCCACCAAGAGTTTGGACCACATGTACACAGAAAGACACTGAGCACCTTCGCAAAGGGAAATGCCAGGCTCAGATTCTGATTTGGCTGCAGTGTGGCCAAGTGGAATGAAATTGGGGGATGAAGCAAAGAGGAGGGGAAGAAGGAAGAGATGAGACTCTGGAGATGGTTGAGAGGACTGGGTGACTGGTCTTTAGCAGGTAGGGAGAGGGGACAGGCAGCCCATGCGACCTGTATTCACTGAATGGAAGCAAAGCAGGGTGTGGGGAAACTTACTAACCACACGGGTTCCTAAGCCCACCCCAGGTGCACTGAATCCGAATCTCTGGAGTGGGGCCCAGCAATGTGTACACTGTAGCTCAGTGCTCCTGGTCTTGGTGGTTGTATAGAGGCTTCCTAAGACCAGCCACAGGCTCAATGATTTGCTATAAGGACTCAAAGACTTAGAAAAGCCATTATAATCTTAGTTATGGTTCATTACAGTGAAACGATACAGATTAAAATCAGCAAAGGGAAAAGGGACAAAGTCCAGGAAAAATCAGGCACCAGCTTCCAGTTATCCTTTCCCAGTGGAGTTGGACAGACAGTGGTTAATTCTCCCAGAAATGATGTGTGACAGCACATGCTAAGGGTTGTCTACCAGGGAAGCCCATCCAAGCAACCCTTAGTGTGCAGGGTTTTTCTTGGGGGTCAATTGTGCAGGCATGCAGCTCCCGGGTGATTGACCCCAGCTTCTCAGGCTTCAGTCCCTAGAGAAGTCATATTGATACAGTAAAGCCCAAAGCCTCAGGCATACAAAAACATTCTTAGAAGGCAGAATATTCGGCCGGGTGCAGCAGTTCACCCCTATAATCCCAGCACTTTGTGAGGCTGAGACGGGCAGATCAGCTGAGGTCAGGAGTTTGAGACTACTCTGGCCAACATGGCGAAACTCCATCTCTACTGAAAATAGAAAAAAATTAGCTGGGTGTGGTGGTGGGTGCCTGTAATCCCAGCTACTTGGGAGGCTAAGGCAGGAGAATCACTTGAACCTAGGAGGCAGAGGTTGCAGTGAGCCGAGATCGTGCCATTGCACTCCAGCCTGGGCGATACAGCAAGACTCCACCTCAGAAAAAATAAAAATGAAGGCAGAATATTCAACGGGCTCAGAAGTTATCTCCCCAGAGGTGGTCAAGGGCCAGTCCTTTTTTTGGAATGTGCAGGGTTGGAGTGACCCAAGGCTGCTGAGGAAACTAACACTTTACTGTCCAGTGGTCTATATTAGAATGCCCTGAGAAGCTTTCAGAACGCTCTACGGCCAGGCTGCACCCAGACCAATCACTGAGAGTTTCTAGAGAGTCTGTCCAAAGTCAAGACCCACTGCCATAGATAGTAATTGATACCAAAGAAAGGAGTGAGCTCATCCTACAGGGAATGAGGAGAGAGTGGTCACAGGTGGAAGAGATGGCCAAGAACAGTGGACTAAGGAGCAGCAGAGGCTGCAGACTGCAGAAGGGACAGTATACAGGGAAGGAGTGCCTAGAGAAAGGGCAGAGAATCAGGGTTAGACAGCAAAGAGAGAGAGAGAGCAGGCAGTCAAGTCTTATAGTGGCCTGGTGCTTTATTCAGTTCAGGCTGCTATAACAAATTATAAAAAATTACTAGGTGGCTTCGACAGTCATTTATTTTTCATAGTTCTAGAGGCTGGAAAGTCAGAGATCAGACTGCCAGCATGGTTTGGATTGGGTGAGGACTCTTTTCTTGGTTTCTCCTATGGACACCTCCTTACTATATCCTCACATGGCAGAGAGAGAGAGAGAGAGACAGAGAGCATGTTTGCTTATGTTTCTTCCTATAAGGGCATTAATCCCATCATGCAGGACACATTGAGTGCATAGCACCTGGGAAGGCTCAGTTAGGTCCAGGGGAAGGACAAGGTGCCAGGAGGAGCAAAAATTTCGTCAATCTGGCACTCTCTTCCCGCTTCTCTTCCCCTCCCCTTCCTCCTCCTGCTCCTCTTCCTCCTTCTGATCCCTTCCCTTCTCCTCTGCAGCTCTCTGCTCCCTTCCTAGACTGACTGACTTTCTTTCTTTCTTTCTTTCTCTTTCTTTCTTTCTTTCTTTCTTTCTTTCTTTCTTTCTTTCTTTCTTTCTTTCTTTCTTTTCTTTCTTTTCTTTTCTTTTCTTTTCTTTTTTTTCTTTCTTTCTTTCTTTCTTTCTTTCTTTCTTTCTTTCTTTCTTTCTTTCTTATTATACTTTAAGTTCTAGGGTACATATGAACAATGTGCAGGTTTGTCACATAGGTATACATGAGCCATGTTGGTTTGCTGCACCCATCAACTTGTCATTTACATTAGGCATTACATATGGCTAGCCAGATTTCCCAGCACCATTTATTAATGCTATCCCTCCCCCAGCCCCCCACTCCCTGACAGGCCCGGGTGTGTGGTGTTCCCTGCCCTGTGTCCAAGTGTTCTCATTGTTCAATTCCCACCTATGAGTGAGAACATGTGGTGTTTGGTTTTCTGTCCTTGTGATAGTTTGCTGAGAATGATGGTTTCCAGCTTCATCCATGTCCCTGCAAAGGACATGAACTCATCTTTTTTTATGGCTGCATAGTATTCCATGATGTATATGTGCCACATTTTCTTAATCCAGTCTATCATCGATGGACATTTAGGTTGGTCCAAGTGTTTACTTTTGTGAACAGTGCCTCAATAAACATACGTGTGCATGTGTCTTTATAGTAGCATGATTTATAATCCTTTGGGTATATACCCAGTAATGGGATTGCTGGGTCAAATAGTGTTTCTTGTTCTAGATCCTTGAGGAATCCCCACACTGTCTTCCATAATGGTTGAACGAATTTACACTCCCACCAACAGTGTAAAAGTGTTCCTATTTCTCCAGGTCCTCTCCAGTGTCTGTTGTTTCCTGACTTTTTAATGATCACCATTCTAACTGGTGTGAGATGGTATCTCATTTTGGTTTTGATTTGCATTTCTTTGATGACCAGTGATGATGAGCATTTTTTCATGTGTCTGTTGGCTGCATAAATGTCTTCTTTTGAGAAGTGTCTTTTCATATCCTTTGCCCATTTTTTGATTGGGTTTTTTTTTCTTATAAATTTGTTTAAGTTCTTTGTAGATTCTGGATATTAGACCTTTGTCAGATGGGTAGATTGAAAAAATTTTCTCCCATTCTGTAGGTCGCCTGTTCACCCTGATGGTAGTTTCTTTTGCTGTGCAGAAGCTCTTTAGTTTAATTAGATCCCATTTGTCTATTTTGGCTTTTGTTGCCATTGCTTTTGTTGTTTTAGTCATGAAGTCCTTGCCCATGCCTGCGTCCTGAATGGTATTGCCTAGGTTTTCTTCTAGAGTTTTTATGGTTTTAGGTCTAACATTTAAATCTTTAATCCATCTTGAATTAATTTTTGTATAAGGTGTAAGGAAGGGATCCAATTTCAGCTTTCTACTTACAGCTAGCCAGTTTTCCCACCACCATTTATTAAATAGGGAATTCTTTCCCCATTTCTTGTTTTTGTCAGGTTTGTCAAAGATCAGATGGTTGTAGATGTGTGGTATTATTTCTGAGGGCTCTGTTCTTTTCCCTTGGTCTATATATTTGTTTTGGTAGCAGTACCATCCTGTTTTGGTTACTGCTGCCTTGTAGTATAGTTTGAAGTCAGGTAGCATGATGCCTCTAGCTTTGTTCTTTTTGCTTAGGATTGCCTTGGCAATGTGGGCTCTTTTTTGGTTCCATATGAACTTTAAAGTAGTTTTTTCCAATTCTGTGAAGAAAGTCATTGGTAGCTCGATGGGGATGGCATTGAATCTATAAATTGCCTTGGGCAGTTTGGCCATTTTCAACATATTGATTCTTCCTATCCATGAGCATGGAGTGTTCTTCCATTTGTTTGTGTCCTCTTTTATTTCACTGAGCAGTGGTTTGTAGTTCTCCTTGGTCCTTCACATCCCTTTTAAGTTGGATTCTTAGGTATTTTATTCTCTTTATAGCAATTGTGAATGGGAGTTCACTCATGATTTGGCTCTCTGTTTGTCTGTTATTGGTGTATAGAAATGCTTGTGATTTTTGCACATTGATTTTGTACCCTGAGAATTTGCTGAAGTTGCTTACCAGCTTAAGGAGATTTGGGGCTGAGATGATGGGGTTTTCTAAATATACAATCATGTCATCTGCAAACAGGGACAATTCGACTTCCTCCTTTCCTAATTGAATACCCTTTATTTCTTTCTCTTGCCTGAATGTCCTGGTTTTTTCAAAAGATCAACAAAATTGATAGACCGCTAGCAAGACTAATAAAGAAGAAAAGAAAGAAGAATCAAATAGATGCAATAAAAAATGATAAAGGGGATACCACCACTGATCCCACAGAAATACAAACTACCATCAGAGAATATTATAAACACCTCTATGCAAATAAACTAGAAAATCTAGAGGAAATGGATAAATTCCTGGACACATACACCCTCCCAGGACTAAACCAAGAAGTAGTTGAATCTCTGAATAAACCAATAACAGGCTCTGAAATTGAGGCAATAATTAATAGCCTACCAAGCAGAAAAAGTCCAGGACCAGACGGATTCACAGCTGAATTCCATCAGAAGTACAAAGAGGAGCTGGTACCATTCCTTCTGAAACTATTCCAAACAGTAGAAAAAGAGGGAATCCTCTCTAACTCATTTTATGAGGCCATCCTGATACCAAAGCTTGGGAGAGACACAACAAAAAAAGAGAAATTTAGACCAATATCCCTGATGAACGTTGATGTAAAAATCCTCAATAAAATACTGGCAAACCGAATCCAGCAGCACATCAAAAAGCTTATCCACCATGATCAAGTTGGCTTCTGCAAGGCTGGTTCAACATATGCAAATCAATAAACGTGATCCAGCATATAAACAGAACCAAAGACAAAAGCCACATGATTATCTCAATAGAGGCAGAAAAGGCCTTCGACAAAATCCAACAGTGCTTCATGCTAAAAATTCTCAACAAACTAGGTATTGATGGAACGTATCTCAAATATTGAGATGAACGTATCTCAAAATAATAAGAGCTATTTATGACAAACCCACAGCCAATATCATACTGAATGGGTAAAAACTGGAAGCATTCCCTTTGAAAACAGGCACAAGACAAGGATGCTCTCTCTCACCACTCCTATTCAACATAGTGTTGGAAGTTCTGGCCAGGACTTTCTTCATAGAATCAGAAGGGGATGCCTGAATTGGCCTGGACTGCCCAGCCTGTACAGTTCTGGGAGTGGGGTGGGGTAGATGGAGTGAACTCAGCAGGCCCCTCCAGCTCTGCTCTTCTGTGGTTGTGACTGGAACTCCAGAAGGGACTTTGACTTTTCCAGGTCTAAGCACTGAAGATGCTTTGGTGCTTCTCTGCAGGGGAGAAAATTCAAAATAAAAACAAAACCATAAACCATACAGCACAACTTTTATATGGATGCTAAAAATAAAATGATTTTTTTCCTTAACGTTTCCAATGGCAAAAGTCTGAATATTTGGAAGCTGAACCTCCTTTGCCCTCTTTTGGAGGATGTACTGGTTTTGTTGTCACCCCAAACCTGCCTCGGTTTACCTATGTACTGGATCACCCAACCCTGTGGACCTTTGAGTCTCAAGCCCATGCACACCAGGGCAAAGGCTTTTGGAGCCCTAGTATTCTTCCTGGGGTGGGGGACACAGTGACTCCTCTGCATTATCTCCCTCATCCCCACCCTAATGGGTCTGCAGGGGAGAAGGACTTTAATGCATTATTTAGGGATCTTCCGGGCCAGCTCTCCGCTGATTCCCAACACGTTACCCACTATGAGCTGGAGCTCAGCTGAGCTCAGGGGAGACCTAGGTAAACAGAAGCCATCTGGCCTGGACTGGGAGCAGGGAGAGGGTGCAGGACTCTGATCAGCATCAGTCTTGCCAGGCAGGGGCCCAGAAGCTCAGGGATTCTAGGGATGCCTTGGCCTGAGGCTTTAGGATCCTCGAAGATGGGTGTCCAGGAAGAGGGGAACATGAGCTACTGAAGCCGTAGCAGAGACCCAGGCCACGGCACATGATGGTATGATAGGATTCCTGGGGCAGGGCCTATGCCTGGCATGTGGCAAGAGCTCAAAAACTAATGGTGGGATCAAGTTCCTAGGGAAGGGTCTCCTGCCTTCTTCCCTGTAAGGATCTGGACCAAGCCCTCCACATCACTCAGAAGGCCTCAGGGGCTAGCAGGTGACAGGGGAGGAGAGAGTGACAGTGAGGGGGACACCTCCAGACCTGGGAGGGTCCTATGGTGGCCCTTCCTGGCACCAGGAGATGAGACAGAAAAGGATTAAAGGCAGGAGCTTTCCCAGGACTAATCAAGTCATTTTAGGATTGGTTTGTAGATGCTCAGTTTACATGATAAAGCTCCTTTTGGAAGGGGTGGAAATAACATTGGTTTTAAGAAATGATTTAGCTTCTATGAAATGACTGCAAAGGGCAGAAATACATGTGAATGCCTAATCCAAATTCAGTCCTCTCCAAAAAGCATCCAACTCTCTGAAAGCTGGTTTTGAAGGAAGCTTCTTCCCTCTTCCCACCCAGACCCTGCCCCTAAAAGGTGAGGTGTCCAATCATCTGGGAGGGGAAACGGCTTCATTTCTGCCCAGCCAACGTGGTTTTTTAAATTAACTCTTTGTTTTGTGATCTTTGTCACTCCATCTCTTTTCAAAAGCTGTAGGTTTTTGTTTTTGTTTTTTTGAGACAGGGTCTCACTCTGTCACCCAGGCTGGAGCACAGTGGTGTGATCTCAGCTCACTGCAGCTTCTGCCTCCCAGGCTTAAGCAACCCTCCCACCTCAGCTTCCTGAGTAGCTGGGACTATAGGTGCATGCCACCATGCCTGGCTAATTTTTGTGTTTTTTATTGTAGTGATGGGGTCTTGCCATGTTGCCCAGGTTGGTCCCAAACTCCTGGGCTCAAGCAATCCTCCTGCCTTGGCCTCCCAAAGTGCTGGGATTACAGGCATGAGCCGCCTTGGCTGGCAAAAGCTGTGATCTTTATATGTCAGGGGGAACATCAAGAAAGTAGAAGCTTGCTTGGCTGGCCAGATCTTGGGAGATTTTGTTGGCATCCTAGGTCTTGGGCCTCTCTCACCTGGAGCTGCAGCAGACATTTCAGTCACATCTCACAATCCTGATTTCAGCTCTGCCCTCTCCCACTACATGACAACCAGGAGCTTTAATAGAAAGCCTTAGCCTGACATTGTGACCTTTACCACGCATTGGGGTAAAGAACTAGATAGAAAAAAAGATCTACCTAGTCCAAAATGTCACAGAGGCCAGGTGCAGTGGCTCGTGCATGCCTATAATCCCAGAATTTTGGGAGGCTGAGGCAGGCGGATCACCTGAGGTCAAGAGTTTGAGACCAGCCTGGCCAACACGGTGAAACCCCAAATCTACTAAAAACACAAAAATTGGCTGGGCGTGGTAGTGCATGCCTGTAGTCCCAACTACCTGGGAGGCTGAGGCAGGAGCATCACCTGAACCCCATAGGCGGAGGGTGCAGTGAGCCGAGATTGTGCCACTGCACTCCAGCCTGGATGATGGAGGAAAGCTCTGTCCCAAAAAAAGAAAATTAATAATAATAATAATAAAAGAAAGAAAGTAGAGTCAGAGAGCAAGTCAGAGGAAGGAGCACTAAGTTAGGAGTTAGAAGCCTAGACACACACAAATTACCTAACCTTGACACACACAAAAAAATGTAACGTGGTCAGAATTTAAGCATTTGAATGTCTCATTCAAAGCTTCCAGTAGTATTTGCTTGTGGGTTAAGTAGTAGTATTCCTGTTTCACAGACTTTAACTTACTTGTCGCAGTTTATTCTCATTTTACAGAAGAGGAAAATGAACGAGGCTCAGAAGTTAGACCCCAAGTCTACTTCCAATGTACTCATTTTGTCCTCTACAAAAGATGGGATTTGAACACAAAAAAGTTACCATCCTTATAGGTTTGGATGCACATACAATGATTAATATGACTGGCTCAGTTTTGCGTTTGCCTTTTTTTTTCCCCCTCTCCTGCACAATTTCTCCATATGTTTCTAGGAAGCATTACTAACTGAACTGACTACATTCCTTCGCTCCAACTCATAAAAGAGGAAAGTTCTAAGCAATTTGTATCAATGCTGGTAATCCCAGCACTTTGGGAGGCTGAGGCACGTAGATGACCTGAGGTCAGGAGTTCGAGACCAACCTGGCCAACATGGTGAAACCCCATCTCTACTAAAAATACAAAAATTAGCTGGGTGTGGTGGCACATACCTGTAGTCCCAGCTACTCGGGAGGCTGAGGCAGGAGAATCACTTGAGCCCAGGAGGTGGAGGTTGCAGTGAGCCGAGATTGTGCCACTGCACTCCAGCCCGGGCGACAGAGCAAGACTCTGTCTTAATAAATAAATAAATAAATAAATAAATAAATAAATAAAATGGCATCAGGAAAAATAATTGAACAAGGATTATGATTTAAAAATAAATATGGAACCTGATTTCTAGAAATCCATTGAATAATTCCAAAGAAAAAGATAACTTTGTAGCGTTTGTGTCATTATTTACAATACTGGAGTCTTGGGGGCTGGTTGGCGGGGGTGGTAAAGTATTTTTGCAGTGTCTTCTGTGATAACTTAGAGTATAATAAGTGATGTAACCTCTCCCCTACTTTTTAAAACCAGGCACGGATTCTGAGTGCTTTATGTATACCGGCTTTTTTAAACCTTACAACCCTGTAAGGTAGAAACTATTGTTTTCCTCTGTTTGTTTGTTAGGAAACTATATGGCACAGAGAAGTTAAGTAACATTCCTAAAGTTACACAGGCAGTCAGGAGCAGAGATGGGAATTAAACCTATGTTTTCTGGTACAGGGTTTCTTTTCCTTTTTTTTTTCCTTTCTTCTTTTTTTTAAAAAATTATACTTTAAGTTCTAGGGTACATGTGCACAACGTGCAGGTTTGTTACATATGTATACTTGTGCCATGTTGGTGTGCTGCACCCATCAACTTGTCAGCACCCATCAACTCGTCATTTACATCAAGTATAACTCCCAATGGCATCCCTCCTCCCTCCCCCCTCCCCATAATAGGCCCCAGTGTGTGATGTTCCCCTTCCAGAGTCCAAGTGATCTCAATGATCATTTCCCGCCTATGAGTGAGAACATGCGGTGTTTGGTTTTCTGTTCTTGCAATAGTTTGCTGAGAATGATGGTTTCCAGCTGCATCCATGTCCCTACAAAAGACATGAACTCATCCTTTTTTATGGCTGGGGTTTCTTTTTCTTATTACTTTTTTGTAACAGCTTTATTGAGACTTAGTTCATATATTGTACAATTCACCTACTTAAGGTGTACTACATTCAGTGGTTTGTAGTATATTCAGAGTTGTGCAAAAATCACCACAATCATTTCTAAGACATTTTCAACAGCTCCAAAAGAACTCCTGTGTCCTTTAGCTATTACCACCCACCCACAATGACCCCATTCCCTCCAGCCCTGAGCAACTGCTTATCTACTCTCTGTCTCTACGGAATTTCCTATTTTGGATATCTCATATAAATGAAGTCATACTATATGTGGTCTTTCACGATTGGCATCTTTCATTTAGCATAATAATTTCTAAGTTCATCCATGTTATAGTGTGTTTAGCACTTTATTCCTTTCTATGACTGAATAATATTCCATTGTTTTATGTTTTATTTTATTTTATTTTATTATTTATTTATTTATCTACTTTTTGAGACGGAGTCTTGCTCTGTGCCCAGGCTGGAGTGCAGTGGCTTGATCTCGGCTCACTGCAAGCTCTGCCTCCCAGGTTCACGCCATTCTTCTGCCTCAGCCTCCCTAGTAGCTGGGACTACAGGCTCCCAGCTAATTTTTTGTATTTTTGGTAGAGACGGGGTTTCACCATGTTACCCAGGATGGTCTCGATCTCCTGACCTCATGATCTGCCCACCTTGGCCTCCCAAAGTGCTGGGATTACAGGTGTGAGCCACTGCGCCCAGCCTATTTTTTATTTTATTTTATTTTATTTTTTTGAGAAGGAGTCTGACTTTGTGACCCGGGCTGACCTTGAACTCCTGGGCTCAAGTGATCCTCCCACTTTGGCCTCCCAAAGTGCAGGATTACAGGCGTGAGCCAGCATGCCAGGCCATTTTCCATTGTATTGCTATATATCACATATGGTTATCTGTTCATCAGTTAATAGGCATCTGGGTTGTTTTCACAACTGGATGGTGGGTACATGGCAAAGGTGTAATCTGTAGCAAAGGGAGCCAAAAAGATCTGGGCATGCTTTTTGACCAAGGCCTGTTGGTCACGGGGCAGGGAGAGCTGGTGCAGAATGAGGGCCAAGAAGTCATGAGCAATCACAGCAGCCAGGTCCCACTTGAGCTTCCCCAGGACCATCACCTCCCAGTCCGGCAACTGGTCGGTGTAGATGCACATTTTCTCGATGGTCCTGGGCCTGGTCTTGCACAGCTTAGAGGCCAGCAGCATGCAGACCGCATCCAAGAGCTGCAACTGCGCCTTTCGGGTGGGTGGGGACGCAGGACAGGTAGCGACGCAGGTGGCTCAGGGTCAGGGGAAAGCCTTCCTCCTCACAGCGCTGCTCGTCACACACCTCCAGCATCCAGTAAACCAGCATCTTCTGCATGTGCGGCTTGCTGTTCCTTAGCACGCACTGGAAGTAGGAGGTGCGGTGCACGTATCACTACTCCAAGCGGAGCAAGGTCTGCAGGACACGCTGGTTCCCTGGAGGCTGTGAGTCCTGGTGCCTTCGCAGCACAGCAGCTCCATACGTGGGCAGCGCACAGGCAGGGTGGGAGGGCGCACCCATCATTTGTTTCTAAGTATTGTCATTCTTTGTGATACTATTATAAATAGAATTATAATCTCTGTTTCGTTTTGGGGTTATTCATTGCACATGTACAGAAATTGAGTTAATTTTTGTATATTGATCTCATAGTCTACAACCTTGCTGACTCAGTTATTAGTTCTAATAGGGTTTTTTTGGTAAATTCTTTAGGATTTTCTATATACAAGATTGATATGGCGGGGCATAGTGGCTCACACCTGTAATCCCAACATTTTGGGAGGCCGAGGCTGGCAGATCACCTGAGGTCAGGAGTTTGAGACCAACCTTGCCAACGTGGTGAAACCCCGTCTCTACTAAAAATACAAAAATTGGTTCACACCTGGACTCCCAGTACTTTGGGAGGCCAAGGCAGGTGGATCACGAGGTCAGGAGATCAAGACCATCCTGGCTAACATTGTCAAACTCCATCTCTACTAAAAATACAAAAAATTAGCATGGTGGTGGGCACCTGTAGTCCCAGCTACTCAGGAGGCTGAGGCAGGAGAATGGCTTGAACCTGGGAGGTGGAGCTTGCAGTGAGCCAAGGTCCCACCCGTGCACTCCAGCCTGGGTGACAGAGCAAGACTCTGTCTCAAAAAACAAACAAACAAACAAACAAACCAAAAACCAAAAATTAGCTGTGTATGGTGGCAGGTGCCTATAATTTCAGCTACTCAGGAGTCTGAGGCAGAAGAATCGCTTGAACCCAGAAGGCGGAAGTCGCAGTGAGCCAAGATCACACAACACTGCATTCCAGCCCAGATAACAGAGTGGGACTCTGCCTCAAAAAAAAAAAAAAAAAAAAAAAAGCAGAAGAAGAAGAAAAAAAATCGATGTGGTTTGACTGTATCTCCACCTAAATTTCATCTTGAATTGTAGCTCCCATAATTCCCACGTGTTGTTGTAGGAACACAGTGGGAGATAATTGAATCATAAGGGCGTTTCCCCCATACTGTTCTCCTGGTAGTGAATAAGTCTCTCAAGATCTGATGATTTCATAAGGGGTTTCCCTCTGGCTTGACTCTCATTCTTTTCTTGCCTGCCACCATGTGAGATGTTCCTTGCTCTTCTGCCATGATTGTGAGGCCTCCCCAGCCATGGGGAACTGTGAGTCAAACATCTTTCCTTTATAAATTATCCAGTCTTGGGTATGTCTTTATAAGCAGGATGAGAACAGACTAATACAATGATCATGTCATCTGCAAATGAAGATAATTTTACTTTTTCTTTTCTAATCTGGAAGCTTTTGTTTCACTTTCTTGCCTAATTACCTTGGCTAGCACCTCTAGTACAATGTTGAATAGAAGTGGTTGGAATGCAGCTCCTTGTATTGTACCTGACCTTAAAAGAAAAGCATTCAGCCTTTCACCATTACACATGATGTTAGCTGGGGTGATCTGTAGATGCCCTTTTCCAGGTTGAAGAAGTTCCTTCTTTTCTGTTTGTTAAGAATTTTTATCATGAAATTTTGGCAATATGTTCAGCTTACATTGAGATGATCATATGGGTTTGTCCGTTATTCTGTTAATAAAATATATTATACTGGTTAATTTTCAGATGTTAAACCAACCTTGCCTTCCTCGGATTAATCCCAATTGGTCATGATATATCACCTTTTCATATGTTGCTGCATTCAGCTTACTTATATTTTTGTCATAACTTCTTAAGTGGTTTGCATCTCTATCCCATGCTTCTTATATTCTAGTCTCAGCACACTGGCTAGAGTTTTGTGATCATGCCACACTTCTTTTTTATACATTCCAGGGCTTTTTTCCCACTTGAGTAAAAGATAAATAAGATAAATTCTTTTCTTTTTTTTTCCTTTTTCTTTCTTTTTTTTTCTTTTTCTTTCTTTCTTTCTTTTTATTTTTTGAGACAGTGTTTTCCTCTGTCACCCAGGATGAAGTGCAGTGGTGCAATCTCGGCTCACTGCAGCCTCCAGCTCCTGGGCTCATGCAATTCTCCCACCCCAGCCTCCCGAGCAGCTGGAGCTACGGATGTGCACCACCATGCTCAGCTAATTTTTGAATTTTTTTTAGAGATGGGGTTTTGTCATGTTACCCAGGCTTACAAGCTAAATGCTTGCAAAACCAAATGTGAGCACGCTTCCTACATCCTTTCTAGCACATTTTCTGGCACTCTCTGCCTCAACTACTTTGCTCTTGCTATACTAATCTCCTTTCTATTTCTCAAACATCCAAGAAAATTTCCACCTCAAGATATTAGCACTTACTGTATTCCCTTCCCGGATGTGTACTCTCCTGTATGGCTTACTGCCTTTCTTCCTTCAGGCCTCAGTTCAAATGTTGCCTTATTAGAGAAGCATTTTCTGATCACTCTATAAAATAGCAACCCTTTTACCTCTAAGCATGGCATGATGTTCTCCATTCTCCTAACTGCTCTTTTTCCATAGAATGCGTTACTATGACATTCTATATATTTTTACATGTTTGTTTGCTGTCTGTCTTTCCTCAAGCAGAATATAAGCATAAATTAATTCATTTAACTGTATATGGGACAACTACTACTCATTTATCAGGCAGGCATGGTGGCTCATGCCTGTAACCCAGGCACTTTGGGAAGCCATGTTGGGTAGATCACTTGAGCCCAGGTGTTCGAGACCAGCCTGGGCAACATGGTGATGAAACCCTGTCTCTACCCTGTCTCTACAAAAATTAGCCCAGCATGATGGTGCATGCTTCTTTTCCCAGCTACTTGGGAAGCTGAAGCAGGAAAAATCACTTGAGCCAGAGAGGTGGAGGTTGCAGTGAGACACGATCATGGAACTGCACTTCAGCCTGGGCAACAGGGCAAGACCCTGTCTCAACAACAATGACAAATTTATTACTATTGGCAATGCTGTAGATTCTGGGAATACAACGATGAAAAAAAAAAAACAATAAAATCCTTCTTCTTATAGAGCTTAACCTACAGTGAAGAGAGAAATTCAATAAACAAATCGAAGTAAAATATATAGTATGTCAGTAGTGATAAGTGCTATAGAGAAATTGGTGCAAGAAATGTAGAGATTGGGGTGGGGAGGAAATGGGGAGATGTAGGTCAAAAGATACAAACAAGCAGGCCGGGGACAGTGGCTCTCGCCTGTAATCCCAGAAATTTGGGAAGCTGAGGTGGGTGGATCACTTGAAGTCAGGAGTTTGAGACCAGCCTGGCCAACATGGTTAAACCCTGTCTCTACAAAAAATACAAGAAATTAGCCAGGCATGGTGGCACGTGCCTGTTGTCCCAGTTACTTGGGAGGCTGAGGCAGGAGAATCACTTGAAACCAGGAGGCGGAGGTTGCAAGATCGCACCACTGCACTCCAGCCTGGGTGACAGAGAAAGAGACTCCATCTCAAAAAAATAATAATAATAATAATAAAAATAAAAAATAAAAAATACAAACAAGCAGATATGTAGGATAAACTAGAGATCTAATGTACAGTAAGCACTACAGTTAGTAAAATTAGGGACTTTTGTTAAATAAGCAAATTTTAGCTGCTCTTGCCACAAAAAAAGGAACTGTGAGATGGTAGATATGTTAATTTGCTTCACTATAGTAAGCATTTCACTGTCTATATGTATCCTAGTACATACAGACGTAGTAGAGTCAGGGTTTCCCCATGTTGGCCAGGCTGGTCTGGAACTCATGGTCTCAAGAAATCCACCTGCCTCGGCCTCCCAAAGTGGTGGGATTTGAGGTGGTAAACCTCAAATATACACAATAAAATTTATTTAAAAAAAAGAAATATAGAGGTCACTGTTGTTCTTTTTTAAAATAAATAAATAAATACATTTTTTGTAGAGATGGGTCTCACCATGTTGCCCAGGCTGGTCTCCAACTCCTGGCTTCAAGTGATCTTCCCACCTCAGCCTCCCGAAGTGCTGGGATTACAGGTATGAGCAAGCACCAGCAGCCTCTGATTTTTTGTTTGTTTGTTTGTTTGTTTGTTTTTATTGTGTAGGAGACTGAAGTTTTATTATTACTCAAATCAGTCTCCCCGAGCATTTGGGGATCAGAGTTTTTAAGGACAACTTGCTGGGTGGGGGAAGCCAGTGGGCCAGGAGTGTTGATTGACTAGGTAGGAGATGAAATCATAGGGAATTGAAGCTGTCTTCTTGCTCTGAGTCATTTCCTGGGTATGATGTTCTTAATAAGAACATTTTTGATGGAGAAATGGGCATTTAAACCTTACTGGAGTAGATTCAAATACAAATGAAAGGAGAGAAATTAAAACAGAGCACTGAAAATGATTTTAGGGATCTTACTATAAAGGTGAATAAAGAAATGGGGTGTGAGGAAACACCATGTTTGTATGTTGATCAAAATTATCCAGGATAAATAGAAAATAAGTGATATTGAAGACAGAAGAGAAAGCTGCTGAGCTATGTCCTTGTGTAAGTCTTGTGTTGTCCCGGGCAACAAGAGCGAAACTCTGTCTCAGAAAAAAAAAAGAATCTCAGGCACAGGCTTTGGCCATGCAAATGGACAGTCCTGTTAACAAACACCAAAGAAGGAACTGATAAATCTGGTTATTTCTGACAATACATGCGTTTTCTGCCACTGCTATTTCTATTATGGCCACATGGAGTCACTGTTGAAAACTGATGGTTTCCACAGTCCAGTGCTTTCTCACCAATGCTAGGATGAAACAATGCCCTGCTGTTTCAAATGTCCTCATAAAAATAGCTTACATTTACTTTGAACATACTGTGTGCCAGTATTGTGTTGTGTCTAATTACATCACAGTATGCCTGTGAATGTTGTTATCCCCATTTTATGGATACGAAAATTGAGAAAATTAAATTCTATGACCAAGGTGATTCCCACACAGATTTGACTGACTTTCTAATCATTATGATTACAGGTCCATCCCTTAAATTTGTTCAGGTTTTTTGATCTAGTAATTCCATTACTAGAAATCTATCTGAATTAGAGATGCACATGAAGGTACATACAAGAATATTCAATGCCGTATATGTAGGAAAGTTAGAAGCAATCTACAGTTTCAATGTGAGGAGGGGACTAGTTAATTTGTAATCTATCCACAGATTAGACTACTGTTAGATTATAAATATAGATCTCTGTTTATACATATGTTACATATAATTTATATGTTATATATGTATTATATGTATGTATTATATTACACATTTATATTATATGTAATGTAATTTATATGTAAATATAGATCTCTATTTGTATGTGTTACATATAATATGTATATATCATATTTATATGCTATATATGTCATATCATATTTATATGTGTTACATATATATTTTATGTAACAATATATAAACATTATGTGTAATATACATAAACGTGCATGTTATATATAACACATATTACATAGTATGTAACATATGGGGAGATCTATGTTTATACATATATCACATATATGTATACATACATACACACACACACATATATATATTTATTTATTTATTTTAGAGACAGGGTCTACTATGATGCCCAGGCTGGAGTGCAGTGGTTGTTTACAAGCACAATCATAGGTCACTGTGGCCTAAGACTCTTGGACTCAAGTGATCCTCCTGCCACAGCCTCTAGAGTAGCTGGAACTACATACATGCCACCATGCCCAGCTAACATATTACATTTATTAAGTGATTAATGTTAATATTAGCCACTTATAATTCTAAACATTTTAGGTATCTTGGCTTCGTTAATACCCAGAAAACCCTAGGATACAGGTATTAATAGAGTATTTTATCTAGTGTAAGACATCGTCATTATGAAACACTTCATTATTTTGGCCAGGCATGGTGGCTCACACCTGTCTGTAATCTCAGCACTTTGGGAGGCTGAGGCAGGAGGATCACTTGAGGCCAAGAGTTTGAGACCAGCCTGGCCAACATGGCAAAACTCTGTCTCTACTGAAAATACACAAATTAGCTGGGTATGGTGGTGTGCACCTGTAATCCCAGCTACTTGGGAGTCTGAGGCACGAGAATCACTTAAACCCAGGAGGTGGAGGTTGCAGTGAACCAAGATCATACCACTGCACTCTAGCTTGGGCAAGAGAGTGAGACTCCATCTCAAAAAAAAAAAAAAAAAAAAAAAAAGAAGTAGCATTAACAATTTTCTTATTTCCTCTGTGATTTCCTTTGCTAAGTCATTGTTGCCATGGAGACCATGAAGGATCGGTGAGACTGAAAGTCATGTACCAGTGCCCACAGGCAAATGTTTTAAAGTGGGAACATTGGATTTTGGAATCTGACACTAATGCTCTTGCAGTTTGGCTTTGTATATTCCCAAATAAGTTTTCTTTCTGTTTTTGGGAGACTATAGTTTCTAAAGTTGGTCCAGGGAACTGACTCGTGAGTCAGAAGTATTAGGTGAGCTTACTAAAATATAGATTTCTGGGCTACACCCTTAAAATTACTTCATCAGAATATCTAGAAGTGAGATTCAGGAATCTGTATTTTTTTTAAAAACAATGTTTAGCATTTATAAATGGTTTTAGCTAAAGCATGAGAACCATTACTGAAGATCATCACTACATGTGTGCCCATAATTCATGGAATTCTAGATTTACTTTTTAATTTACTTTTCTTTCTTTTTTTGAAACAGAGTTTCACTCTGTCACCCAGGCTGGAGTGCAATGGTGAACACAGCTCACTGCAGCTTTTAACTCCTGGGTTCAAGGGATCCTCCCCTGTCAGCCTCCCAAGTAGCGAGCCTCCACGCCTGGCTAATTTTTGTAGTTTATGTAGAGACAGATTGTCTCCATGTTTCCCAGGCTGGTATCAAACTCTAGAGCTCAAGAGATCTTCCAGTCTTGGCTTCCCAAAGTGCTGGGATTATAGGCATGATCCACCACGCCCACTCTTTGTATTTAATTTTCTGATAAGGATGTGGTTTTCTTTTTTCATTTTATTTCATGTATTATTTTATTTTTATAGAGAGAAGGTCTACCTATGTTGCCCAGGCTGGTCTCGAACTCCTGGGCTCAAGGGACCCTTCTGCCTCAGCCTCCCAACGTGCTAAAATTACAAGCATGAGCCACAACACATAGCCCTATGTTTTACCACATGAAAAACATCTCATCAAATCCAGTTATTGCTAGAGTTAAGCGCTTTTCTCCATGCAGACCAAGCGAATGTTTTTTTTCTATGTTTGCTTCATATTAATTTTTGACTTAGATTACAGAGAGTTTTGTTAATTTACTTACATGTGATTTTCAACTGTCATCCCCTCTTTAATAATGAGTTCTATGAACTTAGACCCCAATAATTCCATGTGTTCAGATGCACAGTCACCTGTACAAGTATAGCATTACTCATTTCTATTCTTTGTTTTTTTGTTTTGTTTTGTTTTGTTTTTTTGAGATGGGGTCTGGCTCTGTTGCCCAGGCTGAAGTGCAGGGCAGTCTGGAACTCCCAGGTTTATGCGATCCCCTCATCTCGGCCTCCAGAGTAGTTGGCACTACAGGTGGGCGCCACCGTGCCCAGCTAATTTTATTTATTTATTTATTTATTTATTTATTTATTTATTTATTTATATTTTTGTAGATACAGCGTCTCCCTACGTTGCCCAGGCTGATCTTGAACTCCTGGGCTCAAGCAATCCTCTCCCCTTGGCCTCTTAAAGTGCTGGGACTACAGGAGGGAGCCACCGCACCTGGCCCACAATTCCTGCCACATTTGATACTAACTCATGTCTTCTTTTCTTCAAAATAAGAACGGAAGAAAGAAAGTGTCATTGGAAGAGACAATAGAGAAGAGAGATTGCTGTCCCATGTTTCTTTCCTCTGCAGGCTGTTGTACCATGTCAGAGCCATCTGTCACTGGCTCCCTTAGGAGTGCTACTGCTGCCAGATTGTCTTGTGGGCAGAAGTGCCTGTACCTGCCAGTGGCTGCAAGGCAGAGGAAATGGCCTCTAGTTGGATGGGGACCAGCATCTGGGAAATACTCTGACTCCACTCCTGGGGATAGAACCCATGTTTTCTTCCTGGGTCAAGCGACTTCTCCTTGGTCTATGGCAATCCAGCTGGGTTAGGAAAAGAAAAGCCCGCCTGGGCAGCTGCATAGCTATAAGGCTCAGGACGTTAAATACTAGGCTTGCTCTTCTTTGTCCCAGTGTATTAAAAAACAAACACTCCGTGTAGTTCCCTGAGACACAAAAACAGGCCTTTAAACTGACCTTTCTAAAGAAACTGTTAGCAGGGCACGGTGGCTCACACCTGTAATCCCAGCACTTTCGGAGGCTGAGGCAGGCAGATCACTAGAGGTCAGGAGTCCAAGACCAACCTGTCCAACATGGTGAAACTCCATCTCTACCAAAAAAAAAAAAAAATTAGTGGGGTGTGGTGGTGGGTGCCTGTAATCCCAGCTACTTGGGAGGCTGAAGCAGGAGAATTGCTTGAACCCAGGAGGTGCAGGTTGCAGTGAGCTGAGATCACGTCAATGCACTCCAGCCTGGGTGACAGAGCTAAACTCCATTTCAAAAACAAAAAAAAGAAAAGGTAAAGGAAAGAAAGGAAAGGAAAGAAAAGAAAAAAAGAAAGAAAGAAGGAAAGAAACTGTTGCCAAGGGAGGTGACTCACACCTGTAATCCCAGCACTTTGGGAGACCAAGGCTGGCAGATCACCTGAGGTAGGGAGTTTGAGATCAGCCTGACCAATATGGTGAAACCCTGTCTCTACTGAAAATACAAGAATTAGCCAGGCTGTGGTGGCACACACCTGTAATTCCAGCTACTCAGGAGGCTGAGGTGGGAGAATCGCTTGAACCCTGGAGCCAGAGGTTGCAGTGACCCGAGGTCATGCCACTACACTCCAGCCTCGGTGACAGAGGGAGACCCTGTCTCAAAACAAACAAAAAAAAGAACCTGTTAAGATCTCCCTAAAGTCTCTGCAAACTATGTCAAACATTCAATAGTTCCTTAGTTGGGTATTTTCTTAAAATTTTCCTGTTTCTTATCAATGTTAGATATTTTTCCAAGAACTCAAGGGAGATTTGCAGTGGGATAATCCAGTTCACATGGTAAAAGTGAAACCACTACCACATAGCTTGTGATGCAATAAAGTAAGTGAAATAAAAGAGGCACAAAAGGAAACCGGAAGTTTCCATATCTTAAAAAAGAAAAACCACAGCGATAAGGCTTCAACCTGCTGAGTCGGTTACCCAGGTTTCTCCAGTTCCTGGAGGCAGTTCCTGGAGAAACCTCCATGTGGGGTTTCTGCTACTAACAGAACCCTATTGAGTTGAAAGAAAAATCCAACCACCACCAAGCGCTACTCTATTTCTCCAGCATCAAGGAGGTTAATTTTTTTCACTCTATTTATGCCTTTTATTTTTTTCCCATAATCAAGGAGAGTAAAGCTCAAAGGGATTAAATAGCTTTTCTAAATCAACAGCTAGTATCAGGCCAAAAGAGAAAAAAATTGGCATCTGGATGTTATATAACACTAAAGCTCATGTTTTTTTCTTTTACCTCAGACTTTCCGCCAGGGACTAAAACAGGTTCAAATACTGTGTAATTGATTATATTTGATTATGGCGTATTTATGGGGACTATGTAAAGCAACATTTCTTTACAATATTCTTTTCTTTTCCTTTTTTCTTGAGACCAAGTCTCGCTCTGTTGCCCAGGCTGAAATGCAGTGGCAAGATCTATCCATATCAATTAATAAGAAAATTGAAACATGGACTTAAGTGACAAATGTTTATTCACCCACAGTGACTTTTGACTTATACCAGGTTGCTATAATCTAGAGCATTATGTTTATGTGAGTGTCACAGTCTCAGAAATATTCTCCCTGACCGAAGTAAGTTCTAGTCCAAAAGTATGTCTCCCCATCCCGTTCACTTCCTTCACTTTGTTCATTTCCTTCTTGAAACGTGTCATAAATTGTGCACTTACGTGTGTTTCTTTATTTGTCCAGTGTCTCCCTCTCTCTCCCTGACTAAACTCTAGACTCCACAAAGGCCATCGAGTTTTGTGCACTGCTGCTCCCCAGCACCTGAAACTGTGGCTGGCATATGCTACACACTCAAGTATTTGTTGAATGAACGGATGAAGTAGCAGAATTCTCTTTTAAATGATGTAGTGGTTATTCTTTTCTTCTCACTTGCAAAGCTGATTTTAGAAGCAGATACCAGAGATAAACGTTATAAAATCTTAATATCTGTGCTTTACAAAATCAGAACTATGTTCACTAAAATGTTGACGGCAATTATTGTTGATCTGAGTGTCGGGATTGGTGGGTAAATTTCATTATCCCTATTTTCTAGCAAGTCTTTAGTAAACAGGAATTGTTTTGAAATCAGATTTAAGCTTTTAAAAAGTATAAACTCTTGGTACGCTCTCTAATTTGCTGTTCTTCTGAGAGCAGTTAGAGCTCTAATCTGTGCATCAGGATGGGGAGCATCTGAAGTTTCCTCAAATGTAACTAACTAGAGCAGAGAAGATACATATCAATATTCCAGTATCTCCTTCTGCCAGGAGGTCTTTGCGCCCAGACTTTGCTCTGTGAATCTTGGATCTGATGGATAAAACTGGGGGATCCAACTGGGCAGCAGTTTACTCAGCTAGAACCACTCATGGTGGTGGGTTTCAAGCAAACAAGGATGTGGGAGGCAATCTGGTGTCAACTCAGGGCTGCATGCAGAAGTGAGGAGGGCTGGCCAGTGGCTTCATGGGTGACAGCAGCCCATGAGTAATGTGGGCTGTATCTCCAGTACCTATAGCAATCCCTGGAGCCCACTGATATGTGTAAGTGTCTCTTGAATGAGTGGGTGACTTACCACCTGCTAAGTCCAAGAATATAAAAATCCAATGGCTATATAATTTTGAAGGCAATATATTTGAGTTAGAATTTTGGCCATGTGTATTATTTGAGTGATCTTGGACAAGTTACTAATCTCAAATTTCAGATTCCTCAAATACAAAACAAGCCTTGTAACAGCAACTTTCAGGGTCACTGCATCAGGGATATTAACTGAGTAAATAAGTATGCTTTTCAAAAGCATTTTAGTACAGTATAAATACATGCAATACACGATTTCACTTTTCTCCTATGGTCAGAGCTGTAGGTTAAGAGGTTTTGATATTATGAAAAGTAAAATGAAAACAAGATAACTTTTCTTTTTTCTGTTATATAATAAAGAAACCAAAGCTCTACGAGTTTAAGTGACTTGCCTAAGGTCACATGGGCAGAAAATGGGGAAGCAGAGATTTGAATTTAAAAAGTATTCTTTTCACTTGGTGAGTATTTCCCAGGAACATTCCCCTCTTGCTTTCTGAAGTTCAGATTTGAGGGGCCTAAGCCTACCCCTACTGAATGAGAATTTCCTAAGTGATACTTATGAGGCAAATGGGAATCACTGATCCTAAAACCAAGCCCTCATCAGCATGGAGTTAAGATCCTGAGTAAAGGTGTCCCCTTCACTGTCCCCCGTGACAGGCTGGCCATGCCCATGAAGGGCTACCATAAGGCAACAGCCTGCCCCTCAGGACAGGTGACAGATAATCTCCTCTTCCCTTGATTATGTTGTTGGAATAAGGATGGAGCTACAGTAACGCCTCGACTAACGAATTGAGGCCACAGTCACCATTTATTGCCTGTGATTTTGCTACTCAGATAGAAGTAAGATAGACAGATGTGGTATTATACATTAGAAAAGGGCTAGGCGGCTGGGCATGGTGGCTCATGCCTGTAATCCCAGCACTTCTGGAGGACAAGGCGGGTGGATCACTGAGGTCAGGAATAGGAGACCAGCCTGGCCAACATGGTGAAACTCCGTCTCTACTGAAAATACAAAAATTAACCAGGCGCGGTGGCTCATGCCTGTAATCCCAGCACTTTGTGAGGCCGAGGTGGGTGGATCATGAGGTCAGGAGTTCGAGATCAGCCTGGCCAACATGGTGAAACCCTATCTCTACTAGAAAAAAAAAATAAAAAAATTAGCCGGGCATGGCAGCAGGAGCCTGTAATCCCAGCTACCTGGGATGCTGAGGCAGGAGAATTGCTTGAACCCAGGAGGCAGAGGTTGCAGCGAGCCAAGATTGTGCCACTGTACTCCAGCCTGGGTGACAGAACAAGACTCTGTCTTAAAAATAAATAAATAAATAAATAAACAAACAAACATTAGCTGGATGTGATGGCGGGCTCCTGTATTCCAGTTACTTGGGAGGCTGAGGCAGGAGAATTGCTTGAACCCAGAAGGTAGAGGTTGCTGTGAGCCGAGATCACGCCTTTTCTTCTGTCTAAAAAAAAAAAAAAAAAAAAAAAAAGCCACACTTTGGGAGGCGGGAGGATCACCTGAGGCCAGGAATTTGAGACAAGACTGGGCAATGGAGTGAGATCCTCTTCTCTAAAAAAAGAACTGTAAAAAAAAAACAACAAACATTAGTGGGGCATGGTGGTACATGCCAGTAGTCCTAGCTGCTCAGGAGGTTGAAGACGGTGGATTGCTTAAGCCCAGGAGTTTGAGGCTGCAGTGAGCTGTGATCACCACTGCACTCCAGTCTGGGTGACAGAGTGAGGCCTTGTCTTAAATAAATAAATAAATATTAGAAAACCTAAAGTAGGTCAGAAGTACCAGAAAATACAAACTCTGCCCATTGGCAATGGTGTGCTAGTAAATATTTAAGAATCAGCTTTCTGAAAGCCCTGCCCTGATGTGTAGTATTTGCTGGTCTCTGTGATGTAAATTCTCCCACCACGACGTATTTCAAGTTACCAATGTGAGGCCACAGAATGTAATGTTGGAAAGAGAGGTACATCATTATGCAGTGTTTCCACCACACAGATATGATAGACCTAAGTAACCCGGAGAGCCTCAAGAAGGGACAAATGTATCACGATTATCAGGAAGTGGTGAATTTTTGTACTTATTATCTTTGTCTTTAATATATACTTTACTTTCTTGGAATTTTTAAATTTTATTTTATTTATTTTTGAGACGGGTTCTTACTATGTTGCCCATGCTGGAGTGCAGTGGTGCGATCTCAGCTTACTGCAACCTCTGTCTCCTGGGCTCAAGCGATCCTTTTACTTTAGCCTTCCAAGTAGCTGGGACCACAGGCATGAGCCACCACGCCTGGCTAATTTTTGTATTTTTTCTAAAGATGGGCTTTCACCATGTTGCCCAGGCTGGTCTCAAACTCCTGAGCTCAAGTGATCCAACCACCTTGGCCTCCCAAAGTGCACCCAGCCAGGAATTTTATTTTTGATAATGGCTATGTTTAATAACTCTTTCTCACAGATCCCTGAAAAGTTTAATGCTGGCTTTGGTTAAGGCCTTAACAAGGGATTGCAGCAGGCCACTGCCTTTAGGAGTCTCTGGGCAGGGAACCGTTGTTGTAGGGAAAGTGTTGGCCTGAAGACTGGGATTTGTGCTAGAGCTGGCTGGGCAAATGGGGAGATGCCTCCGTCTCCCTCAAGCATTCTTGGGAATACTGTAGAAACAGGCCTGAAGCCCCAGCAATACCTCCTCCCACCTCCTATTGTCCCATCCAGAACTTCCTCAGCATCTCTGGGTGAGAGGAGGCAGCATGTCTCTGTGTTCCTGCAAACCTGGAGAAATTAAGGCAGGACTACTTTAAGGGTAAGCAAAACTAGTGTTCTATTTCGAAGGTGTCCTGAGCTCAGCCCTCCCTCACATCCCTACTCCCAGGAAATAGCTGAAATTCCTTGACAGCCCCTTCCCTGAGTTAGAGATCAAAGATGAAAACATTAGATCTGCAAACTGCCTGAAATTCATTGACGTCTTCAGCCTGCGTAGGAAAAGAAGCTGGGCTGGGAGAGCAGGCTGAGGCATTTCACAACTGGTGCATGGCAACCCTGTTATCCTCCAATGGGCAGCAACAAACACCAGCTGCATACAGAGTTGCCTTTGCTGCAGGAGGCAGAGCCCCTGCCTGTAGATGCAGGAAGTTGTTTATTTGAGTTCAGAGTCAGTCAGACATGGATTAGAATCGGGTTTCCCTGGACACTTAACCTCTTTAAACTGATGTAAATCCTACGCGTAAATGGAGAGAATAGGACCCACCTCAGGACTGTCGTGACAGTCAAAGGAGATAATCCATTTACAGGGCTTAGCAGAGTCCCTGGAACGTACTACATGCTCAAAATGCAGCTGCTATTAATGTTTTTCAAAAAATTTTTATTTATTTATTTATTTTTTAGATGGAGTCTCGCTCTTGTTGACCAGGCTGAAGTGCAATGATGCAATCTCGGTTCACTATAACCTCTGCCTTCTGGGTTTAAGCTATTCTCTTGCCTCAGCCTCCGGAGTAGCTGGGATTACAGGCGCCTGCCACCACACACAGCTAACTTTTGTATTTTTAGTAGAGACGGGGTTTTACCATGTTAGCCAGGCTGGCCTCAAACTCCTGACCTCAGGGGATCCGCTCACCTGGGCCTCCCAAAGTGCTGGAATTACAGACATGAGCCACCATGTCCGGACTTAATAGCATGTCTAACACCGTCAGAGTGTATCATGATGCTTCATTATTATGAAATTGATCAATCAAAGCATCTAAGTATTAAGGAAAAAATCCTTCTGGGCTGGGTGCAGGGTGGCTCATGCCTGAAATCTCAGCATTTTGGGAGGCCAAGCAGGAGGACTGTCAGAGGCTGGGAGTTCCAGACCAGCCTAGCCAATATAGTGAGACCCCTGTCTTTAAAAAAAATAAATAAATATTTAAAATATTGTTTTAAAAAGGAAAAAAGTTCTGATGGGCATTAATCCACAGATTTAATTAAGAAAGGCAAGCAATCTCCCCTGCCCACACTAAAGAAATTGAATTTGTTAGCAATTGCTTTTAGTACTGCAGCATAACTGCTGTGGCTTGGATATGTCCCCTCCAAGATTCAGGTGTTGCCAATGTGATAGTGTTGCTGGAAAGCGGTCCCAGTCCAGACCCCAAAAGAGGGTTCTTGGATCTCATGTAAGAATGAATTCGGGGCAAGTTCATAGAGTAAAGCGAAAGCAAGTTTATTAAGAAAGTAAAGGGGCAGTCACGGTGGCTCACGTCTGTAATCCCAGCACTTTGGGAGGCCGAGGTGGACGGATCACCTGAGGTCAGGAGTTCAAGACCAGCCTGGCCAACATGGTGAAACCTGTCTCTACTAAAAATACACAAATTAGCTTGGCATGGTGATGCACGCCTGTAATCCCAGTTACTCTGGAGGCCGAAGCAGGAGAATCGCTTGAACCTGGGAGGCAGAGGTTGCAGTGAATCGAGATCGTGTCGCTGAACCTCAGCCTGGAGGATGAGACTCCATCTCAAAAAAAAAAAAAAAAAAGTAAAGGAATAAAGAATGGCTACTCCATAGGCAGGGCAGGGGCTCTACTAAGGACACTTATAGTTATTTCTTGATTATATGGTTAACAAGGGCTGGATTATTCATGAGTTTTCGGAGAAAGAGGTGGGCAATTCCATAACTGGGGGTTCCTCTGCCTTTTAGACCATATGGGGTAACTTCCTGCCATTGCCATGGCATCTGTAAACTGTCACGGTGCTCATGGGAGGGTCTCTTAACATGTGAATGCATTGTAATTTGCATATAATAAGCGGTGAGGACGACTAGCGGTCACTTTTGTCACCATCTTGGTTTTGGTGGATTTTGGCCGGCTTCTTTATTGCAACCTATTTTATTAGCAAGGTCTTTGTGACCCATATCTTGTGCCGACCTCCTATCTCATCCTAGAACTTAGAATGCCTAACCTGTGAATGCAGCCCAGTAGGTTTCAGCATTATTTTACCAAGCTGTATTCAAGATGGAGTCGCTCTGGTTCAAAAGCTTCTGACAACAGGATTAAGAGGTGGCATCTTTAAGAGGTGATTAAGCCAAGAGGGCTCTTCCTTTGGGAATGGGATTAAAGCCCTTATAAAAGAGGCTTCAGGGAGCAGTGGCTCCATTGTCCTTTGACATTCCATCATGCAACAAGGCACCATCATGGAAGGGGACAGCAGCCCTCACCAGACAACCAAATATGCCCAACCTACCAGTGCCCTGATCTTATATTTCCCTGCCTCTAGAACTGTTCTTTATATATTCTCCTCATTATAAATTACCTAGTCTCAGGTATTTTGTTATAGCAGCACAAAAAGGGACTAAAAAAGGAAAAGCCAAGGAACAAAATGTGTTTAACTCAGCTTAAAACAAAGTCTTGCATGAAGATAAGAATGCCACTTCCCAAACCATTGCATGGGAAAAACACCATTTCAAAAAGACAAATTATTTTTGAAGAGTATAATATTCTAGTTTTGTTTCGTTCATTTTTTTTTTTTTTTTTTTTTTTGAGATGCGGTCTTATTCTGTCACCCAGACTGGAGTGAAGTGGTATAATCTTGGCTCACTGCAACCTCTGCCTCCCAGGTTCAAGCAACTCTCCTGCCTCAGCCTCCCAAGCAGCTGGGATTACAGGCACATGCCCCCACACCAGGCTAATTTTTATATTTTTAGTAGAGATAGGTTTTCACCGTGTTGGTCAGGCTGGTCTTGAACTCCTGACCTCAAGTGATCTGCCCGCCTTGGTCTCCCAAAGTGCTGGGATTACAGGCATGAAGGCATGAGCCACTGCACCTGGTTGTGCATGTTTTTTGTTTGTTTGTTTGTTTGTTTGTTTTTTAAGATACGGTCCTGCTCTGTCACCCAAGCTGGATTACAGTGGCCTGATCACAGCTTACTGCAGTCTCGACCTCCTGGGCTCAGTCGATCCTCTCACCTCAACCTCTTGATTATATGGGACTACAGGCACCCCCACCACATGGGCTAATTAAAAAAAAAAAAAAGTCTTTTTTTCAGAGATGGGGTCTCTAGAAAAAGAGGCTGGGAGTTCCAGACCAGTCTAGCCAATATAGTGAGACCCCTGTCTTTAAAAAAATAAATAAATATTTAAAATATTGTTTTAAAAAGGAAAAAAAGTTCTGATGGGCTTTAATCCACAGATTTAATTAAGAAAGGCAAGCAATATCCCCTCCCCCACACTACAGAAATTGAATTTGTTGGCAATTGCTTGTAGTACTATGCTGCCCAGGCTGGTCTCCTGGGCTCAGGTGATTTTCCCAGCTCAGCCTCTCAAACTGTGGGATTACAGGGTGAGCCACCATGCCCAGCCCTTTTTTTTTCTTTGTTTATGCATTTACACTTGCATGTACAGGATGGGGATCAGATTGTACATATTTTTTTTTAACTAGTTCCTCCCCCTGTCCAAACAATATGTTGACAGCAGTTCCCTCCCATCACAGGCAGAGCCTTCGCTGTGCAATATTTTCAGGCCCTGCATTGTACTGGGGAGAGAGAGGACTGTGAGGTTAATAAGTAAAGGAGTGAGAGGAGGCACTTAAGATTGCATATGGGAAATCTCCACCAACTCAACTGGGGCTACACCATAGCATTTAGCCCTAGGCAGTTTAGAGAGACACAGAGTTGGAGGGAGCATGATTGCTGAGTCTTTCTCCCCCTTTAAAAGTTTAGCAAGTGAGGCAGGGTGCTGTGGCTCATGCCTGTAATCCCAGCACTTTGGGAGGCCGAGGCAGGTGGATCACTTGAGGACAGGAGTTCGAGACCAACCTGGCCAACATGGTGAAACCCCATCTCTACTAAAAATACAAAAAATTAGCCAGGTGTGGTGGCACATGCCTGTAATCTCAGGTAATCGGGAGGCTGAGGCAGGAGAATGGCTTGAACCTTGTGGGGCAGAGGTTGCAGTGAGCTGAGATCACACCACTGCACTCCAGCCTGGATGACAGAGCAAGACTCTGTCTCAAAAAAAAAAAAAAAAAAAAAAGGGTGGCAAGTGAAAGCTACTGCATGTGCATGAGGACAGAACCTTGCACAGTTCCTGGGTGCCAGCAGTCCTATGCCTTGTGGTCATTTCGGAAGGCCATGATCAAGAAACGCTGCACAAGGAGTTTCCATTTGGGAGGTGGAACAGAGGAGCACAGACCAATAGTTTCTGTTTTTAAAGTGCCATTCAAGAACCTCAAATTTGGGGAAGCCACAACACTAAGTAATACAATTCTTAACACTTAGCATACAGAATAGTGCTTTTTAGGCCCTTCGAGAGGCCTACATTTTAGTTTTCCGCACATGAGAACAGATGGTCTTGGTTCATACACAGGCCCAGTTTACACCCAGCTTTCAAGATAAACAACAGCCACAACTGAGTGAATTTAGGAACTCCCCTTCCCTTCCCAGGGTTACCGGGGACTTCTCTCCCCTTACCCCACGGGAGGACCTCGTCTCTGCCTGGGGCCCCATTTCCCTTGCTCAGTTGCTGTTTTCACTTTACACAGTAAAGGCAAAAGCTGGTGTGCACAGAAATGCTCCCAAAGGGGAGGAGAAGGCAAAAGGAAGGAGGATGGAGAAGACTGTCCCTTTCAACCTTGTCTGCATTCCTCCCCCATAGTCCTAAGGTGGATGGGAAGGGAAGAGGGTTGTAAGAGCTGAGGGCATAGCCTTGCCCATTGCTGTACCATGAATGCGGTATACATACTCATCTCTATTCCTTAAGGCAGGCAGGTGGGCCTGTGGCTCCAGGGCCTGGTGTCTTTGCAATCTCACCTGGGTTGTCTTAGAGGGTTGCTGGGGGGCAGCAGAATCTAATGAAGCACCCTGTGGTCCCCACAGGTCTGATGGATGGCTCTGCTCTACCTCAAGATGCTAAGTGAGGCTGAACAGGTTCTCATGACTGCGTGGTCATGAACAGAGGGCCCAGTCTGTGCTAGAGGAAGGAGTTTATGTTTTAGGTATTGGAGCAGATGGCCATAGTCCAAGGAGCAGTCAGTGGCAGGGATGGGGTATGGGGTGGAGCTATCGGTTCCCACAGTGGAAAAGGCAACCCTAAAACTCTACCTCCATTGGATACTTCATTCTTTGGGCCGATGTGCCTTCTCAGTGGTATCCAAGCTAACTGCTCTAAGCATGCATGCATTTTCTGCATGTTACTTTGTCAATTTGAAAATCCCGCCCCTCCTTTTTTTTTTTTTTTTTTTTTTGTCACTTAAGCTGCAGCAAAGTGAGATGATCATAGTTCACTGCAGCCTCAACATCCTGGGCTCAAGCAATCCCCCCTCCTCTGTTGCAGGAAACTGAGGACCAGAGAGACCGATATGGAGAACAGGAGGATTGTTTATTTTAGGTACGCACCAGCTCAGTGGATTCACATCCAAAAAGCTGAGCATTGAACAAAGATTGAGCGGGGTTTTTATAAGCAAACTTACAAAAGCCAAACAAAAGCAATTAATCATACAGTGACAGGTCACGTAATCTACAGCACAACTGTTGACTTAGCATAACTTGTGGCATTGCATAGCTGGTGACCTTGTAGCTGCGTCAAAAGAAAAACAAGAACTGGCTAAATACAGACTTTTGTAAAACATAATCATGCTTAAGAAACCAGGGAAAGGAGTAACAGTAAAAGAATTTATCTTTTTCTTCTTTTTTTTTTTTCCTTCATCCTTGCTCTGGAGGGGGGTGTTGTCTGGAGCCCATTCCCTTGGCCTTGGCTTTCTGGACAGCATTATCTTATAACTGTCCTTGAAGTGAGCTTGTTAGGCAGAGAAAAACTTAAAACTTGTTCTTTTCTTTTTAACCCTTGCCTTGCCTTGCCTGTTACTTTTCTTATTTATTTATTTATTTATTTTTCGAGACAGAGTCTCTATCTGTCGCCCAGGCTGGCGTGTAGTGGTGCGATCTCCACTCACCGCAACCTCTGCCTCCCGGGTTCACTCCATTCTCCTGCCGAGTAGCTGGGACTACAGGCGCCCGCCACAATGCCCGGCTAATACCTGTTGCTTTTCTTACAGTGAATGAATGCATATTTATTTTTAAATTTCTGCCTCACCTCAGCCTCCTGAGTGGCTTGGACTACAGGTGCGTGCCACTGTGCCTGGCTAATTTATTTATTTATTTATTTATTTTTTGTAGAGAGAGGATTTTGCCATGTTGCCCAACCTGGTCTTGAACTCCTGGGCTCAAGAAATCCTCCCCTGGCCTCCCAAAGTGCTGGGATTACAGGCGGGAGCCACCATGTCCCGGTTGAAACTCTTAATATGAAAAAATTCGCCAGGTGTGGTGGCTCACACCTGTAATCTCAGCACTTTGGGAGGCTGAGGTGGGTGGATCACTTGAGGTCAGGAGTTTGAGACCAGCCCAGCCAACACGCAAAACCCCATCTCTACTAAAAATACAAAAATTAGCCTGGCGTGGTGATATGTACCTGTAATCTCAGCTCCTCAGGAGGCTGAGGCAGAAGAATTGCTTGAACCTGGGAGGCGGATCTTGCAGTGAGCCGAGATCGTGCCACTGCACTCCAGCCTGGGTGACAGAGTAAGACTGTGTCTGGAAAAAAACAAAGAAAGAAAGAAAGAAAAAAAGAAAGAAAAGAAAAAAAAACACCAGAAAAACTTTAATTATTTTTATTTTAGTTTTTATTTTTGAGATGGAGTTTCACTCTTGTCCCCCAGGCTGAAGTGCAATGGCGTGATTTCAGCTCACTGCAACCTCCGCCTCCCAGGTTCAGGTGAGTCTCCTGCCTCAGCCTCCCAAGTAGCTGAGAGTACAGGAATGAGCCACCACACCTGGCTAATTTTTGTATTTTTAGTAGAGACGGGGTTTCACCATGTAGGTCAGGCTGGTCTGGAACTCCCAACCTCAGGTGATCCCACCTGCCTCGCCTCCCAAACTGTTGGGATTACAGGCATGAGCCACTGTGCCCGGCCAGAAAAACTTCAATTATATCTGAAATCCACTCACATTATCATAAGAAACTTACACATATCAACGAAAAAAAAAAAAAGAGTTACTGGATTTTTAAAATCCAATTTCAAGTTGTTTACAACTTAAGACAATAATAATGGTTGTAAATTTATTAGCTATGTGTCTGTGCAGCTTCTCACCTGAAGGTTATTATCAAAAATATAAATAAGTTGTTATTGAAACATCTTAATTTGTATAGCTGTTTCAACATGAAACCATAAAGAAAAAGTTACGATCATGAAATCAGGCTCAAGTTCCTCTTAACTTTAAAAATATCTCATTTAAACCTTTATTCAAATTATCTTCCTTCAATACTTTGTATTTTATTTTACTTTTTTTACAAAAAAACAACATATTTTCACCAAGCGACCTATAGCTATGCTCCCAATTTATTGCAGTTTATTTTATTCACAAAATTCCATATTTTACTAATATAAAAAACTGAGAAACAATGCCCCACATCATATTAATTAGTCTAGAGCACAATTGTGGTTACATCGGTTAATAGGCCAACAGGGTTACCTACCCATTGTTAATAATTTTGTTTCTGTGAGTAAAATAATTTGGATTTCCAAACTACAAATTACAAACCCATTAATGTCCCAACCTGTGAGTTGGAGCAAGCCTCTTCAGGTAAACTGCAATCGGTTACAACTTCATTTGCAAATGCATTTTGCTTGCTTCAAACGGCTTCTAGAGAGCTGTTTCATAACGTGCTTTAGGATCGCTTCCAGAATAACCCCCTAAGGTTGTGTGCACTCTGGCTCAAGGGACTTCTCATTGGTAGGTTTAAAACTCACTTAGCTTGCTCCTAAAAGAGCAGGATTGTTTTAGTAAGCCTGCATAAAAAACGAAAAGCCAGACGAACAAAAATGCAAGGAGTCCAGGCACGGTGGCTCACGCCTGTAATCCCAGCACTTTGGGAGGCTGAGGCAGGCAAATCGCTTGAGCTCAGAAGTTTGAGACCAGCCTGGGCAACATGGCAAAATCCCGTCTCTAACCCCACCCAAAATACAAAAATTAGCCTGGTGTGGTGGCATGCACCTGTAGTTCCGGCTATCTGGGAGGCTGAGGTGGGAGGATCACTTGAGGAGGAACGTGGAGGTTGCAGTGAGCTGAGATCGCCCCACTGCACTCCAGCCAGGGCGACAGATCCGGAACCTGTCTCAAATACATACACATACATACATACAAGAAGTCCACAAACGTTTTATTTTTTTTCAGCTGTTCTCTCCCTTTTGGCCACCTTGTTAAAAACTTTACAAATATTTTCAAGTAAAACCTTCTAATTCACCCCAACAGATGAAACCTACTCTGGCTTAAGCCAGAAGCAAGAGAGAACCCTGCTAGACCAGCCATTTCACGAGCTCTCTAAAATGCAGCTCTATTTGGGAGACTTCTATGTAGGAAGTAAGGCTAATAATGCAGTTCCCAGAAGATTAGGTGTGGTTTTAATGAGCTCACTCAAGGCGGGTGGGGAGGGGAGTGGTTCCATGGTTCTATTTTTAAAACTCTTGTAAAGATCATCCTTTGTTGTCTAAACACTGCAGAAGAGAAAGAAACGTCTCCCAGTTTCTCACGTTACAATCAGAGGTAACAACCTGTGCTAACCCGGTTTCCAGCGAAAAGGCCAAAAGTGTACTAATAACTTCGGCTTCAGCTGAGACTGGGATAACCCACTTGAGCCAATGCCAAATTCCACCCATCCGGCGCGCAGGCGAGCGGGGCTTCTCCTCCCCAACCCTGGCCCAGGCTGCTTCTGCCGGGTCAATGCTGCCGCGTTGGTGGAATTCCCTCGCTCCAAGATCAGAAAGGCGGAGGCTTCAGGAAGTGGTTCTCCTCTAGGTGCAAGGGACTGCCTGGATATTTGGAGGGAATGCAAACGCCCTGCTTCATGAGGTGAATAAATATAAATTAAATCGCTCTCGTATTTAAAATAACTTGGGGGATGACAGTGTCCAGTCAATCGGGCCTCGATGTTGGATTAGCTACCTGGGCTTGTTGTCTGCGAGTTAAGGTCCTGCAAAAAGCCCCTAGTTTGTCACCTCAGCTAACCTACCTCCTCCAGCAATTCTCTCAGTACATCCTCGGGTTGGAATTGTAATTCATTTTCCATAGCAGAAATGTGGAGGGCTCTAGAGAAGGTCCAAGGCAAATCGTTTAAAAAAATTTTATTTTTGGCCAGGCGCGGGGGCTCACGCCTGTAATCTCAGCACTTTGGGAGGCTGAGGCGGGCGGGAGTTTGAGGCCAGCCTGACCGACATGGAGAAACCCATCTCTACGAAAAATACAAAATTAGCCGGGTGTGGTGGCGCATGCCTGTAATCCCAGCTACTCTGGAGGCTGAGGCAGGAGAATCGCTTGAACCCCGGAGGCGGAGGTTGCGGTGAGCCGAGATCGCCCCATTGTACCCCAGCCTGGGCAACAAGAGCGAAACTCAGTCTCAAAAAATTTTTTCGTTTTATTTTATTTTTTAAATTTGAGACAAGGCCTCGCTCTATTGCCCAGGCTGGAGTGCTGTGGCTCAATCATAGCTCACAGCAGACTCGAACTCCGGGGCTCAAGGGATCCTCCTACCTCAGCTTCCAAGTAGCTGGGATGACACGCGTGAGCCACCATGCCTGGCCAATTTTTATTTTTATTTTTTGTAGAGACGGGGTAGCTATGTTGCCCAGGTGGTCTCCAACTCCTAACCTCCAGTGATCCTCCCGCCTCGGCCTCCAAAGCGCTGAGATTACAGGCGTGCGCCCCTGCGCACGGCAATTTAGAAATTGCAGCGGGAGCACGTACCTGGGCACTGTGAAGAAAAGGGCATGGACTTGAAGTGTGACCGCGTTTGAATCTGAGTTGTGCCTGGGACACCCCACCTCCTGGGCCGTAGGGCAGAGAGAGAGGATGTCCTCCTCACATGGTCCCTCGCTCTCCGCGCTCTAGCCGAATGCCTGGCTCCTAGTGGATGCTTGATACGTGGGAAATGTAGGGGGAGGGGGTGGCGGGGTATTGGGAATGTCCCGCGGAGTGGATTTCGGGAGAGTGGCGCTTTTCTCTAGAACTCTCTTCGGGTTACACCTGGAGTAAACGCTTGCCACTCAAGAAGAAAAACCCCAGATGAGCAGCTAGGACTGAGGGTGTGGGCGGGAGGGGGGAGATCAGTACAGGTACTCTTCCTAATGAGGCGGTGCTACAAAATAACCAATTTTAATAAAGACTGCAAAGAAGAAAACCAGGTTCTGCTGTCGGAGTGCACAGGCCCCCAGCCGAGCGCCCAACACCCAGGTTCCGGGCCCACCCTGAGGCAGCCTCTTGGAAATCTCTAAGCTGGAATGTGTGCGTGAGCCATTGCCCTCTTTGTGTGTGAACTTGAAGCGAAATCTGGGCGAGGCGGGGCCGTGCTACTAGTAATCGGACCCACAGTCGCGGTTCCGAGAAGCCCCAAGCTTCCCCGGCCTCCCGCAGCACGGCGGGGAGGGCACGAGGCGCCTCTGTCCCCACCCCAGAGCACGGGGCGCGCGGCAAACGTCCTGGTGACCGCCACCCCCCCTCCCCCCCGCCCCCTGGGAGCGTGCCCTCCCGCCGGACCCTGGGACTCCAGAGAAGCGCAGAGGGCGCGAGTACACTAAGATATACGACCTTCCCTGGGGACCTGGAAAGGGCACAACTGCCTCTTGCAACTCCGCCACCAGGACGCCTTGGGTCACCAGGCCCCGGGGGAAAACTCGTCCACATCCCAGGCTCTCAAACTCGAGCCGCAGCTCACGTCCTGCGCCCCTCCCCGCGTGCCGCTCCGCTCCTCCCTAGTCCCGCCTCCAGCTCCGCCCGGGCGCCCAGAGGGTAAACGAGGGGCGGCGGGGACCGCGCGGGGGGGTGGACGCGGAATTTCCCAGCGCGGGGGCTCTGGCTTCCCCTGCAGCTAGGCAGTCTCTTTCTGTTTACGGAGAGAAAGGGGAAATGGAAAAGTCGGGGAGGCGGTGGCTGGCGTCCGCTGCGCCGCCCCTGGGCCGGCTCAGAAGCCGTGAGTCAGGGGCAGAGCACAGCTCTCTGGACGTGCGGGCGACGCGGGGCTCACTCGTCCGCTCGGCTCTGGACTGCGCGCCACGCTCTGGGGTCCGGCGCCCTGGCTCCTGCTTCTGCCGCTGCTGCCGCCGGATCCCGGTGGCCCGGCGTGCCCGGCTCGCACTGGCCTGCAGCCAGCATCGCACCGAACCTTCGGGGGGCCGCGGCTGGAGCGCTTGGCAGGCGTGGGAGCGCCAAAGCCGCAGGTAACACAGGGTTGGGGGTCTCCGGCGTGTCTTTCGGGTCGCGTCCCGCCTGGGTGCCCCGGGGATTCCCATGCAGAAATGGAGGGTGCCCCCAGCAGAGGGGAAAACTCTGGCGTGGGAAGAGGTGGGGGCGTGCCCACAGCTGCGCTCGCGGGTCGCCGGCTGCACCAGGCACAGCTGGAAAGCACCTTGCGCAAGGGTCTCACGGGGTGCAGACTCGCGACTCCTCCCCCTTCCTCCTTCTTCCCGGATCCGCAGGGCCCGGGCAGTCCTGGTCTGGGCAGTGCGCGGGGAAGCGGGGACCCGCTGTCACCGCGCCTCCAGCCGCCGACACCGCCTGGACGGCCGCGCTGTCCCTGCCCCAGACCCGGTGAGTGCAGCTGGGAGGTTGGAGGACCCGACCCTCCCAAATGTTGGGTGCTTTGATAATTTACAAGCTTTTTAGGCTCCCTTGACTTAGAGAACCAGGAGGAAGGGAGTGGGAGTGTGGGCTGGCGGAGCCCAGAGACTTGTGAATGGCTGGAACTAAATTCAAGTTTGTAACCTGGACTGTATCCCGTGACTAAAGGAGTCATAGCAGAACACGAAGGCTGGGCTTTTGGTCTAAAAAAGAATACTAGGAGAAAAAAAAAAAGTTATTTTCACGGAAGTTGTTTTCGAGCGATAATGCATGATCAGGGCTGACTGAAATTTTTCTAGCTCTAGGCGGAGAAGGACGCCCAGGGATTGTCCCCATAGTTAACAGGGGAAGCCACCCGCTGCCTTTAAGAGTGAAACGTTGCGATGCTTGTCTATTTCACTTTTGGGAAGACAAGATAAAATGCTGCTCTTGATAAAAACAGGGACAGAAGGGCTCTTGCAGTTGCTTTACATACTTGTAGCCTGAGTCGTATGTGCCAAGGAACGTGTAATCCACTTCCAGCTGACGCCCCCAGCTCTCTCCGAAGGATTGAGGTTTGTGTGCAGGTCGTCTGGCAGGTGGCCCATGAGGACTTTGTCGTGTAAAGAAAATGGGAACGTTGAGGCATCTAGAGGTTTTGAAGCAGAGTGGCGGTCCTTCCTTCTATACCCCTGAAACGCATAATTCCGGGGCTTTTTGAGAACAAAAACATAATCAGAGATGTGCCCTGAGGGAGAATATACTATTTTGGCAGGATCTCTCTCTCTCTCTCTCTCTCTCTCTATATATATATATATATATATTAGTATAAATATATATATATAATTTTTTTTTTTTTTTTTTTTTTTTGAGACGGAGTTTCACTCTTGTCGCCCAGGCTGGATTGCAATGGCGCGATCTCGGCTCACTGCAACCTCCACCTCCACCTTCAAGCGATTCTCTTGCCTCAGCCTCCTGAGTAGCTGGGATTACAGGCGCCCGCCGCCATACCCGGCTAATTTTTGTGGAGACAGGGTTTCACTATGCTGGCCAGGCTGGTCTTGAACTCCTGACTTCAGGTGATCCACCCTTCTTGGCCTCCCAAGTGCTGAGATTACCAGCATGAGCCACTGCTCCTGGCCTAAAAAAAAATATTTTAAATGGGAAATAACACAAGGAATAGTCATTCTTTGTGAGGCAGAAGCATATGCTGGTACGTTGGCCATTTTCATTCACACTTGCCAGGAAACACTCACATTTTGTTTATGTATGTGGAGGCAGCCAAGAGTATTATGTTAATGTTTAGGAACAGAATTTCCTCGTGATTTTATTGCTGATTTCTGAAATAATTCAGTGTAACTAGTTTTGACTGTATTTGCCCATCTCTCCAATTCCAAAAGCTGGCATAATTTTCTGTTTGGTTAGGAAGCAGGAATTTTATGAGGACTTTTATTGTAAACTGTGTCAAGGGAAAAATCATCTTATACTAAACGTCTTTATTGCCAAACTAGAATACCTTCACAATCTGAACTTTCTCTAGGTGGCTACAGATCATGAATAACTCAGAAACCATTAGCTTATTGTGTGCTTCTTTAAGGCTGGAAAGTGCTGAGGCTTTTTGCAGGAGCAGTTAGCAGGCGAACTGGTCAGCAGGGTTTCTGGGGAGCATAGATTTGCCTGACAGGGGCCCTGTGTTGCTAAGGAATTAATGCAGGCACTGAGAAAAGTCTCAGTGTCAGACACTCCTCCACCTCCCGGGTCCTGCTTCCCTCCCTCTCCCCTTTCCAGGCAACTCACAGTTTAGGGGTGTGGTTGTGTGTGTTTAAGCTCTTGGGTTTTACATATAAATGCTTGAGACTTTCTGCAGGATTTAAAAACCAAAACCTTGTATTACAGCTCTTTTAGGATTTGTCTTTTAGAATCTCCAGTCCTCACAGGAAAACCCCCCAATTAACAAAATAAAAGAATAAAAAGAATACTACTACTAATTTTTTTTTTTTTTAAACCTCTAAAATTTGTCTTCCCGGATCAGCAGAGTGAGTTTGAACTGTGTGGACATCTTTCCTCTTTCTTTCTTGAGTCGTGTTAGTCTGAGAACTTTTTTTTTTTTCTGTCAAGTCATCCATTTGATAAATAAGTCCAGGAGACTTGGATCCTTTCAACCCCTGAGGCCCCAAATTAGGCTGTTTTTGTTTTAACTTCTGTGTTTCCAGTAAATTCGACAAGCAGAAACTGCAACTAGATGGCTCAGTAAAACCGATGTCAAATGTTCCTCCATTAATCTAAGAAGTTCCTTTCCTAACTCAGTAGACTCCAAGAACCTGAATCACAATCTCCCTCAAAGATGTACAAGATCTCGGGAGGGGAAGCTGCCCCCTCACTCTAGATTTCACTGTGTTGATAACAGCCATCAAAGCATTTCATGGGTTTCTGCCTTTTTTTCTCTCTCTCTCTTTATGTCTTGTTTTAGATACAATCTTCTTACTGCGAAGAAGCCGGGGAATAGGTAGCCACATCTCATTTGCAGATAAGAAAGGAAGCTGATGCAGTATCTGCAAAGCCAGGAGTCTGACTCAGTACTTTTCTCTCTCATGCATATAAAGCAGCTAAAAATGACACAGCTTATTTACCATGCCCCTGACACTGCCCCGAGCACTTTATGAGCTTGAACTCTTTTAATCCTCACAACCACTTCATGAGGTAGGTGCTGTTATTACTTCCATTTTACAGATAGGGAAAATTGAGGTTGAGAGAGATTAAGATACTTGCTCAACATCATGCAAGCAGTAAATGGGAGTGTGGTGGGGAGGTGATGTGATTTGACTCCAAGCAGTCTGAGACCAGAGGAATGTTGGATTACAGGATGCTAGACCACTTTCCTCAGACACAATTCATACGTCAGAAAATGACCATCAAGTAAGTGAATGATGACACTAAATTGCATGGTTCTTTTGTCAAATGATATTCACTGAGAGGCAGATGGCTGGGTCATGCATGCAGGTGGCTCTGCAGTGGAGCATTTCCTGGAGCTTTGAAATGAAGCTCCAGGTTGATCAGAGATGCGTGGCTTTAGCCCTGAGTGTCCTGTATGTTAAAGGCTTCTGCTTTTCGGAACTTGAAATACCTTTCAGAAAGAGGCTGTGCTTTTGGGAGTGCAAACGATGATTTAAGTAGACCAGTGTGCCTTGAAATTCTCTTAGATCTCTTAGAGCTTTTGTCTTTTCTCCTTCAGAACAGAGTTATTCTAAAATCCTGAGTAACAACGTCAGTTTTTACTCTTGCTTTACTTTCTTTTTCTCATCTACCGATCTCCAAGTGTGGCAGCTGATTTGTATATAAGAGCTGAAATGCAATTTTGGTTAATATAGTCACTTGGCCTTGCTTATGATATATTTGACTTTCCTGACTTCTTTCTACTATTCACAGCTTCTAGAGGGCTGTTTATCTAGATATTAATCTTCTGGGACCCTCAAGATGTTTGCTTTGCACTATTAAAGAATTCTGGTCCTAAGGGAGGACAGCTGAATCATAGGTTAAATGCATCGTCATCTTTCTCATACTCATCGCTGGGAGAACAAGGTTCCGTGTCACCCTTCCAATTAGCTGTTTAACTCATTTGCATAAGAATCATTCCTGAAACGTGACCTATTGCCATCAAATGTGTTTAGATTGAAATCCATTTTTCCAGCTTCTGGCTTTCAGGGCCTGAGTTTTATTTGCCAAGTTAGCTCCTGCATTTAGTGAAGAGGTTATTTTTCTTTCAAGTCACCGGAGGCATAAAAAAGCCATAGCAATTCTTGCAGGGAGGGTGCCACTTTGGGGGAATAGCTGGGTTGTGTAAAGTTGGAAGCCCTAAAGAGCCGGAAGCCTGAGGTCTTCAAAGATTCCTGAGCTGCTCTTGATTCGTGTGTCTGCGTAGTGAAAGTTTGTCTTCAGTGCCTGTAGCTGATACCACTGACTCCGTGAGTAACAGTAAGCTCTCTGGGCCGGGCGCGGTGGCTCAAGCCTGTAATCCCAGCACTTTGGGAGGCCGAGACGGGCGGATCACGAGGTCAGGAGATCGAGACCATCCTGGCTAACACGGTGAAACCCCGTCTCCACTAAAAAATACAAAAAATTAGCCGGGCGAAGTGGTGGGCGCCTGTAGTCCCAGCTACTCGGGAGGCTGAGGCAGGAGAATGGCGTGAACCCGGGAGGCGGAGCCTGCAGTGAGCTGAGATCCGGCCACTGCACTCCAGCCTGGGCGACAGAGCGAGACTCTGTCTCGGAAAAAAAAAAAAAAAAAAAAAAGCTCTCTGGGTCTCAGGTTCCCCCTCTGCACAGTGAGCTGGACTAAAGGTTATCTTAGGTCCCTTGCGGCACTGTCAACTTGAATTCACACACACAGTTGACACAAAACCCTCGTTTTCTGAACAAAAGCATATAAAATCCTGTTGCCAATCCTTGTATGTTAGTTTCCCATTGGTCTTGAATGCAAATTCAAATATCGTAAACTAAGGATTTGTGTTTTCTTTCCTAGACTCTCCGGAAAGCGCAACAGTAATGGAGTACATGAGCACTGGAAGTGACAATAAAGAAGAGATTGATTTATTAATTAAACATTTAAATGTGTCCGATGTAATAGACATTATGGAAAATCTTTATGCAAGTGAAGAGCCAGCAGTTTATGAACCCAGTCTAATGACCATGTGTCAAGACAGCAATCAAAACGATGAGCGTTCTAAGTCTCTGCTGCTTAGTGGCCAAGAGGTACCATGGTTGTCATCAGTCAGATATGGAACCGTGGAGGATTTGCTGGCTTTTGCCAACCATATATCCAACACTGCAAAGCATTTTTATGGACAGCGACCACAAGAGTCTGGAATTTTATTAAACATGGTACGTTTCTTTCCGATCAGTTGGGTGCTGTGTGCTCAGCTTTCCTACTGCAGCTTCATTTAATGCACAGTGGTGTTTGAATTTGGTTTAGATGGGCTGCCAGGTATGATTTTTAAAAATGTAATCATCAGTAAGAAGTACCTCCATGTTAAAGATGCAAAAAAAAGGTCTTCATTAAAAGTTCTATTTAAAGACTCTTGATCATATTTTAGTAGTATTTCTACAAATAGGTCATGAAGAAGGATGTATTTTGGCCAGGCACAGTGGCTCACGCCTGTAATCCCCGCACTTTGAGAGGCCGAGGTGGGTGGATCACTTGAGGTCAGGAGTTAGAGACTAGTCTGGCCAACATGGTGAAACCCCGTCTCTACTAAAAATACAAAATTAGCCTGGCGTGGTGGCAGGCGCCTGTAATTCCAGCTACCTGAGAGGCTGAGGCATGAGAATCCCTTGAACCTGGGAGGTGGAGGCTGTGGTGAGCTAAGACTGCACCACTGCACTCCAGCCTGGGCGACTAAGTGGGACCCTGTCTCAACAACAACAACAACAACAACAAAAAAGAAGAATGTGTTTTAATTTAACAATTCACTAAAAAGTTTATTCATCAGTTATGCAGAAAAGAAAGGCTTAATGAGACTTCTTCATCTGAGAGGAGAATAAACACTTTGTTATTAATTAATCTTCTTGAAGGTTGAATTATTTGTTCCTTTCTTGTCACATCTTGAAATGTTATTAATTCATTTCTGCAAACACGTAGTATGTAGGCAGTAAATAGCTATCCACAGATTCACTCTCTTTAATTGGCAAAGTATGAATGGCAAATGATATATTTGCTTAATCATCGCAAGTATGCAAATCATGCAAAATATTGTGGCAATATTTTGTTGCCCTAATAGTAGATCAGGTGATGTGTTTAGGTGTGCCTGGGATTCTGTCAGGCTTTTAGTATGGCAGAGGTGAACGTAGGTGCTGGCTAAAGGTAACCTAATATTTTTAAAAAGAATAATTTGCAAAGGAGTAGGTGGTAACTTACAAAACATGCTTATGGATGAAAGTGACGCCCTTTCTTTTGGTGTATCTAAATGGCAAAATGGCTAATGTGGGGGGAAAGTCAGTGCTGAGTGAGTATGGAGTCCAGACAAAGTACTTAATTATTTTGTTTTTTTGCATACCACATTCATTTAATTAAAAACAACACAGTAATTTAGGTCAGGTATGAATTGTTTGTCAGAAGCCAGTCATATTCAACCATCGCTCACCATGGAGCAAGATCATATTTTGCACTGTTGTGTGACTGCTTTGGTCTGGATCTATCAAGCTCTATTTAATAGTCGATTAAGTACTTTATCTTCAGAATATTTCTTCCTTTTATAAATGAGAAGTAATCATTTGAACTAGAAGCCATATCTGATTTTCCCAACTAAAGGATAGTTGGAGAACTCAGGTTCAAAGTTATATATATGTCTATACCGAGAAATATAATTGTTTGTGTATTTCTATCATTTTTAACATATTTATTTGTTAAAATGGGAATTAATTTTTTTAAAATCCTGCTGCTTCTATAAAAATGAGTATTTTAAATGAAAATATGCAGAAAAAACTAAATTTTTCTTGCTTGTAAACATGCAAAGACTTAGGTATGTTTGCCTATTCCCCTGGCCTATCTGGGAATGTACAGAAAGAAATTCAGGAAAATTAGAAGAAATACAAAAAAATAGCCTTCTGAAGTCTTTTAGGAGTGGGACCAGAAAAGTTAATCCTAAAAAGGAGAGAGACTAAGACAATAAGAGGAGGGTAAAATTGTATCAGCAAAGGATTTGAGTAAAATGTTGTCATTACCTGCCATGGGTCCTGTGCTCTTTAAGTGAACAAGTACATAATTAAGGAGAATTCTTTTTTTTTTTTTTGACACAGAGTCTCGCTCTGTCACCCAGGCTGGAGTGCAGTGGCGCAGTCTTGGCTCACTGCAACCTCTGCCTCATGAGTTCATGTGATTCTTCTGCCTCTGCCTCCTGAGTAGCTGGGATTACCAGCGCCTGCCACCACGCCCGGCTAATTTTTGTGTTTTTAGTAGAGACGGGGTTTCACCATGTTGGCCAGGCTGGTTTCAAACTCCTGACCTGAGGTGATCCACCCGCCTTGGCCTCTCAAAGTACAGGGATTATAGGCGTGAGCCACTGTGCCTGACCAGGAAAAATTTTAAGAGTAAACAAATACATAAGTAAAGGCAGGGATCTTGAAAAACTTGAAAAAGATTTTTATTTTAAAAATGATCAAGAATATAACATATAAAACAAGAAGACTAAAAAACAGAATAGAATAAGAGGAGGACCTTAAAATCCACTGGATCATAGACATGACCTCACTAGGCAAATCGACCCAGTGGTTGATGGCTCTGGGGGACTGCAGTTGACTTTCCTGCTACTCACATTAAAGATGGACTACATTGCTGTGCCTGCTAGGTAACCCATCAGAGCTCCATGATTCATAAATGATAGCCTAGGGATTGGGACTGTCATCTCTGAACATAGTCACTTCAAGACAGTAGTGAGGGAAGCGAGGCTTGCTTTCGGCTCCCTTTCATCCTCACATGGAACATTGGAACCACCCAGTGTTCAAGATCTTTCTGTTCCCATCATCTTCCACCCACTACCCTATCAAAACTTTACTCATTGGGCTTCATTTGCTGCTCTCTAACTCTCGGCTTTAGGAAAATAGCAGCTGATTATCTATTACACGATTGGTTCCTAGGTAAAATCCATCTATACGGTGTATCTACATAGGGATGGGGAAACTTTCGTTCAAGTATTTACCTATTCATTTGCTAGACATAGCTTGGACATCTACAGTGCGTCAGGTGCTAGAGATAGTATGGAACAGTCTGTGCCTCTGGGAGCTTGTTGCCTGGTGCATGCAGGATGCAGTTAAATAGGCAATTATAGTAGAATGTGCTGCTTCCCAGCATACCTGCACCCTGTTTCCTCTGGCAGTGCACAGGCAGGATACCTTACATAGCCACGAGTGTGGTAGAAGGAAGGAGAATGTCAGCACAGCCTTCCAAGAAGGATTGATATCTAAGCCGAGGTCTGAAGCGTTGAGTTGGAGTCAGCGGGATGAAGTGGAGAGGGTTCCAACAGCATGTGCGGAGACCCAGAGACATAGAGACCTGATGAGTTCAGGCAGCCAACAACCGCAACACCAGAGGGTTATTTAGACAGAGTGCAGAACCAGGAATCACAAAAGTATCCTGAAGCACAGTCATGTTCAGTGACTGTCTGTGTGTGTGTGATTTTACTAAAAACAATATTTGTTAAAGATCCCACCAACATCCAGCAAGACCTGGGGAAGAAGCTTTGGGAGAATAACCTGGGAATTGCTTTGGGTAAGAGTGCTGCATGTTATTTAGAATCTATGCTGATTCATAACCTGGTCTGGGAACAAATCATCTAAAATGGGTTCCAAACACTCAACTTTGTGGTGGTTTTATGGGGACTGAAGGACCCCCATTCCTTCACTTTTTTACAACTTTATATCTGTAAGTGTGAAATGCTGAAGATGTTCCTTAGGGCTTAGTCATGGAGTTATGGCTTCTCAGAGTTGAAAAAGCACTTAAGATACTTGAGTCTAACTCTCTGTCTAGTACTCAAATAACCCAATTCATCATCTCCAATAATTGGTAGAACATTTTGGTCTATTCTTGAAAATCTACTATGACAAGGAGCTTATTACACACTGGGACACAGTTTCCTATTTGTCCAGTCCTGACTGTAAGAAAGTTCTCTTCCTTATATAGAACCAAAATTCATCTCTGACCATTTAGTGCAAGCCCTACTTGTTGGCCATTTAAAAAAGTACATATGATGAGCAGTTTTGAAGATGATGGGCCCTGAATTAAAGTACCTGTGTTATGTAGTTCAGCTCTGAAACGGATTAGCTATGTGACCCTGGGATGGTCATTTCACCCGTCCTTTCCTCAGTTTACTCACCTGTAAAATGGATAACATCATGACACTCCATAGGGTTGATATTTGGAGCAATTAATGAATACACATGACCTGGTTACACATAGTGAGTGTTAAATGGACACAAGGCCTTGTGGGAGTTGCTGTTGTATACAATTGTTACACCCCTTCCTTATGGCAGTCCTTCCAAAATTTTTCAAATTGCATGTTCCCCAGATCTTCTCTCTTCTTTCACATGCATTTCCAACTGTGTCCATGACTTCTCATGAATTATACTGTTAACTTTTCTCATCATCTGGGCAGGACGCTGTGAACTCAAGCTGGTATTGGTGTCTATCTTGGGGCCATATTTTGAATGTGAGGATCCATTCGTTGTGATCAGCAGAGTAGGACAGAGCTTGCTTGGCCTTTGTGCTAGATAATATGCCTGCATGACTAGAGATCAATACCATGTCTGTTTCATAGTAGCATATCACACAGGTCACTTGTGGAATTTATTCTTACTGTAATACTTAAAAATTTTTCTCAATATGCTGCTTCTTGGCCTGGTGTTGTTTAGTATAAATGACGGTGATCTGGATGAGGAAATAGAAAGTGTGCTTATAATACCTGCCCTTAGAGATGATTTTGGTAAGTTGAAGAATTGGCAGAGATAAGCAGCATAGAGTTCCCTAAGATGGTTTAATAGGACTGGGTGTGGTGGCTCGTGCCTGTAATCCCAGCACTTTGGGAGACTGAGGCCACTTGAGACCAAGAGTTTGAGACCAGCCTGGGCAACATAGTGAAACCCCCATCTCCACAAAAAATAAAGTCAGCCAGGTGAGGTGGCACACACTTGTAGTCCCAGCTACTTGGGAGGCCGAGGTGGGAGGATCGCTTGAGCCTGGGAGGTTGAAGTTTCAGTGAGCTGTGATGGGGCCGCTGCACGCCAGCCTAGGTGACAGAGCAAGACCCTGTCTTAAAAAAAAAATTATAAGGGCCCCTAGAAAGAAGTAAAACACCTATCTAAAATTTAAATATAGGGTTCGAGACCAGCCTGACCAACATGGAGAAACCCTGTCTCTACCAAAAATACAAAATTAGCTGGGTGTGGTGGCGCATGCCTGTAATTCCAGCACCTTGGGAGGCTGAAACAGGAGCGTCACTTGAACCCAGGAGGCGGCGGTTGTGATGAGCTGAGATCATGCCATTGCACTCCAGCCTGGGCAACAAGAGCGAAACTCCGTTACAAAACAAAACAAAAAAAGAAAGTTAAATACAGGGGACCTGGGGCTAGGGGAAGAACCAGGCATTTGCAGAACTACAAACTGGTCAGGACTTGCATATTACACTAGAAATTCAGGGCCAGACTAGGAGAACTCACTCCAGCCACTGCACTCAAGCCTGGGTGACAGGGCGAGACTCTGTCTCAAAACAAAAACAAACAAAAAAACCCAAATTGGGTTACAACAAATTTAGGTTGATAAAACTTTCACGAAAGTGAGTTAAATATAGAGATGGTTCACTGGAGGGTGCATTGAAATTAGGCCTGTAAATATTTAATGACAAGAAAGGGAAAATCAGCAAGTGCTCTTGAGTGTCTAAATGTCAAAAGGGACTAAATCCATCATGTTCTCAACATGCTGCAAAAGAGGCCTCAGCAACCAGAGGCGACATACTTCTTGAAAGGAAGTCATCTTTCAAACAAGGCAAGACCGCCATCTGCATTTATTCATGTTAGCCCTAGGGCCCTGCACAGGGTCTCACACGGCAGAAACGCTCAGTAAATAGTTTCTAAATTTAATGACTTCATATTTCTAAGCATTAGAGTTAGTCTGCTTTATTCCCTGACTAATAGTGAACACATCTGTTTGTGGGATGTGTAGCTAAACTTAGCAGTGGTGGAGCTGACTGAATGGCCCTTACAGTTACTAGAACTATTTCTATAGCCATGTCCCAAGTGAGAAGTCCCACACATCTGCAGATGAATCAGGAGTTCATTCTCTTCCCATGTCGTAGATTTGGGGATTTGTCCCATTCCCTTCAGCTGTTGCTGCTGCTGCTTTTAAATTTTAAACAAAATAGAAATGGGGTCTCAGTGTGTCACCCAGGCTGGTCTTGAACTCCGGGCCTCAAGCAGTCTTCCCACCTTAGCCTCCCAAAGTGCTGGGATTATAGGTGTGAGCCACCACACCTAGTTGTTCAGCTTCTTCTGTTACTTGAAATAAGTTAAGGTCCTTTAATAGTTTCACAATTCCTGAGCCAGGCGCCATGGCTCACACCTGCAATCCCAGAACTTTGGGAGTCCGAGGCAGGTGGATCACTTAAAGTCAGGAGTTCGAGACCAGCCTGGCCAACATGGTGAAACCCCGTCTCTACTAAAAATACAAAATTTGGCCAAGCGTGGTGGTGCACACCTGTAATCCCAGCTACTCAGGAGGCTGAGATGAGAGAATCCCTTGAACCTGGGAGGCAGAGGTTGCAGTGAGCCAAGATCATTCCATTGCACTCCAGCCTAGCCAACAGAGCAAGACTGCATCTCAAAAAAAAAAAAAAAAAAAAAAAAAGAAGAAGTTTCATAATTGCTGAATTCCGAATCAGAAGCTGTAATATTACTGATTATATTGAGGAGAAACTGGTACTGAGGCGATTTATCCCTTGAAAGAACACTTTGGACATGTTACAGACAGGTATTCCAGATCGCATTTACCATGAACTACCATATTATTTTGTTTTAATTTTGATTATAATTATTTTCTCTTCTAATTTTTTCCTCTTTAAAAATTGAAATATATTTTATATATAGCCAAATACACAGATGTTAAATGTCCAATTTTATGAGTTTTGACAAATGCATGTGCCTTTGAACCCACATTGCTATCAGAGTAGACCTCTTAATTTTTGTTTTATTATTTTAAAATTTATATTGTGTTTTTATTTCTTTCTCTAGAAATGAGGTCTCGCTATGTTGCCTAGGCTGCTCTTGAGCTCCTGGCCTCAAGAGAGCCTCCTGCCTCAGCCCCCCAGTGTGCTAGTATTACAGGCGTTATCCACTGCTCCCAGCTGTCTCTCAATGTTTGAATCAACTAGTTTCAAAACTTCTAAGAGTCAGCTTGCTTGTGAACCCTGGGAAGTCAAGGATCAGCCATCTCTTGTTCATGGCTGCCTCCCCAGCGCCAAACACAGTGCCTAGCAACTTTTTTGCACACAATAGATACAATGCATGCAATAGATATTAAGTGAGTAAGTAGATGAGAAGTAATTCAGCCCTCACTTAATTTACATAGCATTGTCAACTCATAGCTCTGGCATACGCTGTGGTGTTCCAAAATCTTCCATGATCATCAGTTCATTTTGATGCTCCTTCTCTGTATGCATCATGTGTGAGTAATAGCTATGTGGACTAACAGGTTCGCACATTTTAATAGAAACAAGTCAGCCTGCAGGCATGGTTTATATTTACGCAATCTTTATTTTCAACCTTTTGGTTGCTGTAGTCATGCTTTTTTAGATAAATAATTTTTAAAGTTCTATTTGGCAATTAATTACTCATGAGTAGGTGGAAATATGACCAGGTCTGACCAGGCACCTGTGTCTGTTACATGCTCTCTCTGACTTCCTCAAGCTCTAAATATAGGTCTGTACAGTTGGTAGGATTAAGCACGGTGACATTAATTTCGTAACTGTGTATCAGAATGCTGCTAAAATAACCAGTTTCCCAATGGAAACTTAGAAAAAGTCAACTTGACTGAAGTTCTCACCCTCTCACATTTTTATTTTGCTGTAGGTCATCACTCCTCAAAATGGACGTTACCAAATAGACTCTGATGTTCTCCTGATCCCTTGGAAGCTGACTTACAGGAATATTGGTTCTGATTTTATTCCTCGGGGAGCCTTTGGAAAGGTATACTTGGCACAAGATATAAAGACGAAGAAAAGAATGGCGTGTAAACTGGTATGTGTTATATAACTAGATAACCCACACTGTGTGTTTGGCATTCTGGCTTTTGTTTGTTTGTCCATTTGCATTAACCAAAGATTTTTATCCTTTGATTGGATCTTATCTAAGGGTGCACTGCCTCAAAGCATTTGTTTTTCTGAATTCGTTGGCTACCTGGGGCCATTCAGCCCCAAAATCTCTGTTTAGGAGCATAGTTGATTTTAATCTAGATGATTACAAGGAAAGTGCTGGTTTTTAAAGCACTGATTTGGATAAATAACATCATCACTCTTGGAGAGAGGTAGAGAAGAGCCATCCTGCGAAGTAGGAGCAATTCTATGTGCTTCTCCTTTCATTCAACTGCGGAGGGGGCCAGGCAGAGGCAGAAACTGGGAAGGAGGTAGCCTTCTCAGGAAGGCAGATTTAAAAGGCTGAATTTAAATACATCAATGATTGAAAAGACCCTATCCCTTCTTTTTTTTTTTTCTTTTTTGAGACAGAGTCTTGCTCTGTTGTCCAGGCTGGAGTGCAGTGTTGGGGTCTTGGCTCACTGCAAACTCCACCTCCTGGGTTCAAACGATTCTCCTGCATCAGCCTCCCAAGTAACTGGGATTACAGGCACCCACCACCATGCCCACCTAATTTTCGTATTTTAGTAGAGATGGGGTTTTGCCATATTGTCCAGGCTTGTCTCAAACTCCTGACCTCAAGCCATCCACCTGCCTTGGCCTCCCACAGCGCTGGAATTACAGGCATGAGCTGCCGCACCTGGCCTGATGTCATTTTTCGTTTTGATTTAGATGGGGGTTACATTTTTACATTCAGTTGATAATTCATTAAGTTGGACCCATCATTTTTACACTTTTTTGTATGTCTGTTTTGCTTTAATTAATTTTTCAAAAAGTACAACAAAAAATACATTCACTTTTGATTTAACAAAAAATAAAATAAATAATTGCCAAATATTATGTCTTGGTCTCTCTTATTGTAATAAGAGAGTAGCTGGGATTACAGGCGTACACAACCAATGCCTGGCTAATTTTTGTATTTTTTGTAGAAACGGGGTTTCAACATGTTGGCCAGGCTGGTCTTGAACTCCTGGCCTCAAGTGATCTGCCCACGTTGGCCTCCCAAAGTGTTGGGATTACAGGCATGAGCCACCGTGCCCAGCTTCAGTGCTTATTTTAAATACGTTGCTATAATAGAGTATGAACTGTGGCAACAAACACTTCATACTATCTCACAACAAACTGAAATATTGAAAATGCAACCTAAAATCTAGGTACCATAGATACTGTTGTCTAATAGGTGGGAAATTATCTCTTTTTTGATTCATCCATAATTTGAAAACATTGGATGGATTTCTGACTTCTAAGTGAAAATAATAACTCATTATTTTGTTTTTTATTTTCTTGTTCTGAATTTTATACTGAAAGCGGACTAGCATAGTTAAAGGCAGATCTGAGGCGAACAGTATTGTAACTGGGCAGTCCATTTTCACACAGGGCAGAGTATTCTTGAGGGCATTTGTTTGCCTTTTGGTTTTTGCATTGACCTATATTATATATTTTTAAGATGACTTTGGGGTTGTTTAGAATCTCGCTTGTATTTTTGTGTTCTAGATCCCAGTAGATCAATTTAAGCCATCTGATGTGGAGATCCAGGCTTGCTTCCGGCACGAGAACATCGCAGAGCTGTATGGCGCAGTCCTGTGGGGTGAAACTGTCCATCTCTTTATGGAAGCAGGCGAGGGAGGGTCTGTTCTGGAGAAACTGGAGAGCTGTGGACCAATGAGAGAATTTGAAATTATTTGGGTGACAAAGCATGTTCTCAAGGGACTTGATTTTCTACACTCAAAGAAAGTAATCCATCATGATATTAAACGTAAGTATCTTTGGACATACACCTTTTTGGCTCAAAGAGACTAGTTATTCAGGAGACAAACAAGCTCCTTCCTGTAATCTGAAGACCCTCTATGAAGGGTGGAAAGCTCCCTCAGAGCACCGTCCATCTTCCTTCTCCAGAGACGTGTCTTAGAATCATGCGGGGTTACTAGAGCTTTCCAAGTCATACGGAAAGATTACTTTGAACAGTTGTTGAAAAGTTATAGCTACATACCTATTAGGTACTGCTCTGTTAAAAAGGCTTTTAAAATTGCAGTTTAGGCTGGGCGTGATGGCTCACGCCTGTAATCTCAGCACTTTGGGATGCTGTGGCACGTGGATCACCTGAGGTCAGAAACTGGAGACCAGCCTGGCCAATGTGGTGAAACCCTGTCTCTACTAAAAATACAAAGAAAAAAAAAATTAGCTGGGCGTGGTGTTGAGTGCTGGTAATCCCAGCTACTTGGGAGGCTGAGGCAGGAGAATCATTTGAATCTGGGAGGCGGAGGTTGCAGTGAGCTGACATGGCACCATTGCACTCCAGCCTGGGTGACAACAGCAAAACTCCATCCCCTCCCCACCAAAAAAAATGCAATTTACTTAAAAACATACAAACACAGAGACAAATATTTTTGAGAAACAAATACCTCTTTCATTTTATATACCAATGTAATAATAATCCATTAAACACAACTTTGATAACTTTTCTAGGAGTCTGATATGATGAGGAAATAGGTAAACCTTTAATAGCCAGTACTAAATTAGAGTGGCATAACTTTTACTGGGGAAAAAAAATGGGTATTTTACTTTTCTGCTTTAGAAAAGTGGCTTGACAACAATATGCTTATGTCTTAGAGTTTGAAACTCAAGTTCTTGACCATTATTAATGGCTACAATCATTCATACCCACATTGGCTGAACTCCTGATGGATCCGAAGTGATTTTCACCTACAATCTGAGATGCATTCTCCCCTTTTGAATATAATACACCCATCTCACTAGAGGAAGCGTTTCAGTCTTTTCTGATTTGCGATTCATTATTGTTTCAGATAATGTTTTCATTTGACTTATGAATATATAAAAAATTTTATCTTAAAAAAATTTCCTCTCATTTTAGCTAGCAACATTGTTTTCATGTCCACAAAAGCTGTTTTGGTGGATTTTGGCCTAAGTGTTCAAATGACCGAAGATGTCTATTTTCCTAAGGATCTCCGGGGAACAGAGGTAATTATATTCACATGAAAAGGGTTACTATTTTATTAAGAATAAAAAAGGAAAAATTGTTCTGTAATTATCGTGGGAATGAAGGACAAAGAAGGGAAAGAAATCCATTGCATTAAATCATTATTATCCTTGGAACACGTTTAATGAGCACTTGCTCTGTGTCAAGTACTAAGTTTAGCACTTGATTTTTTATTTTTTTTGCTATGTTATTTATAATACATAATAGTATTTGTAATATAATATACATGTTGATATATAGAACATTTCTATATATAGAACATATATAGAACATTTAGAAATAATGTAATGACAAAATAGATCATATTGGCCCGGTGTGGTGGCTCATGCCTATAATCCCAATGCTTTGGGAGGCTGAGGTGGGAGGATTAATTAAGCCCAGGACTTTGAGACAAGCTTAGGCATCATAGCAAGACCCCATCTCTATAAAAAAAATTAGTTCAGGCTGGGCACGGTGGCTCACACCTATAATCCCAGCACTTTGGGAGGCTGAGGTGGGCTGATCACCTGAGGTCGGGAGTTCGAGACAAGCCTGACCAACATGGCGAAACCCCATCTCTACTAAAAATACAAAATTTGCTGGGCATGGTGGTGGGCACCTGTAATCCCAGCTACTCGGGAGGCTGAGGAAGGAGAATCATTTGAACTCGGGAGGCAGAGGTTGAGGTGAGCCGAGATCGCGCCATTGCACTCCAGCCTGGGCAACAAGAGTGAAACTCCATCTCAAAAAAAAAAAAAAAAATTAGTTCAGTGTGGTGGTACACCCCTGTAGTCCCAGCTAGTTGGGAGGCTGAGGTGGGAGGATTGCTTGAGCCTAGGAGTTCAAGGCTGCAGTGAGCCATGGGCACTCCAGCCTGGAAGACAGAATAAGACCTTGTTTCAAACCCTCCCCTCCCCCACAAATAGATCATATCCACAGTTCAGCTTTATGTTGTGTGGTTTTGGTTTTGGTTTTGGTTTGTTTTGTTTTGAGACAGAGTCTTACTCTGTGGCATGATCTCAGCTCACTGCAATCTCCACCTCCTGGGTTCACATGCTTCTTAGCCTCCTGAGCAGTTGAGATTACAGGTGTGTGCCACCACATCCAGCTAATTTTTTGTTTATTTTGCTTTTTCAGTAGAGATGGGGATTTCACTATGTTGGCCAGGCTGGTCTTGAACTGTTGGCCTCAAGTGATCCTCCCGCCTCCCAAAGTGCTGGGACTATAGGTGTGAGCCCCCGTGTCTGGCCCACAGTTCAGCTTTCATAATAATTGTAGAATTATAGTTAACTTTATAATAAGTTTAGCCCTTAAAAAGCAGTATGTTCTTTAATCCTTACAACAACCCAGTTGTTGTAAATACTATTATTGTAAGCAGATTCTGTTCTTATTCTCGTTTCACAATAAAGGAAATAAGTTTGCAGAGATTAAAATAAAGTGTCCAGAGTCACTCCGTGACAGACTCTGGACTTGTACCCAGTTCTTTCCAAGTCTAACCCTAAGGTCTAACTGCTACGTTAACTTTAAAAAAATATACTACTACATACATTATTAAAATATATTACTGATATAACTAATATCACTGAGTTTTGGCTCAATGACAGTCTTAATTATCATGGTCATTAATATTTATGAGGACTCTAAAGGCCTCTCTTTGAGCCTAGGAATCCTATAATAAACCTCAAGTAGTGAGCATAAATGTATCTTATTTAAAGATGTAAAATAGCACTCATGTTTAACTCATCTGTGAAGCAAAAAACGACCCAGAAAAGCCTTTCTTTCCTGACTCTAAATGAGATTCTGCAAAATTCATTTGAGGGCTTCCAAATCATATATTTAACATTCACATCATTATGCTGGCTGGTTGATTCAATTAGCACGTGTCCGCTGCGCATCTGCTATGTGGCAGGTTCTTGTGGGCACCAACAAGGAAGCATAAGACAAGGCAGTGAGGAGCAAGCCTTAGTGGCACTCCAGCAATCCTCACTCTTTGGTGGGGGGACTTACTTTAAATTACCTGAATTATTAAAAGAGCAACCGTTTAGGGATGGGCGTGGTGTTCCCACACCTGTAATCCCAACCCTTTGAAAGGCCAAAGTGGTGGGGGTGGTTTGCTTGAGCCTGGGGGTTCGACACCAGCCTGGGCAATATAGTGAGACCTCATCTCTTTTGAAAAAAAAAAGAGAAGGAAGGAAGGAAGATGGAGGAGGGAGGGAGGGAGAGAGAGAGGGGGGGAAGGAAGGAAGGAAGGAAGGAAGGGAAGGAAGGAAGGAAGGAAGGAAGGAAGGAAGGAAGGAAGGAAGGAAGGAAGGAAGGAAAGAAGGAAGGAGAGAGAGAAAGAAAGAAAGAAAGAAAGAAAGAAAGAAAGGAAAGAAAGAAAGAAAGAAAGAAAGAAAGAAAGAAAGAAAGAAAGAAAGAGAAAGAAAGAAAGAATAAAAGAAAGAAAGAGAGAAAAGAAAGAGCACAACAGTTTAGTTCACAGTTGATTGTGATGGGCACAAGGTTGGATGCAAGCAGGAAGGTAAATGGGTGTAAAATTGCCTCCTTGGCCCCTCACCACTACTGGGGGAAGCTTCACCGCCTGAGCCATTCAGCCCCATGCCCTTCTCTTTGCTGGAAGTGCCCACAGGAAATAGAGAGAGGGTCTTTGACTGCACCTCTATGTCAAGGTTACCAGGTCAGTCTTGGTGTTCAATCAGATGACAACCCTTAGTCTAGTTTAGCTAGTATACGTGTTGCACTGAACTGGATTGCAGCAACAAAAAAATTATCTTCCTTTCAAACCAAGATTCTTCCAGCCTGGGCAACATTATGAGACCCCATCACTACAAAAAGTAAACAAACAAACAAAAACTTCACTTTTTGTAAAAATGGCATGGTGGTGCATGTCTGTAGTCCCAGCTACTCAAGAGACTGAGGTGGGAGGATTGCTTGAGCCCAGGATGAGGCTGCAGTGAGCTGTGATTATGCCACTGCACCCATAGCCTGGACAGTACAAGACCTTGTCCTAAAAAAAAACAAAAAAAACAAAAAAAAAACAAGATTCTGTATGTAAGTGCTTTCTCAACTCTCTCAAAGCCAAGACTCTCCGGGGCAACAGAAGAAATCCTTGCTTTTGCAAATATTACCGAAGTTGTTATTGAAAATACTCAAGTGGGGATTCTTGATAGTTTGTCTTTGAGCAGAACAATATTCAGAAGGGAAACTGTAGTTTGTTTGTTTGTTTTTAAGAATGCTTAGTCCCTAGATCTTAAGAATACTTCACCAAAATGTGAGATCTCATAAGACTTAATGCTTACGACATGTTTTCTTTGGAAAATGTTTCAGCATATTTGGCGTTAGTCAGGAGTTCAGATATGTAATATTCCACCACCCTTTTTCCTGGAACCAGTTTAAGAAACAAACTATTTATGGTATGAAAGATGGAAAATACTTTTCTCTTCCTGGCAGTGTGGTGAAGTTGAACATTTTGCAACACTGGAGAAAGAAGTGTTCTTTCTGGGGCTGTCTAGCAGAATGCATGGATGTGAGATAATAACGTACTTTACTCTTGAGTAGTATTTGGATCAGGTTATTTTTGGCAAATGCAAATTGCTTTTTGTGAAGTCCAAAACTGAGCCTCGGTGTTTATAAATATAAACCCTCTTCTAATCAGCCTGCATTTACTATCTGCCTAATACACACGAGTTGAAGTTTGGTAATGAACAAAATTGTGAAGTCACCAATGAAACCTTTCAACAAGCTTGCTTTTACTCTTCCTACTTAAAGAGCTAGGAGATCGAATTAGTCAGTCAACTGTGCAGATTGGCTGATGTTAGAATTTGATCATGTGGCTACTGCACAGTCATAGACAATTTCTGATTTCTGCAGTATAGCTCCCAAATGCAAATCCTGCTTACCTCTGTTTGATTTCTCTCTCTAAGCATCGGTATTCAGAGCATTCTATTGTAACCATGTAATACACATACAGGGTTAATCTGGTGTATACAGAATCGACTGTTTTTGAGTTACATGGTACAGAGAAAGCATACATTGTGAATGCGAATAACAAATCAGAATTACTTTTAGAACTTGGTCCTTTTTGAAAAGTTAACTTGTAAGTTAACTATATAATCATCACACGCACATATACGCACACATACGGTCTCTTTCCCTTTCTAATAAACATGTTGAGAGGTGAAGGGTTCGATCGCTGACATCAAGGTTTTCTCTTGCTCTGGTGCCCAGCCCCAAGGGTGCAGAACTCTCAGAGAGCCCTGTCTTGGCCCCACCAGGGCTGTTTCATGCCTTCTAATCAGCCAGAGTGCTTGAACATCATGCTCTGCTGCTCCATGATCTATCTGGTAGTTGGTAGAGCTTGAAGAACAAGAGCCCTGAGCCAGGGTTTCTGCCTGAGGGCCAGCACCCAGGCCACCAAGCTTACAGATGCTCCATCTCCCCAGGCTGCCTAGGCGTGCAGTCACGTAGAACCTGCAGAGCCACCTCTACACAACCCCTGTTGCCTACACCAGCAGTGAGCACTCGGCCCAATCCTTGCTGTATTGGTGGGATTGGGAGGGGGTACAGGAGAGAAGGTAGGCATCCTCTATGGACAGTTAATAATACCCATCGCATTTCTTTTTCTTTTTTATTTGATTGTGTTAAGAACACTTAGCATGAACTCTACCCTCTCAACAAATTTTTAAGTATACAATACACTATTGTTGACTATAGGTACAATGTTGTGCATTAATTTTTTAACTTTGTGATCTATTTAGTAGCAAAGTCCTTCTGGAAAATCCTTTGGCTTTGCTGCAGGGAAAGCTTGAGAACAGGAGCTCAGTTCGACCTGTTTGCTGAAAGCAAAAGGAAGCTGGCCCGGAAGTGGCTTGTAGGAAGGAGTTGAGCAGGGTTAGGGTGGGGAGACTGGGCAGTTTCTTCGGTTTTTGTAAGCTAGTTCTCTACTTACTTACCCTGAAATGTATTCCGGGAACACTGACCTCCATTCTCTTATTCACGTGGCAGACAGCGTACAAGCTGTTTCAAGCGAAATATTGATAATTAGGATATTAACTACTATATGTCTGCACCAGCCGTGAATACAAATAACTGGTCACCAGTGTTTGCTGTATTCCTTTTTAAAAAAATGTTTAATTAAATTAGGTAACTAACTAATTTGTAAAGATGGGGGGTCTCCATCTTGTCCAGACTGGTCTCAAACTCCTAGGCTCAAGCAATCTTCCTGCCTCGGCCTTCCAAAGTGCTGAGATTCGGTGGCTCATGCCTGTAATCCCCGCACTTTGGGAGGCCGAGGCAGGTGGATCACGAGGTTAGGAGTTTGAGACCAGCCTGGCCAACATGGTGAAACCCCCTCTCTACTAAAAATACAAAATTAGGCAGGCATGGTGACACACGCCTGTAATCCCAGCTAGTTGGGAGGCCGAGGCAGGAGAATAGCTTGAACCCGGGAGGCAGAGGTTGCAGTGAGCCAAGATCGCGCCATTGCATTGCATTCCAGCCTGGGTGACAGACGGAGACCCCGTCTCAAAAAAAAAACAAAAATAAACCAAAAAACCCAAAGTGCTGAGATTATAGACATGAGCCACCATGCCCCACCTCTCTTTGTTTCTTTCTTAAGTTTAGAAATAAATGCTTCTTAGAGAAACTATTTATAAAACCAACCCCGTTTATTCAGCATGGACTCATGAAACCAAAAATAACTTACACGATGTTAATATGGCTGCATTTAATATTTAGTCACTGGGCTACATGGTAGGTAAAAAGAACAGATAGTTTGTAAAAATGACTCTTTAAAATCACTTTCACAACATTACACTTTATTTTTTAAGTTTTTCCCTTTCAAGACATTTGTGTTAATACCCTATAGACTTATATCGCCTTTTATCATTGCAGATATTTAGAGGGTTAGCAATGTAACAACAAACAGATCAAGAAGTCTATTTGTAGTTCATTTAAATATAAAAGGAATTGGCTGTTAGTAGAAAACTTAGCTGCACCTGATCAGTGTACTGCAGAACTTTGATGAGTGGCAATCCCGGATAGATTCCTGGTTCTAGTCTCTTTGCTGCCAGATCAACCAGAAAAGGGTGTTTTTTTGTTTTGTTTTGTTTTGTTTTGTTTTGAGATGGAGTCTCACTCTGCCTCCCAGGCTGGAGTGCAGTGGTGCGATCTTGGCTCACAGCAGCCTCCACCTCCCAAGCTCAAGCAATTCTCCTTGCCTCAGCCTCCCAAGTAGATGGGATTGCATGTGCCCACCACCATGCCCAGCTAATTCTTGTATTTTTAGTAGAGACAAGGCTGGCTTTGAACTCCTGACCTCAACTGATCTGCCCACCTCGGCTGGAATTACAGGTGGGAGCCACTGCGCCCAGCCAGGTGTTCTTTATCGGACTGCAGGGACATCTCCAGCAAGAGCTGCATGGTTCCTGGGGAATGCCTGCATTATTCTCCTAGTTTAAGGCGAATGAGTCAATTTCCAGAACTGGAGTAGGGAAATAGAACCCCACACAAAGGAGGGGAATGAAGCTGAATGTTTCCCGCTTCTTTTTCAGATTTACATGAGCCCAGAGGTCATCCTATGCAGGGGCCATTCAACCAAAGCAGACATCTACAGCCTGGGAGCCACGCTCATCCACATGCAGACGGGCACCCCGCCCTGGGTGAAGCGCTACCCTCGCTCAGCCTATCCCTCCTACCTGTACATAGTAAGTGGGGTTCAACCAGGCCTGGGGCGGGGTGGGGGCTGAGTTATGCATCCCGCAGGCTGGGAGGGACTGCTCTGCCTTCTATACCACCCCCATCTGAATGAGGGAATGGTGAAATGACAGGTAGCTACAAGTTCTTCCCATGTAGAAGTAAGCTCCATTCTTGCAAAGAAAACATAGCTGTTTTAGTGGGAGCTTACTAAAATGTGCATTGGGCATAATTATGCTATTCCATTTTATGTGTAATAATGCAATACTACTAGCATCAGAGTAGCGTAAATGTATCAGCCACCGAAGTTGTATATGTTCTTTGAACACTTAATACATTTTTTATTATTAATGTTCACACCAGCGTGGCTTGTAGTGGAACATGCAATTCCCATTTACTGTTGATAAATTCAGGAGCAGACACTTCCCTGTTACTACATAGTGACTTTTGGGCCACTGATTTGAAGCTGTCACTGACATTCAAACCTAGCACTTATCTTTTGCAACATTAAACCAGAAGATGGGTTTAACCTGGTATCCTTTAGAAATTAAAGTGGGCCAGGCACGGTGGCTCACACCTGTAATCTCAGCACCTTAGAAATCCAAGGCAAAAGGATCTCTTGAGCCCAGAAGTTCAAGACCAGCCTGGGCAGCAAAGCAAGACCCCATCTCTACAAAAAATAAAAATAAAAAAATTAGCTAGGTGTGGTAGTGTATGGCCTGTGGTCCCAGCTGCATAGGAGGCTGAGGTGAGAGGATCACTTGAGCCCAGGAGTTCGAGGCTACAGTGAGTTGTGTTCATGCCACTGCTCTCCAGTCTGGACAACAGAGCAGAGACCCTGTGTCAAAGGGAAAAGAAAAAAGAAATTAAAGGGAAGCTTGCTTGCTTAAGGGCACAAACTGCATTTGTTGCAGGGCATGTGGTGGGAAACGGATTACTTTCTAGGTCCTGTTACTAGCGTGCGTTTGCTGTTGAGGGTGTATCTCCATACCTTCGATGCTAAGAGAGCTGGTTTGTTCATAGATCCACAAGCAAGCGCCTCCACTAGAAGACATTGCAGATGACTGCAGTCCAGGGATGAGAGAGCTGATAGAAGCTGCGCTGGAGAGAAACCCCAATCACCGCCCAAGAGCCGCAGACCTACTAAAACATGAGGCCCTGAACCCGCCCAGAGAGGATCAGCCACGCTGTCAGAGTCTGGACTCTGCCCTCTTTGAGCGCAAGAGGCTGCTGAGTAGGAAGGAGCTGGAACTTCCTGAGAACATTGCTGGTGAGGACACCCTGCTGTGTGCCGCACCCTTGCTTCCCTTCTGTTTCTGTCCACATCCAACCTCTAATGTAGTTCATGAAAGCACTTGGAAAAAAAGGAAATGACTTCTTGAGTACCATACCTTGCTTGAGAAATTTCAGCAAGATTAACAGAAGCATGTTTTTGTTTTTTTTTTTTAATTGGCTAATTTAGCACCAAATTATAATAGATTTTCAGTGCAAGTGTAGGTAGCATAGTCACTGGAAAATGCTTCTGACTTGCTTTTCTACAACTTGCTTTTTTGCAACGTTTGTCTTAACTCACCTTTGTTGTTGTTGTTGTTGTTGTTGTTGTTGTTTTTTGAGATGGAGTCTTGCTCAGTTGCCCAGACTGGAGTGCAGTGGCATTATCTCGGATCACTGCAACCTCTGCCTCCTGGGTTCAAGTGATTCTCATGCCTCAGCCTCCTGAGTAGCTGGGATTGCACGTGCCCACCACCATGTCTGGCTAATTTTTGTATTTTTAGTGGAGACAGGGTTTTACCATGTTGGCCAGGCTGGTCTCTAACTCCTGACCTCAGGCGATCCACCTGCCTCAGCCTCCCAAAGAGCTGGGATTACAGGCGTGAGCCACCGCGCCCAGCCTAACTCATTTATATTAAGCCACCCCAGTCCTTGGTGGGGGAACATCATGGCACTGCCCTGCACAGATAAAATACTGAGTTTGAAGTCAGCTTGCATTTCCATCTTCCTTGGCTTAAAATCTTGCCAGTTGTAAATTTTTCCCACTTAAGAAAGTCTGTATGCATTCCAGGAGCATTGAATATGCATAGACAAGGGCTTCCATTTTTATTAAAAATCTGTGGCATTCTTAATCCATTTAGGTCCAAACCCAGATGTCAAGCCGGGCGCACTTATTTATATTTCTTTGCTGCTTGTCTGACTTTTGTGTATTTAAAGAGAACGATCTGGCTGTTGGAAAAATATGCCAGGATTTCTAACTAATTTCTGGTCTCCATTGACTCCTGTTTGAACTTTTTGTTCTATGTCCTATTATGTGAACTTATCCATAATGTTCCAAGACCCATCTTTCACACTTAAGACACTGTTTCATTAGGCCCCAAAGGATTTATTTCACTGCAGAAGGAACAGGTATTTATTATTTGACAGGTTTTCTTGTAACTTACTTTTTAATGTTTTCCTTTTCAGATTCTTCATGCACAGGAAGCACCGAGGAATCTGAGATGCTCAAGAGACAACGCTCTCTCTACATAGACCTCGGCGCTCTGGCTGGCTACTTCAATCTTGTTCGGGGGCCACCAACACTTGAATATGGCTGAAGTGGCATGTTTTGGCATGCCACTTCAAAAAACATGTCACGTTTGCTCTAAATTAAGACAGCGTTGATCTCCTTGGGGGCTGGTTCTGCTGCCTTGACACAGGGGCCCTATACAGTGAATGGTGCCAGTTTTGAAGGAGCAGCGTGACCTCCCATGACCCATGAATGTGCCTCCAAGTGGCTCCTGTGTGTTTGACTTGTGAAGCTCTCTGATACGCACCAGGTCTCAAGGTTCTCATTTCTCAGGTGATGTGATTCGAAGGAAGGAATTTGAGAGTTCACAGAAGGATCGTGTCTGCTGACTGTTCCATTCACTGTGCACTTTGCTCAAAATTTTAAAAATACCCATCACGAGGATAACAGAGTAGCCTAAAATTACTCTTCTTGGTTCTTATTTAAGTATGGAATCTTCATTTTACTCAGAATAGTTGTTTTGTGTATATTGGTGTATATTATATAACTCTTTGAGCCTTTATTGGTAAATTCTGGTATATATTGAATTCATTATAATTTAGGTGAATAGAACAACTTGAATACCATAGCAATAAGCTGGACTAGTGTCTTAAAAGTGGCTAACTGATGAATTAGAAGCCATCTGACAGCAGGCCACTAGTGACGGTTTCTTTTGTGTTCCTATGGAAACATTTTGTACTGTACATGCTATGCTTAAGACATTCAAAACATGATGTTTTGAATGTGGATACAACTGTGTAAACCACATAATTTTTGTACATCCCAAAGGATGAGAATGAGAAGAAAAATGAACACTTTTGTAAATTATTGATGATGCTCCTTTTGTAATTCTTATGACTCAATTTTCTTTTAAGCATTTGTATATTAAAATAGCATACTGTGTATGTTTTATATCAAATGCCTTCATAAATCTTTCATATATGTGTGTGTATATATATGTATTTGTAACATTGTAAAGTATGTGAGTAGTCTTAAGTAAAGTATGTTTTACATTATGCAAATAAAACCCAACACTTTTGTCCAATGTGACTGGTCAAATCAACTGAATAAATTCAGTATTTTGCCTTAGTTGTTGTGAAGCCTGTGATTCTCAACTGGGACTGAGGATGGGCTATAGGAGTTGCGATATAGATTGGAAGGAAATGTGTATCATAAGAAGGCAAAAAATACCAGGAGCTTTGCAAATCGTATTAACACACTCCTTTTCTATTGCTCTTGTATGAAGCTATTGTCAACTGGAATGGTTTGCATCCCCCTGGTACACTGAGGTAGAAAAAGTAATCGTGGTTGTGCCTGTAATCCCAGCACTTTGGAAGGTTGAAGCGGGAAAACTGCTTGAGCCCAGGAGTTCGAGACCAGCCTGGCCAACATGGTGAACTCCTGTGTCTACAAAAAATACAAAAATTTGCCAGGTGTGATGGTGCACGCCTGTAGTCCCAGCTACTCAGGAGGCTGAGGTGGGAGGGTCACTGAAGCCTGGAAGGTGAAAGTTGCAGTGAGCCAAGATCATGCCACTGCACTCCAATCTGGATAACAGAGGGAGGACTTGTTCCCCCCAGAAATAAAATAATAATTGTGAGCCACAGGTTTAGGGTTATGTGGTTCTATTTTGCACCCTATTTTTATACATTTATACTATCCTTGAAAACATGCTTGCATACTCTTTGTCCATGGTTATGTGGCAAGCTAATAACTAGCCATTATAGAAGGTGGCTTTAACTCACATACATCAAATCTAGTGAAAGCTGTTGAATGGAAGTCTATCATCTACATAGCTAACAGTGTTAAACACTTTTACATGTGTTACGTAAAACATGCCATCCCTTGTAATCCATGTAAATACACATGACATATGCATTACTACCTCTTTTTTCCCAGAGAAGGAAATTGAGGCATAGCGAGGGTAAGTAACGTTCCTCAAGACCACAGAGCAAGTGAAGAAACAGCTGGTATTTGAACCCAGGCCTTTCTGACTCCAATACACATGTTCTCCCTCGTACGTTGCTGCTTGTAAGTGAGAGATCAACACCGCAGAGGAAATGATTTCCTTTTCTGCCCCTCTGGTAAGGGCAGAGGCAGATCGACCATGAAGCTAATGAAGCTTCAGCCTCAGGGCTCCTCACTTGCATGGGCGCCTCCATAGTCCTGTACCTAATTTTTTTAAATGTATTTTTTATTTCAATGACTTTTGGAGTATAAGTGGTTTTTGGTTACATGAATGAATTACATAGTGGTGAATTATAAGACTTTAATGGACTCATCACCTGAGTAGTGTATGTTACACTCAATATGTAGTTTTTCATCCCACACTCCTCCCCTTTTTATTTTATTTTATTTTATTTTTTGAGATGGAGTCTTACTCTGTTGCCCACGTTAGAGGGCAGTGGCACAATCTTGGCTCACTGCAACCTCCAACCTCCGTCTCCCGGGTTCAAGCAATTCTCCTGCTTCAGCCTCGATAATCCCAGTAGCTGGGATTACAGGCATGCACCACCATGCCCAACTAATTTTTGTATTTTTAGTAGAGATGGGGTTTTGCCATGTTGGCCAGGCTGGTCTGGAACTCCTGACCTCAAATGATCTGCCCACCTTGGCCTCCCAAAGTCCTGGGATTACATGCTTGCTAGAGGTCACACAACCAGTGCTAGTGTCTTATCTTCTGATTGTCACCACCCTGTTTGTATTTTCCTTGAGGTCTGTAAAATATTCAGAAGCAGGTGATGGAGACTGTACCAGGAATTTACTGGACCTGATGGGAATTTGCCTAACCTTGGAGAGATGCTTCTCATCTGGGGATCAGCCAGTGTCCGCGGTGCTAAGTTTCTACCGATGACTGCCATGTCACTGAGCACCACGGTGGGACCTGGAAGGGATTCTGTCAGTCCCCTGGGCTCCTTGCTGATGCATGCTCACTGTCTGGCAGACACAAGCAATTTGGTCTTTTATTGACAGCAAGTTATGAAAGTCAGTGTGTTCTGGAGGGCCTGCGGGATATTTTTCATATGCCTGTAACGTGACTAGGAGTAAGGATTGCTTGATGCCATGCCCCATGGGCACCCAGGAGGGAATGTGCCCAGCAGGAGAGCAGGCCTAGTAAAGGAGAGTTGAAGTCTCATGAGGACCAACTCTGGGCAAGGAACTGTGCTGGGCCCTGAAGGGGACACAAGTGAGAGAAGATTCTAGCCCCTCTAACTTATCCACTCACTGCTGAAAGGAAGCACGTTGCATTTTGGAATTGTTAGGAGGTTCTTCGATTTAATGTATATCTCCATCTGCCTCCAAAAAGGCTTTTTTCATCAAGTATTTACTTGAAATTTTACCTTTTGCCTGTGAGCTGGCTTTCTAAATGTCCATTGAATCGCCAATGCATAAGAAGATGATGACTAAAAGAACATGGTTTAGGCATCAGCATCAGGTTTCAAAAGCTTGCTTTGGGCCGGGCGCAGTGGCTCACACCTGTAATCCCAGCAGTTTGGGAGGCCAAGGCAGGCGAATCACCTGAGGTCAGGGGTTCAAGACCAGCCTGGCCAACATGGTGAAACCCTGTCTCTACTAAAAATACAAAAAATTAGCCAGGCATGGTGGTGAATGCTTGTAATCCCAGCTACTTGGGAGGCTGAGGCATGAGAATTGCTCGAACCTGGAGGTGGAGGTTGCAGTGAACCGAGATTGTGCCACTGCAGTCACTGAAGCCTGGGCAACAAGAGCAAAACTCTGTCGCAAAAAAAACAAAAAAAGTTTGCTTTGGGCCAGAGAGAGGAGAAATGCAAAGTAGTCATTTACCAAGCTTTTTTTTTGTTTTTGTTGTTTTTTATCTTTATTATACTTTTTAAAAATATATTCAGAAACTTTATTTTTTTTTTCTTTTTAATTATACTTAAATGTGGCACATATACACCATGGAATACTATGCAGCCATAAAAAAGGATGAGTTTGTGTCCTTTGTAGGGACATGGATGCAGCTGGAAACCATCATTCTCAGCAAACTATCGCAAGAACAGAAAACCAAACACTGCATGTTCTCACTCATAGGTGGGAACTGAACAATGAGATCACTTGGACTTGGGAAAGGGAACATCACACACTGGGGCCTATCACGGGGAAGGGGGATGGGGGAGGGATTGCATTGGGAGTTATACCTGATGTAAATGACGAGTTGATGAGTGCTGATGAGTTGATGGGTGCAGCACACCAACATGGCACAGGTATACGTATGTAACAAACCTGCACGTTATTGTTATTATACTTTAAGTTCTAGGGTACACGTGCACAACGTGCAGGTTTGGTACATATGTATATATGTGCCATGTTGGTGTGCTGCACCCATCAACTCGTCATTTACATTAGGTATATCTCCTAATGCTATCCCTCCCCCCTCCCTCCACCCCACGACATGCCCCAGTGTGTGATGTTCCCCTTACTTACACTTGTGTCCAAGTGTTCTCATTGTTCAATTCCCACCTATGAGTGAGAACATGTGGTGTTTGGCTTTTGTCCTTGCAATAGTTTGCTGAGAATGATGGTTTCCAGCTTCATCCATGTCCCTGCAAAGGACATGAACTCATCCTTTTCATGGCTTCATAGTATTCCATGGTGTATATGTGCCACATTTTCTTAATTCAGTCTGTCACTGATGGACATTTGGGTTGGTTCCAAGTCTTTGCTATTGTGAATAGTGCCACAATAAACATACGTGTGCATGTGTCTTTATAGCAGCATGATTTATAAACATTTGGGTATATACCCAGTAATGGGATGGCTGGATCAAATGATATTTCTGGTTCTAGATCCTTGAGGAATCACCACACTGTCTTCCACAATGGTTGAACTAGTGTACAGTTCCACCACCAGTGTAAAAGTGTTCCTATTTCTCCACATTTTTTTTTATGTTTTCGTTATATGTTACATGTTTTCTTTTTTTAATGTTTTTGTCGATTTTGTCTAAGATCAGTTGGCTAAAGATGTATAGCTTTATTTCTGGCTTCTCTATTCTGGGTTCCATTAATCTATGCAATTGTTTTTATACCAGTACCATGCTGTTTTGTTTACTACAGCCTTGTAATATTATTTAGGGTCCGGTAATGTGATGCCTTCAGCTTTGTTCTTTTTCCTTAGGATTGCTTTGGCTATTTGGTGGTTTCATATGAATATTAGGGGTTTTTAAAAATTCTGTGACAATGACATTGGCGTTTTGAATTACACTGAATCGGTAGATTGTAGATCACTTGGGCAGAATCATCATTTTAACAATATTAATTCTTCCGATCCATTAGCATGTGATATTTGTTCATTTGTTTGTGTCATCTCTGATTTCTTTCAGGAGTGTCTTGTAGTTTTCCTTACAGAGATCTTTTACCTCCTTGGTTAAATATATGCCTAGGTATTTTTTTGTTTTAGTAGCTATTGTAAATGAGATTGTTTTCTTACTTTGGTTCTCAGTTTGATTGTTACTGATACAAAGAAATGGTATTGATTTTTGTATGTTTATTTTGTATCCTGAAACTTTCCTGAATTCATTTATCAAATGTAGGATTTTTTTTTTTTCTTTAGGGTTTTCTAGGTATAGGATCTTACTATCAAGCATTTTTGTACTCATCTGTGAAACACCCTCATCCAGATTTGTGCTCAGCTCTCTCCAGGCAGGGTGTGCAGATACAAGTGCGGACGGGAGGGAGAATCATGTCCCTCTTCTTCCAATGGTCCTCAGCTCTGGAAGCAACAGCTGCATTTTCTTTTTTTTTTTTTTTTTTTTTTTTGAGATGGAGTCTTGCTCTGTCGCCCAGGCTGGAGTGCAGTGGCCGGATCTCAGGTCACTGCAAGCTCCGCCTCCCGGGTTTACGCCATTCTCCTGCCTCAGCCTCCTGAGTAGCTGGGATTACAGGCGCCCGCCAACTCACCCGGCTAGTTTTTTGTATTTTTAGTAGAGACGGGGTTTCACTGTATTAGCCAGGATGGTCTCGATCTCCTGACCTTGTGATGCACCCGTCTCGGCCTCCCAAAGTGCTGGGATTACAGGCTTGAGCCACCGCGCCCGGCAACAGCTGCATTTTCAACAACTGGAACTTGGAGTACAGATTTCTTCCCACATTGCCTATGTTTAACCTCAATGTGGGAAATCTGTTTTGTCACACTTCAGAATCACAGTGAGAGACGACCACTCAGAGCCAGCACACATAAGCATGCGCTGCGTTTATTTTCAGGGTTGGGATAAATTCTGAGCACTTAACCAATTTCGAGATATCTGCTTCACCACATATTACAGAACCAAAGGTGATAACAACTGGCTGTTTGGCTGCCTGGAGCATAATCGCTGATTGAACGACATCTTGTTCATCCTGGTGACTGTACAAGGAGGTCAACTGGAAATACAAATCAATGCACAATCGGCTAGGAGCATAGCGGTCTCTCGTTATGGCTCTACACCAAGGTACCCTGAGTTGGCCTAGCAATTGTATCATTACATGAATAACATTAAAGATTAGAGGATATATGGAATTTCCCTACAAATATTGGCATTATTATTGTTTTAATTCATTAATGCTAAATGTTCTCCTATGAAGCTTAATGAAATTCCACTTTATCTTTCCCATATGTATGTAGAATTTCAGACAGCATTTCATTGGAGCATATCTTCACACTGGTCCATTTATAAATCTGAATAGACTTGACTCTTTTCAGCCTAATTAACTTTCTTCCAAGGCATCAAGGGAGATGAGAAGGAAGAAGAATATTTTCAACAAAAAGAGAGGTAATAGGCACTACTGAAGGAAGGCTTCGAGCTTGTAGTGGAGTTAACTTTTGGTTCATTCTTGCTTTTTGCAAATGCACCAGTGACAGTAAGCCCATGGGACTGATACTAATGGAAAGAGGGCTGAGAATGGTGGCTCGTGCCTATAACCCCAGCACTTTGGTAGGCTCAGGCAGGAGGATCGCTTGAAGCAAAGAGTTCAAGACCAGACTGGGCAGCAGAAAGAGACCCTTTCTCTACAAAAAATGAAATAAAAAATTAGCCAGGCATGGTGGCATGCGCCTGTAGTCCCAGCTACTTGGGAGGCTGAGGCAGGAGTTTTCAGCACAGAAGCTCAAAGCTGCATGAGACATGCTCATGCCACTGCACTCCAGCCTGGGCAACACAGCGAGACCCTGTCACACACAAAAAAGATAATAGAGAGAGGCTATAGGCTGACAACAGCTGGCACTAAGACAGTCTTCTGTCAATGTCTGGGTTTGTGAGAAAAGGAAATGGTGTCAACCTCGCATCCACACACAACTCATCTCTTGCTACCTTCTGATTGGAAATTTCTTCTGATTGGAAATTTGCATCTTGCTCAAGTTTTGCTCCCAAAAGGACAGAGGGCTAGGAGCTGATTCCAAGCCTAGGAGGCTCCCAGAATCTCTCACAGTTTCCCTGTGTGGACTAATTTGTGAGCCCTTGCCAGGACCAGCGAGCAAGAAAGCACCAATTGTTTCTGTCTTAATTAAGTTACTTAGGGAAGAAAGAGAAAGAACAAAGGAATTAATTCAGATTTTCTCACTGAAACTGAAAGGTCCTTTTTTGGTCTGGCCAGCAAGCAAGAGGGAACAGAAAGATTTGGCTTGTGCCTTCCTCATTTGCCTCTTCAGCTTGTCCCTCTTCCTCTATACACTTCCCTACATTCTACACTCCCCAATTCTGTTCTCCAGAAGCAATTGCTTCTAGCAAAGATAGTCTATGCCTACACAAACATATGTGATGATATAATGATTATATAACACTCTTCTTTATAAGCAACAACAAAGGTGCACATGGTAGCATACTTTATACATAGCTCTCTACATTCTTGTTTGTTTTATTTTGTTTTTTGAGATGGAGTTTCACTCTTTTTGCCCAGGTTGGAGTGCAATGGCGCAATCTCGGCTCACTGCAACCTCTGCCTCCCAGGTTAAGTGATTCTCCTGCCTCAGCCTCCCAAGTAGCTGGGATTACAGGCGCATGCCACCACACCCAGCTAATTTTGTATTTTTTAGTAGAGACGAGGTTTCACTGTATCGGCCAGGCTGATCTTGAACTCCCGACTTCATGATCCACCTGCCTCAGCCTTCCAAAGTGCTGGGATTACAGGTATGAGCCACCTCATCCAGCCCATCTGTTTTTTTGACAGACTATTTCCCAAAAATTACGAGGAAGTATGTAATTCAATTAGATGAATTCATTAATTAATTTTTTTTTCTTTTTTCTTTGAGACAGAGTACCACTCTGTCACCCAGGCTGGGGTGCAGTGGTGAGATCTCGGCTTACTAGAACCTCTGCCTCCTGGGTTCAACCGATTCTCCTACCTCACCGTCCCAAGTAGCTGGGATTACAGGCATGCACCATCATGCCCAGCTAATTTTTGTAATTTTGGTAGAGACGAGGTTTCACCGTGTTGGCCAGGTTGGTCTCGAACTCCTGACCTCAAGTAATCCACCCGCCTCGGCCTCCCAAAGTGCTGGAATTACAGGCGCGAGCCACCACGCCTGGCCCAATTTATTTTTTGAGACAGGTTCTCACTCTGTTCCACAGGTTGGAGTGCAGTGTTGCAATCACGGCTCACTGCAGCCTCAAACTCCTGGGCTCAAGTGATCCTCCTGCCTCAGCTTCCTGAGTAGCTGGGACTACCAGCATGCACAACCATACTCAGTTAACTGTTAATGTTTTTGTAAAGACAGGATCAGCTGGGCACGGTGGCTCACGCCTGTAATCCCAGCAGTTTGGGAGGCCAAGGCAGGCTAATAATGAGGCCAGGAGTTCGAGACCAGACTGGCCAATATGGTGAAGCCTCATCTCTACTAAAAATGCAAAAATTAGCTGGGTGTGGTAGCACGCACCTGTAGGCTGAGGCAGAAGAATCGCTTAAACCCGGGAGGCAAAGGTTGCAGTGAGCCAAGATTGCACCACTGCACTCCAGCCTGGGCAACAGAGCGAGACTTTGTCTCAAAAAATAAATAAATAAATATAAAAAAATAAAAATAAAATAAAATAAAGAAGAGACTCTACCATGAATGCAAAATCAAGGTGATACTAAAGGAGAGGAATCAATGAGATTTGGTGCAAGAAAATAAAGTCACGAGCTGCTCATTAAGGTGAACAATGACACAGAATGCTGCCATACCTGCAATGGGCTCAAGAAATGTGGGATGCAGCCGGACGTGGTGGCTCACACCTGTAATCCCAGCACTTTGGGAGGCCAAGATAGGTGGATCACTTTAGGTCAGGAGTTTGAGACCAGCCTGACCAATACGGTGAAACCCTGTCTCTACTAAAAATACAAAAATTAGCTGTGTGTGGTGGCACGTGCCTGTAATCTCAGCTACTCAGGAGGCTGAGGCAGGAGAATCGCTTGAACCTGGGAGGCAGAGGCTTCAGTGAGTCGAGATCGTGCGATTGCACTTCAGCCTGGGCGACAGAGCGAGACCTTGTATCAAAAAAAAAAAAAAAAAAAAAAAAGAGAGAGAATTGTGGGATGTGGTTATGGGTAGATACGGTGAACTAACTCTATGGCACTCAAACTCTTCTTTTTTTTTTGAAGTGGAGTCTCACTCTGTCACACAGGCTGGAGTGCAATGGCACAATCTCGGCTCACTGCAACCTCGGCCTCCCAGGTTAAAGCGATTCTCCCGCCTCAGCCACCTGAGTAGCTGGGATTACAGGTGCTTGCCACCACGTGCAGCTAATTTTTGTATTTTCAGTGGAGACAGGGTTTCACCATGTTGGTCAGGCTGGTCTTGAACTCCTGACCTCGTGATCCGCCTACCTCAGCCTTTCAAAGTACTGGGATTACAGGTGTGAGCCACCATGCGCGGCCTCAGGGAAACTCCTCTTTTTTTTTTTGATATGGAGTTTTGCTATCTTTGCCTAGGCTGGAGTGCAATGGCTAAATCTTGGCTCACTGCAACCTCCACCTCCCAGGTTCAAGCGATTCTCCTGCCTCAGCCTATCAAGTACCTGGGATTACAGGCACGTGCCACCACACCTGGCTAATTTTTGTATTTTTTGTAGAGATGGAGTTTCACCATGTTGGCCAGGCTGGTCTCTAACTCCCGACCTCAGGTGATCCACCCAGCTCAGCCTCCCAAAGTGCTGGGATTACAGGCATGTGCCACTTTTGCCCGGCTCAAACTCCTTTTAAAAAATTTTTTATTTATTTATGTTTCTGAGACAAGGTCTCTCTCCATTGTCCAGGCTGGAGTGCAGTAGCATAATAATGGCTCACTGCTGCCTAGATCTCCTGTAATCAAGAGATCCTCCCACCTCAGTCTCTCAAGTAGCTAGGACTACAGATGTGCACCACCACAACTTGCTAGTTAAAAAAAAAAAAAAATTGGTAAAGATGGGGTCTTGTGATGTTGCCCAGGCCGGTCTTGAACTCCTGGGCCCAAGTGATTGTCCTGCCTCAGTTTCCCAAGGTGTTGGGATTACAGGTGTGAGCCACTATGGCTGGCCTCAAGCTTCTTAAATTAAATTAAATTAATTAATTGTTATTCATTTATTTATTTTTTGCTAGTTAAGAGTCTTTCTTGGAACAGGCTTCCTAGAAAACTGAGCATTAGGCAAAGCTTAATTAACTGCTAACATGTCATGGGAGGCCCAATTCCAGGTCAGTGAGAGTAAGGAAAGAGGGAAGTGGGAAGTGGGAAGAGGGAATCGCCTCAGAAGGGGAGGGGAAGCAAATAAAAGGAGCCACGTTCCAGAACTGGTCATGGCTTCAGGAAAACACACAGCTAGTTGCTTAGTCACACGGGTTGTCTTCACAGAAGCCACAGAGAACACAGTGTCCCAGTACAGCCCATTGAAGGAGAAAAAGGAGAGGAGTCTATTTTCTCTCTCTCTCCTCTCTCCTGTCTCCCACTGGTCAGGGTTCTCCCATGAGTGTTCACTCTCCTGTCTTTCTGGATTGTGTCTCCAGATACTTTTGTGCAGCTGCTGGGAAAGTCAGTTTCCACATGCTACACATCAGCACTTCCTCCAAATCCATCAGTGAAAGGAAAGACTAGAGCCTTCTAGGTCTGGTCATGCCTGGGCATCAGAGCTGCTGCAACTCCCATCGGAGCGGGAGCAATGGGGGCTGTGTTGGAGCTGGGCATCCCCCTGGGTGGAGGCTTGGGGGCTGTCAGTCCAGCGGATGATGTGGCACTGAGAGGAGTGATGGCTGGTGGTGGGGGTCTCCATGAGTGAGCAACCAAGGGCACGGGAGACAGCTGGGACCAGGGGAACCTGAGGAGGTGTGTAAACTATCTGATACAGAGTTCCAAAAGAAAAGAGATAAGACATTCAAATTAAGGTAATGTTAGAAAAATCTATTCATAAAGGCACTCTTTCTAGAGATAGCAGCCTAAGGGAAGCATGAGGGATAATTTGATAGCTCTGGGCTGGTAGTAGCAGAGCTTTTACCAAGTCCAAGCTGGAGGGATGTAGGGAAGAGTATAATTACTGGAATCAGAAGGACATTCATGTAGAAGAGGCCACCTTGAAGGGAACAACGACCTTTGGTCAAGGGCCACCACCAATCCCAGGGCAATCTCACAAAGTAGGAGTTAGGGTTGGTGCAGTGGTTCATGCCTGATATCCCTGCACTTTGGGAGACCAAAATGGGATGATCACTTGAGCCCAGGGGTTCAAGACCAGCCTGGGCAATAGAGTGAGACCCCATCTCTAGAAAAAAATAAAAAATTAGCCGGGCATGGTGGCTTGTGCCTGTGGTCCCAGCTACTCAGGAGGCTGAGGCAGGAGGATCTCTTAAGTCTGAGAGGTACAGGCTGCAGTGAGCCATGATCATACCACTGCACTCCAGCCTGGACGACAGAGAGAGACCCTGTCTCAAAAAAATAAAATAAAGAAAACAACAAAACCCTCACAAAGTTTGAGGGTAAGAGTTCCAACCAGAAGCCAGAGAGTTAGAGACTATTGGGGTAGTTTCCACAGGTCAGCCTCCTGGGGCTCAGAGCTGGGTGGGAAGGTGAGGAGAGTGGATCTAGGGGGCGTATGGAGCATCTAGTCTAGGTCTTTCTCACTCCTGCCATTTTTTTTTAATTAAATGAGAGCTGACATAGCTGTTTGCAGGGTGAGTAAGGTGAGTAGGGTGGCTGGGCAAGGGACGAGTGTCCCAGGCAAGAGAAGGAAGGTGTGCAAATGCCCAGGAGCAGGAACAAGCAAGGCAAGTTCAGGGAACATTGGCAGGGGGTGGGGGGTTGTCCTATCCACTGGAAGTTGAAGAATTAGAAGAATTACTGGTAAGTGGGTGGGGTTGTACTTTGAAGAGCCTGGAAATAAAGCAGGTCAATTTCCGTTTGGTGTGGCAGGAAAAAGATTGCTATTAAGGTTTTGAGATGAAAGCAAAATTAAATATCAGTGTAGGCAAAATAATTAACTTTATTTTATTTTATTTTAATCAATTTATTTATTTTTTGAGATACAGTCTTGCTCTGTCACCCTGGCTGGAGTGCAGTGGCGCCATCTCGCTCACTGCAACCTCTGCCTCCCGGGTTCAAGCGATTCTCCTGCCTCAGCCTCTTGAGTAGCTGGGACTACAGGCGCTCACAACCACACCCGGCTAATGTTTGTATTTTTAGTAGAGATGGGGTTTCACTATGTTGGCCAGGCTGGTCTTGAACTCCTGACCTCAAGTGATCTGCCCACCTCAGCCTCCCAAAGCGCTGAGATTACAGGGGTGAGGTTCCATGCCCCACCACTGTTGGGTTTTAATAATGTGTTTAAGGTTCAAGTTAGTACATTTCAGTTACTTACCCTTAATTAATTTATTTATTTAGTAGAGACAGGGTCTTGCTCTGTCACCTAGGCTAGAGTTCAGTGATGCAATCAGAGCTCACTGCAGCCTCGAACCAGGCTCAAGCAATCCTCCCGCCTCGGCCTCTCATAGCACTGGGTTTCAGGCATGAGACACCGTGCCTGGTCACTTACCCATTAATAAACATTGTATGGTAAAGGTAACTAATTTGGGAAGCTAGTTATAAAGTTATCCCAACTCAGCCACATGTATTAGTTTCAAGAGTGAGTTCTGGATGTCATGTAACTGTTGAAGTTTACTCAGGGATGTTGGTATCTGCTCTCCTCTGTGGTCTTACACATCCCTATGTTTGAAACAGATTAGCCAAGTAGTTTTAAAGATGACACAGAACTTGTGTCACTTCAATTCTGTCATTCAGTGTGGAATTTTTGTGTTTAAAATTTAAAACTGTGAAACAAAGAACAAACTGTGAAGTAAATTTTTCTTTTTGGTCTGGTAAATGCAAACTTTCATACATGAAGTATTTTAAATCTGATTTACATCTTTAAAATTAAGATGTATTTTTCTAATTTTAATTAATAATTGTTGGTTTAAAACTGATAAATTAGTCAAGAAAATAACTGGTTTTCTTTTTGTGCGTGTGTGTGTGCCAATATTAGCAGTGTATGACTTGAGCAACAACCTGGTAAAGAGGGAAAATGAGTCTCTCACAATAAAGAAAACTTTTTCAGCCAGCACAGTGGCTCACGCCTGTAATTCCAGCACTTTGGGGGGGCCAAGGTGGGCAGATCACATGAGGTCAGGAGTTCGAGACCAGCCTGGCCAACATGGTGGAACTCTGTCTTTATTAAAAATACAAAAATTAGCTGGGCGTGGTGGCACGTGCTTGTAATCCCAGCTGCTTGGAAGGCTGAGGCAGGAGAATTGCTTGAACCCAGCAGGTGGAGGTTGCAGTGAGCCAAGATGGGGCCACTGCACTTCAGCCCGGGCAAAAGAACAAGACTCTGTCTCAGAAAGAAAGAGAGAAAGAGAGAGAAAAAAAGAGGGAGAGAGAGGAAGGAAAGGAGGGAGGAAGGAAGGAAGGAAAGAAGGAAGGAAGGAAGGAAGGAAGGAAGGAAGGAAGGAAGGAAGAGCTTTCTCTACCATTCAAAATAAGAGAGAAAAGAACACAATAGGCTGGGCACCATGGCTTATGCCTGTAATGCAAGCACTTTGGGAGGCTGAGGCGGGTGGATCACTTGAGGTCAGAAGTTCAAGAACAGCCTGGCCAATATGGTGAAACCCCATCTCTACTAAAAACACAGAAATTAGCTGCGTGTGGTGGCCCATGCCTGTAATTCCAGCTACTCAGGAGGTTGAGGCAGGTGAATCACTTGAATCCAGGAGGTAGAGGTTGCAGTGAGCCAAGATTTTGCTGTTGTATTCCAGCCTGGGCAACAGAGTGAGATTCTGCTAAGGGAGGAGACCACCTCTCATATTGTCTTATGCCCAATTTCTGCCTCCAAAGAAAGAAGAAGTAAAAACTAAAAGGCAGAAATGAAATCCACAGGCAGACAGCCCAGTGCTGTGCCCTCGGCCTGGTAGTTAAAGATCGACCCCTGACCTAACCGGTTATGTTATCTATAGATTCCAGACATTGTATGGAAAAGCATTGTAAAAATCCCTGTCCTGTTCTGTTCTGATCTGATTACTGGTACATGCAGCCCCCAGTCACATACTCCCTGCCTGCTCAATCAATCATGACCCTCTCACGTGCACCCCCTTAGAGTTGTGAGCCCTTAAAAGGGGCAGGAATTGCTCACTCGAGGAGCTCAGCTCCTGAGACAGGAGTCTTGTGATGCTCCTGGCCAAATAAACCCCTTCCTTCTTTAACTCGGTGTCTGAGGAGTTTTTTCTGCAGCTCATCCTGCTATATTTCTCGGTTCCTTGACCAGGAAGCGAGGTGACTGGCGGATGGTGAAGGCAGCCCCTTAAGTGGCTTAAGCCTGTCCTGTGGAACATCCCTGTGGGGGACTCTGACCAGCCCGAGCGACACGGATCCTGAGAGTGCCCCCGGGTAGGCACGTGCCCCAGTGGGACGCCTCTCCAGAGCAGTGTATGGCAGGCCCCCATGGAGGATCAACGCAGTGGCTGAACACTGGGAAGGAGCTGGTACTTGGAGTCCAGACATCTGAAACTTGGTAAGACTAGTCTTGAGAACTTGCCCACTCCATTTGAGTGGAAGCGTGGCCTGATCACACACAGCATGCCTTTATTGGCACTGTGGTTTGGTTTTGGTTTTAGTTTTGACTTGGTTTGAATTGCTTGACAGGACTCGTCTTGGGAACTTGCCTACTCCATTTGAGTGGAAGCGTGGCTTGATCACCCACAGTGTGCCTGTACCGACACTTTGGTTTTTGTTTTTGACTTGACTTGGATTGCTTGATACTTTGGTTTTGGTTTTGACCTGGCTTGGATTTCTGGATACTCTGATTTTGGTTGTGATTTTGGTTTGGTGTAAAATGCAAAAGTATGTGTGTGCCCTTTTTACCCGTTCTTTGTTTTGTGGTGTGCGTGTGGTGTGAGCATGGTGTTTTGTCTTGAAGAAGCATGGGTCAGGCACAAATAAGCCCACCCTACTAGAAACTATGTTGAAAAATTTCAAAAAAGGATGATTTAACATTAACCACTGAAAATTCCCTTAACCCAGTAGGTTTTCTAACAGGGGATCTAAATCTTAATTACCATACAAAGGTTCAACCAGACCTAGGAGGAACTCCCTTCAGGACAGGACGATGGATAGTTCCTACCGGGTAATTGAAGGAAAAAAAAAAAAAAGCTGTCTATACCAATTCTAAGTTAATTTGGACAAAACAAGGTCTTATTAATAGCAAAGGATAATTAAAATCCCGAACTTACAAGGTTTTCAACAAAAGTAAAGTTTGCTAAAAGTTAATGGTGTAACATGTATTATACCAGCTTCTATTCTTGTGGCCTTAGACAGTCTAGTCTACAGACATAAAAGAAATTTGCTTTGGAAAAGAATGGTTATCATCTTCAAAACAAAAAGGAAGAAAAGAGGGGGCAGAATTTATGTAAAAAGAGTATTATATGGTAAATTGTTGTCCTGAAATAAATTAACTGTTTCTTTAAAGAAAGAAATATTTGTAATAAGTCAGAAAGTTGAGGCATGTCGAAGAATTGTCTGCGAAAGTCGTGAAAGAGAAAAATGTTATAAAAATAAAAAAGAATTTATGCAAGATGTGTTGTATAATTTAAAAGTAACTAGGCCTCCCGAATGTAAAACTATTAAAAAAAAAAAAAAAAAAAAAAAGCTTATGTGCAAGGTGTATAAGGAAAGTAAAATATACCTTTAGTAAAAGGATTATAAGGAGGCATAAGAATGTAAATTTTACCTACATTAAAAAGTTTAAAAAATGTGTATTTTGTCTTAAAGATTTAATCAAGTTTTAAAATGTTAATTGGAAAGAAAATTCTGTGTGTAAACATTGGCTAAAGTTAAAGAGGTATCATCCAACTTTTCTGTAAATTGGACATTAAAATAAAAGCATAACAAGTTTTTCTTAAAGCACCAACGTGCTCTTTAGCAAAAATTATGAAAGGTTAAAAAGAGTCTATAAAATCTTACCTTATGGTCAAACATTAAAAATTGGATAAATATGTCTACAAGGTTTTATTAAAATTAAGTTTAACATTAATAACACACTAATATAAAGGTACAATTTAGCTTATCTGGTATAAAAATCATACAAAAAGCATTGTTAAATGTAAAATGGTATTTGGCTTTCTTTGGTTTAAAGACTAATAAAAATAGGTGATTAAGGAAATTTCTCAGTAAAATGGTACTAAGGACTATAAAGTCCACTGCCAAGGTCCCCACATTTAAAACAAAAGGTCAATTTCTTAAAAATTATATACTTGGTTTATCTTCCACTTTCCTTTCTCTCAAAAACTAAAAGTCTTTAACACATGTACCACCCCTAGAATTTCTGGTAAACCAGCACCAGCCTAAAGATCACATTCTCATCAAAGGGTGGAAAGAAGAAAAACTCGAGCCAGCCTGGGAAGGACCCTACCTTGTGTTGCTAATCCCCAAGACTGCTGTTCGTACAGCACAAAAGGATGGACTCATCACACCCAAGTCAAGAAAGCGCCACCCCCTCCAGAGTCGTGGGTCATAGTCCCAGGGGAAAACCCTACCAAACTAAAGCTAAGAAAAATTTAACTCTTTTCATCTATTCTATTACTCTTTCTTCTTTCCTCGTTCTATTGTTGACCATCTAGTTGTTAACATAACCAAGTCAATTTTGCCTCAAATTATTGCTTTTAATGCTTGCCTTGTTATACCCTGTGGAGGTGTGCCAAGTCAAAGACAGCTCTCCACTTCAGAAAAGTACTTCTGTCCCTCCTGACTCTCCTCAGACTGGGCATTAGTAAACTAGGACCATTTAATCTGGGGAGATTTTGATAAAGACCCCAGTGCCAACTAGGAGTGTTGCCCCCAATATAGAGCTTTGGTTTGTTTGTTTGTTTGTTTGTTTCTTTGCAATATATATGCAACAAGTTAGATTGCATGGACGAGTTGAGCTTCAGTTTATATATAGACACTCTGGAACATTTTACTATAAAGCAATAGTGCTGGGAAGCCTCTTACAGGGGTAACTGCATGAGTAACTGTGAGAAGGAGATATATGATTTTTTTTTTGAATGAAATAAGCACTTTATTTGTATTTAGGCAATATTCTCGCCTTTTCAAATCACAACATGAGTTCTTTAATCTGGACTGGTAGCTCCTGATAGAGATCAAAAGTAGGTAACAGACTTGGATCTAACATACTTTAGACACTACAGCGAAAAAAAATAGATTTGAATAAATCACGATCACAGTAAATTCCTAACATGGCATTCTAATGAGTTCAAGACATAGACTGAAAATGCACAGTAATATTTTTCCTTAAGAATCTGTTGGTTTGCAGTTAGCTCCCCAACAAAGTCTGGGAGGGCTTGCCCATTCTATACTTCTTCTCTTTTTTTTTTTTTTTTTAATTATACTTTAAGTTCTAGGGTACATGTGCACAACGTGCAGGTTTGTTACATATGCATACATGTGCCATGTTGGTGTGCTGTACCCATTAACTCATCATTTACATTATGTAATCTCCTAATGCTATCCCTTCCCCTCCACACACAATAGGACCTGGTGTGTGATGTTCCCCTTCCTGTGTCCAAGAGATCTCATTGTTAAAGTCCCACCTGTGAGTGAGAACATGCAGTATTTGGTTTTCTGTTCTTGTGATAGTTTGCTGAGAATGATGGTTTCCAGTTGCATCCGTGTCCCTACAAAGGACACAAACTCATCCTTTTTATGGCTGCATAGTATTCCATGGTGTATATGTGCCACATTTTCTTAGTCCAGTCTGTCACTGATGGACATTTGGGTTGATTCCAAGTCTTTGCTATTGTGAATAGTGCTGCAATAAACATATGTGTGCATGTGTCTTTACAGCAGCATGATTTATAATCCTTTGGGTATATCTCCAGTAATGGGATGGCTGGGTCAAATGGTATTTCTAGTTCTAAATCCTTGAGGAAACGCCACACTGTTTTCTGCAATGGTTGAACTAGTTTACAGTCCCACCAACAGTGTAAAACTGTTCCTATTTCTCTACATCCTCTCCAGCACCTGTTGTTTCCTGATTTTTTAATGATTGCCATTCTAACTGGTGTGAGATGGTATCTCATTGTGGTTTTGATTTGCATTTCTCTGATGGTAAGTGATGATGAGCATTTTTTCATGTGTCTGTTGGCTGTATGAATGTCTTCTTTTGATAAATGTCTGTTCATATCCTTTGCCCACTTTTGGATGGGGTTGTTTGTTTTTTTCTTGTAAATTTGTTTGAGTTCTTTATAGGTTCTGGATATTAGTCCTTTGTCAGATGAGTAGATTGCAAAAATTTTCTCCCATTCTGTAGGTTGCCTGTTTGCTCTGATCGTAGTTTCTTTTGCTGTACAGAAGCTCTTTAATTTAATTAGATCCCATTTGTCAATTTTGGTTTTTGTTGCCATTGCTTTTGGTGTTTTAGACATGAAGTCCTTGCCCATGCCTATGTCCTGAATGGTATTACCTAGGTTTTCTTCTAGGGTTTTTATGGTTTTAGGTCTAACATTTAAGACTCTAATCCATCTTGAACTAATTTTCGTATAAGGAGTAAGGAAAGGATCCAGTTTCAGCTTTCTACTTACAGCTAGCCAATTTTCCCAGCACCATTTATTAAATAGGGAATCCTTTCCCCATTGCTTGTTTTTGTCAGGTTTGTCAAAGATCAGATGGCTGTGGATGTGTGGTATTATTTCTGAGGGCTCTGTTCTGTTCCATTGGTTTATATCTCTGTTTTGGTACTAGTACCATGCTGTTTTGGTTACTGTAGCCTTGTAGTATAGTTTGAAGTCAGGTAGCATGATGCCTCCAGCTTTTTTCTTTTGGGTTAGGATTGTTTTGGCAATGCGGGCTCTTTTTTAGTTCGATATGAACTTTAAAGTAGTGTTTTCCAATTCTGTGAAGAAAGTCATTGGTAGCTTAATGGGGATGGCATTGAATCTATAAATTACCTTGGGCAGTATGGCCATTTTCACAATATTGATTCTTCCTATCCATGAGCATGGTATGTTCTTCCATTTGTTTGTGTCCTCTTTTATTTCACTGAGCAGTGGTTTGTAGTTCTCCTTGAAGAGGTTCTTTGCATCCCTTCTAAGTTGGATTCCTAGGTATTTTATTCTCTTTGAAGATATTGTGAATGGGAGTTCATTCATGATTTGGCTCTCTGTTTGTCTGTTACTGGTGTATAAGAATGCTTATGATTTTTGCACATTGATTTTGTATCCTGAGACTTTGCTGAAGTTGCTTATCAGCTTCAGGAGATTTTGGGCTTAGATGATGGGGTTTTCTAAATATACAATCATGTCATCTGCAAAGAGGGACAATTTGACTTCTTCTTTTCCTAACTGAATCCCCTTGATTTCTTTCTCTTGCCTGATTGCCCTAGGCAGAACTTCCAACACTATGTTGAATAGGAGTGGTGAGAGAGGGCATCCCTGTCTTGTGCCAGTTTTCAAACGGAATGCTTCCAGTTTTTGCCCATTCAGTATGGTATTGGCTGTGGGTGTGTCATAAATAGCTCTTATTATTTTGAGATACATTCCATCAATACCAAATTTATTGAGAGTTTTTAGCATGAAGAGCTGTTGAATTTTGTCGAAGGCCTTTTCTGCATCTATTGAGATAATCATGTGGTTTTTGTCTTTGGTTCTGTTTATATGCTGGATTACATTTATTGATTTGTGCATTTTGAACCAGCCTTTCATCCTAGGGATGAAGCCCACTTGATCATGGTGGATAAGCTTTTTGATGTGCTGCTGGATTCGGTTTGCCAGCATTTTATTGAGGATTTTTGCATCGATGTTCATCAAGGATATTGGTCTAAAGTTCTCTTTTTTTGTTGTATCTCTGTCAGGCTTTGGTATCAGGATGATGTTGGCCTCATAAAATGAGTTAGGGAGGATTCCCTCTTTTTCTATTGATTGGAATAGTTTGAGAAGGAATGGTACCAACTCCTCCTTGTACCTCTGGTAGAATTTGGCTGTGAATCCATCTGGTCTTGGACCTTTTTTGGTTGGTAGGCTATTAACTACTGCCTCAATTTCAGAGCCTGCTATTGGTCTATTCAGGGATTCAACTTCTTCCTGGTTTAGTCTTGGGAGAGTGTATGTGTCCAGAAAATTATCCATTTCTTCTAGGTTTTCTAGTTTATTTGCATAGAGGCGTTTATAGTATTCTCTGATGGTAGCTTGTATTTTTGTCAGGTCGGTAGTGATATCCCCTTTATCATTTTTTATTGCACCTGTTTGATTCTTCTCTCTTTTCTTCTTTATTAGCCTTGCTAGTGGTCTATCAATTTTGTTGATCTTTTCAAAAAACCAGCTCCTGGATTCATTGATTTTTTTGGAGGGTTTTTTGTGTCTCCATCTCCTTCAGTTCTGCTCTGATCTTAGTTGTTTCTTGCCTTCTGCTGGCTTTTGAATGTGTTTGCTCTTGCTTCTCTAGTTCTTTTAATTGTGATGTTAGGTTGTCCATTTTGGATCTTTCCTGCTTTCTCTTGTGGGCATTTAGTGCTTTAAATTTCCTTCTACACACTGTTTTAAATGTGTCCCAGAGATTCTGGTATGTTGTATATTTGTTCTCATTGGTTTCAAAGACCATTTTTATTTCTGCCTTCATTTCGTTATATACCCAGTAGTCATTCAGGAGCAGGTTGTTCAGTTTCCATATAGTTGAGCAGTTTTGATTGAGTTTCTTAGTCCTGAGTTCTAGTTTGATAGTACTGTGGTCTGAGAGACAGTTTTTTATAATTTCTGTTCTTTTACATTTTTGAGGAGTGCTTTACTTCCAACTATGTGGTCAATTTTGGAATAAGTGCGATGTGGTGCTGAGAAGAATGTATATTCTCTTGATTTGGGGTAGAGAGTTCTGTAGATATCTATTAGGTCCGCTTGGTGCAGAGTTGAGTTCAATTCCTGGATATCCTTGTTAACTTTCTGTCTTGTTGAGCTGTCTAATGTTGACAGTGGGGTGTTAAAGTCTCCCATTATTATTGTATGGGAGTCTAAGTCTCTTTGTAAGTCTCTAAGGACTTGCTTTATGAATCTGGGTGCTCCTGTATTGGGTACAGGATATATTTAGGATACTTAGCTCTTCCTGATGAATTGATCCCTTGACCGTTATGTAATGGCATTGTCTCTTTTGATCTTTGATGGTTTAAAGTCTGTTTTATCAGAGACTCGGATTGCAACCCCTGCTTTTTTTTTGTTTTCCATTTGCTTGGTAGATCTTCCTGCATCCCTTTATTTTGAGCCTATGTGTGTCTCTGTATGTGAGATAGGTCTCCTGAATACAGCAAACTGATGGGTCTTTACTCTTTATCCAGTTTGCCAGTCTGTGTCTTTTAATTGGACCATTTAGTCCATTTACATTTAAGGTTAATATTGCTACGTGTGAACTTGATCCTGTCATTATGATATTAGCTGGTTATTTTGCTCGCTAGTTGATGCAGTTTCTTCCTAGTGTTGATGGACTTTACTTTTTGACATGTTTCTGCAATGGCTGGTACCTGTTGTTCCTTTCCATGTTTAGTGCTTCCTTCAGGATCTCTTGTAGGGCAGGCCTGGTGGTGACAAAATCTCTAAGCATTTGCTTGTCTGTAAAGGATTTTATTTCTCCTTCACTTGTGAAACTTAGTTTGACTGGATATGAAATTCTGGCTTGAAAATTCTTTTCTTTAAGAATGTTGAATATTGGCCCCCACTCTCTTCTGGCTTGGAGAGTTTCTGCCGAGAGATCTGCTTTTAGTCTGATGGGCTTCCCTTTGTGGGTAACCAGACCTTTCTCTCTGGGTGCCCTTAACATTTTTTCCTTCATTTCAACTTTGGTGAATCTGAAAATTATGTGTCTTGGAGTTGCTCTTCTCGAGGAATATCTTTGTGGCGTTCTCTGTATTTCCTGAATTTGAAAGTTGGCCTGCCTTACTAGGTTGGGGAAGTTCTCCTGGATGATATCCTACAGAGTGTTTTCCAACTTGGTTCCATTTTACCCGTCACTTTCAGGCACACCAATCAGACGTAGATTTGGTCTTTTCACATAATCCCATATTTCTTGGAGGCTTTGTTCATTTCTTTTTGCTCTTTTTTCTCTATACTTCTCTTCTCACTCATTTCATTCATTCGCTCCTCAATCGCTGATACTCTTTCTTCCAGTTGATTGAGTCGGTTACTGAAGCTTGTGCATTTGTCACATAGTTCTCGTGTTATGGTTTTCATCTCTATCAGTTCTTTTAAGGTCTTCTCTGCATTGATCATTCTAGTTATCAATTCATCCATTCTTTTTTCAAGGTTTTTAGTTTCTTTGCACTGGTTACATAGTTCCTCCTTTAGCTCTGAGAAGTTTGATCAACTGTAGCCTTCTTCTCTCAACTCATCAAAGTCATTCTCCATCCAGCTTTGTTCCATTGCTGGTGATGAGCTGCGTTCCTTTGGAGGGGGAGCTGCACTCTGAGTTTTTGAATTTCCAGCTTTTCTGCACTGCTTTTCCCTCATCTTTGTGGTTTTGTCTGCCTTTGGTCTTTGATGATGGTGACGTACTTATGGGGTTTTGGTGTGGATGTCCTTTCTGTTTGTTAGTTTTCCTTCTAACAGTCAGGGCCCTCAGTTGTAGGTCTGTTGGAGTTTGCTTGAGGTCCACTCCAGACTCTGTTTGCCTGGGTATCAGCAGCGGAGGCTGCAGAAAATAGAATATTGCTGCACAGCAAGTGTTGCTCTGTGATTCTTGCTCTGGAAGCTTCATCTCAGGGGTGTACCCCACCGTGTGAGGTGTGAGGTGTCAGTCTGCACCTAGTGGGGGATGTCTCCCAGTTAGGCTACTCAGGGGTCAGGGACCCACTTGAGCAGGCAGTCTGTCTGTTCTCAGATCTCAACCTCCATGCTGGGAGATCCACTGCTCTCTTCAAAGCTGTCAGACAGGGGCATTTACCTCTGCCGAGGTTTCTGCTGCTTTTTGTTTAGCTATGCCCTGTCTCCAGAGGAGGAGTCTACAGAAACAGGCTGGCCTCCTTGAGCTGTGGTGAGGTCCACCCAATTCGAGGTTCCCAGCAGCTTTGTTTACCTACTTAAGCCTCAGCAATGCTGGGTGCCCCTCCCTCAGCCTCGCTGCCACCTTGCAGTTAGATCTCAGTCTGCTGTGCTAGCAATGAGGGAGGCTCCATGGGCGTGGGACCCTCTGGGCCAGGTGTGGGATATAATCTCCTGGTGTGCCATTTGCTAAGACCCTTGGTAAAGTGCAGTATTAGGGTGGGTGTTACCCGATTTTCCAGGTGTTAAGTGTCTCAATTTCCTTTGGCTAGGAAAAGGAATTCCCTTCCCCCTTGTGTTTCCCAGGTGAGGCAATGCCTTACCCTCTTCAGCTCTCTCTGGTCTGGCTGCACCTGCGGACCAGTGCCAACTGTCTGACACGCTCCAGTGAGGTGAACCTGGTACCTCAGTTGAAAATGCAGAAATCACCCATCTCCTGTGTTGCTCACACTGGTTACTGGAGGCTGGAGCTGTTCCTATTCAGCCATCTTGGGAGCACCCCCCAATGTAGAGCTTTTATGCCTTAGTTGATCCAACATTCTGTGGAGCACTAAAGAACAAGGATGGACTGCTCCAACCAGTTTTTGTAATTTCCTAAAACCATACATTCATTTTACCAGAGGATCATAGAAGTTAAAGACTTAAAACAAACTTTAGCAATTAAGACAGGATATCAAGATTCAAATGCCTGGTTAAAATGGATCAAATATTCCATCTGCATGTTAAACAAAAGCAATTGTTATGCTTGTGCATAGGGCAGGCCAGAGGCCCAGACTGTCTCCCTTCCACTCAGGTGGCCTCCAGTCAACCAGGCATAGGCTGCATGGTAGCTCTTTTCCAGGATTCTACAGCCTGGAGTAATAAGTTATGCCAAGCTCTCTCTGCTATATCCCGAAGTCTGGCACCCTGCAGGTCAGCCCCTGAGGGCCATCCAGCTTCTATCTCCCAACACTAAGTTCACTTCGTGTCTCTCACGACAGGGGGGAAACTTAGCATTCCTTGGAGACCTGAAAGGATGCTATGAGCATAAGAATTTTCAAGAGCTTATCAATCAGTCAGCCCTTGTTCATCCCTGAGCAGATGTGTGGTGGTATTGTGGTGGATCTTTACTGGGCACTCTGCTGAATAACTGGAGTGGCACTTGTGCTTTAGTCCATTTGGCTATCCCTTTCACCCTGGCATTTCATCAACCAGAAGAGAAAAAAAAAAAAAAAACAAGACATCATAAAGCAAGAGAAGCCCCTTATGGGTCTTTTGACTCTCACATCTATTTAGACGCAATTGGAGCCCCGCAAGGAATACCAGATCAATTTAAAGCTTAAAATCAAATAACTACAGGATTTAAGTCAATACTTTAGTAGGTGACAGTTAATAAAAATGTAGATTAGATAAACTACATCTATTACAACCAACAGCAACAAGCTTTTCATGAGTTTAAAAAAAAAACAAAAAACTCATGTCAGACCCAGCCCTGGGGCTACCTGACCTAAGAAAACCCTTTACACCCTATGTGTCAGAAACAGAAAAAATGGCAGTTGGAGTTTTAACCCAGACTGTGGGTCCCTGGCCAAGGTCATTGGCCTATCTCTCAAAACAACTAGATGGGGTTTTCAAAGGTTGGCCCCCCCATGTCTAAGGGTCCTGGCAGCAATGGCCCTGTTAGCACAAGAAGCAGATAAATTAACCCTTAGGCAAAACCTGAATATAAAGGCCCTCCATGCTGTGGTAATTTTAATGACTTCCAAAGGTCATCATTGGTTAACAAATGCTGGATTAACCAGGTACCAAAGCTTGCTATGTGAAAATCCCCACATAACCATTGAAGTTTGCAACACCCTAAACCCCACCACCTTGCTCCTGGTATCAGAGAGCCCAGTTGAACATAACTGTGTAGAGGTGTTGGACTCAGTTTATTCTAGCAGGCCCAACCTCCAAGACCATCCTTGAACATCAGTAGACTGTGAGCTGTACGTGGACAGGAGCAGCTTCACCAACCCCTGCAAAGTGACTCTGAAGAAGATGACAAGACCTGCTCCAGTCACACCTGGAAGCTGACTGGTCCACTCATGGCCATATCATGAGGAAACTCATCACGGGACTCATTTTCCTTAAAATTTGGGTTTGTACAGTAAGGACATCAACTGACCTTCCTCAGACTGAGGGCTGTTCCTGGTGTATACATCAAGTCACTGAGGTAGGACAAAAGGTTGCTAAGGTCCTATTATTTTACAGTTATTATAAGTGTATGAGAACTCTAAAAACAAAATTGTTTGTATAATGTTATTCTACACAGGGTATGTAGCGCAGGAAATTACCAACCTGATGTGTGTTATGACCCATCTGAGCCTCCCATGACCACAGTTTTTAAAATAAGATTAAGAACTGAAGACTGGTGGGGGCTCATAAACAATACGAGTAAAATGTTAGCCAAAACAAAACAAAAAAAAGAGGTGCCCAAGCAAGTCACCTTGAAATTTGATGCCTGTGCTGTCATTAATAGTAATAAGTTAGAAATAGGATGTGGTTCTCTTAATTTAAAAAGAGGCTATAATGGCAGAAAATAAGTACATTTGTGATAAATTAGGACTGTATAAAAATAAATGTGGATACTGGTCTTGTGTCATTTAGACTACTTGGATAAAAAATGAAAAAATCCTGTCCACCTTAGAAAAGGAAAAGTGGCCCTTCCTGTACCAGTGGTCAGTGTAACCCCTTAGAACTAGTAATAACCAACCCCCTTAATCCTCTCTAGAAAAAAGAGGAACAAGTAACCCTAAAAATTGATGGGGCTGGACTGGATCTTCAAGTAAATATTGTGGTTTGAGGAGAAGTTTATAAATGCTCTCCTGAGCCAGTATTTCAAACCTTCTATGATAAACTGAATGTGCCAGTACCAGAAATTCCAGGAAAAATAAGAAATTTGTTTTTGCAATTAGCTGAGCATATAGCCCAGTCTCTCAATGTCACTTCATGTTATGTATGTAGAGGAACTGTAATAGGAGATCAGTGGCTATAGGAAGCCTGAGAATTAGTACCTACAGACCCAGTTCCTGATGAATTCCTGGCTCAAAAAAATCACCCTGATAACTTCTGGGTCCTAAAAGCCTCAATCATTAGACAATACTGTACAGCAAGAGTAGGGAAGGACTTCACCCTTCCTGTGGGAAGACTCAGCTGCCTTAGGCAAAAACTATATAATAGCACTACAAAAACAGCCACCTGGTAGAGTTCACAAGTGTACTACATGAATCACTATCGATCTGTCATGGAGGAAGACATAGGTAGTGAAAATGAAGGTGAGAACTCCCACTAATAAAATAAGTGAGTCTCAAAGAGGGGAAATAAAGGAGGAGACCACCCCTCATATTGTCTTATGCCCAATTTCTGCCTCCAAAGAAAGAAGTAGTAAAAACTAAAAGGCAGAAATGAAATCCACAGGCAGACAGCCCAGCACTGTGCCCTGGGCCTGGTAGTTTAAGATCGATCCCTGACCTAACTGGTTATGTTATCTATAGATTCCATACATTGTATGGAAAAGCATTGTAAAAATCCCTGTCCTGTTCTGTTCTGTTCTGATCTGATTACGGGTACATGCAGCCCCCAGTCACATGCCCGCTGCTTGCTCAATCAATCATGACCCTCTCACGCACACCCCCTTAGAATTGTGAGCCCTTAAAGGGGGCAGGAATTGCTCACTTGGGGAGCTTGGCTCTTGAGACAGGAGTCTTGCCGATGCTCCTGGCCAAATAAACCCCTTCCTTCTTTATCTCGGTGTCTGAGGAGTTTTTTCTGTGGCTCATCCTGCTACACTGTCTCAAAACGAAACAAAACAAAACAAACAAACAAAAAAAACCACAATAGTGCTTTATTTGGTAACTTCATGGCTTCATAAATGTCTTCTAAATATCCCCCCCCACAAAACACCTGCAAAGAACATAGATGGCTTATTTATTTTATTTTATTTTATTTTATTTTATTTTATTTTATTAGTTTATTTTATTTTTTTTTTTTTTGAGACAGAGTCTCACTCTGTAACCTGAGTGCACTGGTGAGATCTTGGCTCACTGCAACCTCTGCTTCCCTGGCTCAGGTGATTCTCCTGCCTCAGCCTCCCAAATAGCTGGAACTACAGGTGTGCACCACCACATCTGGCTAATTTTCAATAGAGATGGGGTTTCACCACATTGGTCAGGCTGGTCTTGATCTCCTGGCCTCAAGTGATCTGCCCTCCTTGTCCTCCCAAAGTGTTGAAATTACAGGCATGAGCCACCATACCTGGTAGATGGCTCATTTTAAAAGGTTAATTTTTTGTACTGTTTTTGTTGGAGACCGCTTGCTGGTAAGATTTTAAAAATGGAACACGCTAGCCATGTAAGAATGGCCTGATTAAAAAACAAAAAAATGGAACATGCAACTTGATAACTGGCATTCAAATTTGATAGAAATTAAATCTTAAAGTTTCTGAACCATGAGGTTGCTGAATCACATCTCTTCTGCTTAGAAAAATGGGAAACATTGGCAGTGGAATGTAAACTCCTAAACACTATTGATAAAATCTATGACGTCAAAATACATTAAAAACAAAAAATAGTGAGAAAGTTTATATCATCATTTGGACTTAATTGTGTTCCTAGCCAAACAAAACTTTTCTATCTGCGGTTATAAAGCAGATATACCATCAGCAAACAAAAGAAATATTTTGATGCTAGTAGAAATAGACCTAAGTTGCAATCCAGTTTTGAAGGGTCATTTTGTAAAAATTAAACATCTTCCTTTGGAACAGAGGTCCCCAACCCCCAGAGCACGGACCACTACCGTCTGTGGCCTGTTAGGAACAGGGCCATACAGCATGAGGTGTGCAGTGGGCAAGCCAGTGAAGTTTCATCTGTATTTACAGCCACTCCCATTACTCGCTTTACCACCTGAGCTCCGCCTCCTGTCAGATCACTGGCGGCATTAGATTCTCACAGGAGCACGAACCCTATCGTAAACCACACATGCAAGGGATCTAGGTTTCCTACTGCTTATGAGAATCTAATGCCTGGCCATCTGTCACTGTCTCCCAGCACCCCCACATGGGACCGTCTAGTTGCAGGAAAACAAGCTCAGGGATCCCACTTATTCTACATTACGGTGAGTTGTATAATTATTTCGTTATATATTACAATATAATACTAATAGAAATAAAAATGCATGATAAATGTAATGAGTTTGAATCATCCTGAAACCATCCCCACCACCTACCCCCATTCATGGAAAAATTGTCTTCTACAAAACCAGTCCCTGGTGTCAAAAAGGTTGGTGACTGATGCTTTAGAAGATGGTTTTATTCAGTATATATTTCCAAAAAAATTTAGAATTCCTTCATTCATTTTTTGGGAAATTGCATTAAAATAGTGGTAAATGTTTTAAAAAAAGGCAAAATCATAGTCTTTTTGGTGGAACTCCTAATATTGCATATAGTTATTAAATATTTGAAGTGACCAAATGTGTTCATATTAAAGATGACCAAATTAAAATAATCATTTTTGGGCCTCTTCCTATTTTTTTTTTTTTTAGACCGAGTCCCACTCTGTCACCCAGGCTGGAGTGCAGTGGTGCGATCTTGGTTCACTGCAACCTCTGCCTCTCAGCTTCAAGCAATTCTCCTGCCTCAGCCTCCTGAGTAGCTGGGATTATAGGCATGCACCACCACGCCCAGCTAATTTTTGTATTTTTAGTAGAGACAGGGTTTCACCATGTTGACCAGGCTGGTCTTGAACTCCTGACCTCAGGTAATCCACTTGCCTCAGCCTCACAAAGTGCTGGGATTACAGGCCTGAGCCCAGGCTGACATCTTCCTCATTTCTGAGAAGATCGGTGCTGAATGCGTCAAACATTTATTGGAACAACTGGATGTGGATGGACCAAATATAAATCTCTGCTGTGGTCAAGGAAATGACAGCACCACTACTATGCCTGGCGTTCATGGTAGTGTTTACCAAAGATCAAAGGAACTGATCAAAGTCCTTTCTTGTGCTTTCTGCAAGTTATTCTCAGAAACTTTGCAGAGTTTACTGTTTTTTTGTTTTGTTTGTTTTTTGTTTTGTTTTGTTTTTTTGAGACAGAGTCTCGCTGTGTTGCCAGGCTGGAGTGCAGGCCAAATTGCACCGTTGCACTCCAGCCTGGGTGACAAAGCAAGACCCTGTCTCAAAAACAAATAAACGATAAAAGAAAACCCCAAACAAACAAATAAACAAAAATAAAATGTGAAAAAAGAAAAGAAAATTAAATTTTGAAGAAAAATAATATAGAGAAATGACAATAGATGTGGGCTTACCTTGCCAGAAGAAACTCAAAAGGTATTGTTTGAATGCCCTATTTTTTTTTCCCAGGAGCTGGACACTTGTCCTAAAGGAATCGATCAAATAATAACAACGTTTACTCTCATTCTCTCTCTCTCTCTTTTTTTTTTAGATGGAGTTTTGCTCTTGTTACCCAGGCTGGAGTGCAATGGCTCAATCTCACTGGAGCCTCCACCTCCCAGCTTCAAGCAATTCTCCTGCCTCAGCCTCCCGAGTCGCTGGAGGCACCAAGTAGGTGCTTGCCACCATGCCTGGCTAATTTTTTGTAGTTTTAGTAGAGGCAAGGTTTCACCATGTTGGCCAGGGTCATCTCAATCTTCTGACCTCAAGTGATCCCCCTGCCTCAGCCTCCTAAAGTGCTGGGATTACAAACGTGAGCCACCGTGCCCAGTTCTGCCTTTGTTTTACTTGATTTTTGTAGAATAATTTTGGAAGTTTTTTTGTGTTTTTTTTTAAACATGGAAGAAATCCATGACGAGCTTTCTGGCAAAGATATTTGGAAAATAATGGAAGATTTTTAATGTGAACACTTTTGAAAAATGCTGGAATTGGAATCAGTTTCAAAGAAATAAAAATATAAACAGTATTACAATTCTGGAATTTTTTGTAAAATGGGACTTAATGTGAATCTCTGCTAAACTATGCCCCTTTCTTAGCTATTTGTATATCTGTCGTCTCATATGAAAAACCCTTTTAAAATTAAAATTAATAAGAACTGTTGCAATGATCAACTATGAGTGAGGAAAGATGGGCAAATCCGAGTGTAGTAGCTGATGGACATGAATATGCAAAGATCAATTTTTACTAAGTCATTGACAGTTTTGCAGGAGTCACAACTGGAAAAGAGAAACTAATGTAGTATTCTTTACTATAGCTGATAAATATATATAGATAGTTTTTTCTCTTTAAAAATACATTCAGGTAACTAAAAACATTAATCATTTCTTTAAATTTAAAAAAAATTTTAGAGACAGGATCTCCTTATGTTGCCTAGGCTGGTCTCAAACTCCTGGGCTCAGATAATCCTCTCACCTCCTCCTCCCAGAGGAGCTGGGATTATGGACATGAGCCACTGAGCCCAGCCCCAGAAACTAATTTACTATTTTTTACTACAACATATATATATACACACACACACATATATATATTTTTACTACACATATATATGTGTGTGTGCGTGCGTGTGTGTGTGTGTGTGTGTGTGTATATATATATATCTTGATGTAGTTTTTCTTCTTTTAAAAATACATTAATGGGCCTGGCATGGTGGCTCATGTCTGTAATCCTAGCACTCTGGGAGACTGAGTGGGGCGGATCACCTGAGGTCAGGAGTTTAAGACCAGCCTGGCCAATATGGTGAAACCCTGTCTCTACCAAGAATACAAAAATTAGCCAGGTATGGTGGTGCATGCCTGTAGTCCCAGCTACTTGGGAGGCTGAGGCAGGAGAATCACTTGAACCCAGAAGGCTGAGGTTGCAGCGAGCTGAAATTGCACCACTGCACTCCAGCCTGGGAGACAGAGCAAGACGCCATCTCAAAACAAAACAAAACAAAACAAAACAAAAAACCCATTAATGTAGTTTAAAATATTAATCATATGCCATTTTCTTGTTTGTACTATGATATTTATTTTGATTTTGGTTTTTTTTACTGGCATGCTTATATATTTGAAGTTCAATAAAAGAAAAATTTCAAAGTCTTTGCTTTTTCCTGGCCATAACTATTATTTATTTTGCTTCATGACTATGACTAAAAATAATTTTGTCATGTAGAGGAAGGGGGTATTAAAGAAGGGGTCATGTTAGAGATGCCACTGTGATAGAATCTTCTTCGTAAGTTGTGCAAAGAGGGCTTTTTTTTGTTAAAGTATTCAGAAAATTGAATAACTTCTTACTTCTTGATCAAGATTTGAGTTTAGGGCTTGGACTTTGCTCCTATTTCAGTTTATCCAGATCTTGATAGATTACGGAGTCTATCACAAAACTCACACATAGTGGGTGCTTTAATAAATATTTCTTTATTTTATTTTATTTTTTGAGATAGAGTTTCGCTCTTGTTGCCCAGGTTGGAGTACAATGGTGTGATGTTGGTTCCCTGCAACCTCCGCCTCCCGGGTTCAAGTGATTCTCCTGCCTCAGCCTCCCAAGTAGCTGGGATTACAGGAATGCGCCACCACATCTGGTTAATTTTTGCATTTTTAGTAGAAATCGGGTTTCTCCATGTTGGTCAGACTGGTCCCAAACTCCTGACCTCAGGTGATTCACCCGTCTTGGCCTCCCAAAGTGCTGGGATTACAGGCATGAGCCACCGCACCTGGCCTATTTCTTTATTTTTTATTTTATTTTATTTTTTGAAATGTATTCTCATACTATCACCCAGGCTGGAGAGCAGTGGCATATTCTCGGCTCACTGCAGCCTCGGCCCCCCAGGTCCAAGCCATTCTCCTGCCTCAGCCTCCCAAGTAGCTGGGATTACAGGTGTGTGCCATCACACCTGGCTAATTTTTGTATTTTTAGTAGAGATGAGGTTTTACCACTTTGACCAGGTTGGTCTTGAAGTCCTGACCTCAAGTGATCCGCCTGCCTCAGCCTTTCAAAGTGCTGGGATTACAGGCGTGAACCACTGTGCCAGGCCTCTTTCTTTTTTTAAATATGGAAACTGGGTCTTACTATGTTGTCCAGGCTGGTCCGGAACTCCTGAGCGCAAATAATCTTCCCACCTTAGCTTTCCAAAGTGATTGCAGATGTCAACCACTGTGCCTGACCTGATAAATATTTCCTGAACAAATGAGTGAATGAATGAGTGAATGGAGGACTCTGTTACCTGGCAGTGCACACCTTCTGCATAACGGAACGTGTGAATTATTAATAGGACTTCAAAAGAATGTAAAAACATACCAAGAAGGCACCAAGGATGAGACAGGTCGAGACAGGTCATTACTGTAAGATTTCTGGAAGATTTATAAACTTTGGCATGGGTTTTAATACCTTGGTTGTACACAGCCTACTTAGTGAGAAATTAAGAACCATGAAAACAAGGTGTTTCCCTAGTGAATAAAATTTAATTTCGGAGGAAGCTAAGTGGTCAGAAAAAATGACAAAATAACAAGAGGGGATGCAATAAGTAGAAAACAACACACAGAAAGGAGGGACACTACCCTAGCTAAGTAGTTATAGATCATCCAGCACACGTTTTTGGCTCCTTGACAACCAAACTGGAGAAATGCAATTTGTGATTTATGGCATCGGTGTGAGGGTGAATTGAACGTTTAGTACAAATTTCTAATTGAGAGTCCATCACGTCTGCCCTAAAATAGCCCAGCTGCTTAAGAAGGGAGGTATTTGCGTCCTTCCTCTTCTACACTCACTGATGGTAATTAACAGCTGAGCTGGGATAACTAAAAAAAGGGCCGAGAAAAAGAGGAAGGATTTGAAAATGCTCGGTGTGAGTTCTCAGTACGTTTTCAGTAAGTGTGTGCACTCTCCGTTTCTCACCATCGTGTCTCCCACCAAGGCTCCCGACTCCTTGCAGAAACACATGCCATCCAGTCCCCAGAGCTTCTCTTCTTGGTGTGAAATGCACTGTCTAGGTGTTTCTCACGCCATTCCATGTGCTCCAGTGGAAGTTTGGTGGTGGATGTGGGCAGGTAAATGTCAGTCATCATGTCCAGCAGGGGCCTGGTGTTTTCACGCAATTCCTAAGAAGCCCAGTGAAATAGATCAGTTTGGGACTTAGATTGGAGGCAAGAAACAGGAACTAGAATTGGAGCAAAGACAAGATATGGTTCATTACATAGAAGAGGCATTCAGGCTGGACACAGTGGCTCATGCCTATAGTCCCAGTATTTCAGGAGGCCAAGCTGGGAGGACTGCTTGAACCGAGGGGTTTAAGATCAGCCTGGGCAGCATAGTGGGACCCTGTCTCTACCAAAAAAAAAAAAAAAAAAAAAAAATTAGCTAGGTGTGGTGGCACATGCTTGCAGTCCCAGCTACTTGGGAGGCGGAGCAGGAGGATTGCTTGAGCCCAGGAGGCTGAGGCTGCAATTAACCATGATCATGCCACTGCACTCCAGCCTGGGCAACAGGTTGAGATCATGCCTCCAGAAAACAAACAAAAATATGCTACTCGATTAGCATCCCAAAATGGTTTTAGTTTATATAGAGGAGAGCCACAGAAAACTATGATTAGCATATTATTTACAGCTGTGAAATATTAGCAATACCAGGGAAATGATTAAGTAAATTCTGGGTACACCAACTTAAGGATTTTAGGTAACAACAACAAAAAAAGAGTTGATTCATGCTCCATTACTGTAGCTAGAGGTGTTGCCTGATTGTCAAATCACAATGCTTCAAAAGAAGTTTCCCTTGCTCTTATGATATGTACAAACTCAACAAACTGGCTCACATCGCCTCTTTAGAGTCAACCTTCAAAGTTTCCCTTGCCCTTCTCCCATCTACAATGCACGTGTGCTGTTCCCTCTGCGTAGAGCTCTCCCTCCTTGTTGCCCAGGACACTCCTGCTAATTCTTCCGATCTTAGCTCAGACCTCGCTTGGCGAGGGGAACCTGACCACCTCCCCCAACCCCGAGACTAGATCTGGGGCTATAGCACTTTGTAATTTCCATATACTATCATAACTATCCAATTACTTCTGACACTAGACCATCAGCTCAATGAAGGCAGTGAGCATTGTATCCCTAGGACCTCATTCCATCCTTCCCTTATGAATGAGTCTTTATACTGAGTGAAAATGGAAGAACTGGCAGGGCACAGTGCTCCATGCTTGTAATTCCAGAACTATGGGCAGCTAAAGTGGGAGGATCACTTGAGCGAGCCCAGGAGCTGAGACGAGCCTGGGCAACACAGGGAGATCCCATCTCTATAAAAAATATAGTAAAAAAAAAAAAAAATGGAAGAATCAACAACTGTGTATGAGATATGATTACAATTTTTAAAAATCATACCTTTTAAACAATATAAAAGAAATACTATACAACAAAGTGTATTTTAGTCACCAAATTTCTATTGTAACCATATATTATTTTTATAAATACAATAAATCATTTTGTCATTTTTTTCTTCCCTTTTTTAGAGACAGGGTCTCACTCTGTCTCCCAGGAGCCATCACAACCCACTACAACTTAGAACCGTCTCAAGCAATCCTCCTGCCTCCATCCCCTCAACCCAAGCCCCCAGTAGCTGGGACTACAGGCGCATGCCACCTTGCCTGGCTCATTTTTGTTACATTTGAAACTAATGCACCCCAAAAAGGGAAACTATGAGAATTCAGCACTGTGGCTGAGAATGATATTTCAAGCATAGTGCCGATAACAGTGCTTTCAGTAGAAAAATAAAAATAGAAGGTTGGGGTAACCTTTGGGTGGAGGAAAGCGACATTTCTATAAACAACCCATACGTGGGCTACAGCAGAAGAGGCAGGCTCAGAGTGAGAGGGGAAATATCACGGGGCTGGATACACCTGCCCAGGGGACAGGCAGGGACCAACCTGTGAAAAAGGCAAAGACCACAAGAGAGGAAGAAGGGTGGAGGGAGCAAAGATGAACCAGTGGATGCTGAAGGAGGAGAAGGAATGAAGAGAGAGTAGGTGGGGAGAACCCCGAGGGCAGCAAAGGACAGCCAGGAGCAGACAGCTCCCACCTGAACAAGGAAGGCAGGGCTTGGTTTAGATGCATCAAGTGAAAAAGGGGTAGAAGGCTCACACCTGTCATCCCAGCACTTTGGGAGGCCAGTGTGGGCGGATCACCTGAGGTCAGGAGTTCCAGACCAGCCTGACCAACATGGTGAAACCCATCTCTACTAAAAATACAAAAATGAACTGGATATGGTAGCACGGGCCTGTAATCCCAGCTACTCTGGAGGCTGAGACAGGAGAATCGCTTGAACCCGGGAGGCGGAGGTTGCAGTGAGCTGAGATCAAGCCACTGCACTCCAGCCTGGGTGACAGAGAGACACTCCGTCTCGAAAAATAAAATAAAAAAGAATGAAAGAGGAGTAAAAAGGGGGTTCCAAGGAAACTGAGTGGAGATGGCCGGGGGTGTATGTGGAAGATGGGTTGTGTGGAGCAAAGGGCACATGAGCAACAAGGCTCCAGAAAAAGACCCCATAAGAAACTTAAAGAAGGATGCTTGCAGCTTGGTAGAAGGGAGAATCAGAATTTGTCTGAAAAAAATGTTGGAGGTGTCAGAAAGAATGGTGTCAAAGGTGAAGGAAACTTGGGAGTTCAATGGAGATGAAGAAATCTCCTCATGTGGCGAAACTAAACTGAAAGTTGACACGCATGTGACTAACCCAGAAAGCAAGGGACACAGCCCAGCCCAGGGAAGAGCTGGAGAAACGGGCGAGGGGGTGGAAATGAGTTGTTTGCTGTGCAAGAAGAAACTGGGTGGAGATCAATGTCAGGGGCAATTTCTGGCTTGTTTGATGCTAGGCTGGGGCACTTATGTAATGACAACTTGCAAGGACTGTCTTAAAATAACAACGATAATAACAATAGCAAAAAAGGGAGCTGGAGTGTTTACTGACAGCTGCCGCATGCCAGGCAGGAGAATGAGGGTGGATAGGGGATGGAAGGTGAGGGTCCTTAGGTAGGTGGTTCAGGGGGCCCAGGAGACTCAGTGTTAAAGGATTTGGGGAACTGGATCCAGCAACTCCACTCTTTTGGAAAATTCCCCTGCACTTCTAATTCAGGGTCTGACTGACGAACTTTGGTCTGTATGGGGAGTCAGATCCCAGCTGGAGACCCAATACCATGAAGTCAGTTATCTCTGTCCCAAATGCACAAAGTTGCACCATTCACCAAGCACATTAATGAAGCAAAATAAGAAGTTATTCCTTTCCCAGGCATCACCAGTAACTGACAGAAGAATCTGAGCTGAAAAAGCAATAGCACCACCAGTGTACGTGTGACACCCACAGACCTGCTTCTTGCAGACAGTGTCCTAACCGGACAGTTTAGAGGCCTCTCTCCTATATCCAAACACTGCATCTCATCCATGATCCCGACAGAATATATGCCAGGAGCTGCTGTATCCTTCTAGCCAAGTACGACCTAAACACTCCTGGTTGTCCTGCCCCCAATTCACACCTAGGAAATCATGGAAATATACCCTAGGCTGCAGTCATGTGTGCACGCAGGCAGACACACACACACACACACACACAAACACACACACACAAACACACACACACAAACACACACACACAAACACATGGGACACTAATGTGCAAAACTTCAGAGCTCAAGAACCACATTTCCTGCCATGCTGATCATTCAGGAGTGAGGCTTAGGCTGATGACCAGAAACAGGGCAAAAGATGCAGACGGAGTCTGGATGGCCCTCAGATCTCTGATTCTGGCCTTTTCTCAGGGTCAGCAGCATCCTTGTCTCTCTCATCATCAACAATTTTCTTGCTCAATAAAAAAAGCCTGGGCAACATAGTGAGACCCCATCTCTATGAATAATAATAAAAAAATTAGCTGGGCATGGAGTCACACATCCCTGTGGTCCCAGGTGACAGAAATGGGAGGATCTCTTGAGCCCAGGAGGTTGAGGCTGCAATGAGCCATGGTCATGCCAATGCACTCCAGCCTGGGAGATGAGTCAAGACTCCGTCTCAAAACAAACAAACAAATTACAACAACAACACAAACTCAAGCTGGGCACAGTGGCTCATGCTTGTAATCCCAGCACTTTGGGAGGCCGAGGTGGGAGGGTCATGAGGTCAGGAGATCGAGACCAGCCTGGACAGCATGGTGAAACCCTGTCTCTACTGAAAATATAAAAAATAAGCCGGGCACGGTGGTGCACACCTGTAGTCCCAGCTACTTGGGAGGCTGAGGCAGGAGAATCGCTGGAATCTGGGAGGTGGAGGTTACAGTGAGCCGAGATCATGCCACTGCATTCCAGCCTGGGCGACAGAGCAAGACTCTGTCTCAAAAAAAAACCCCAAAAAACCCCAAAACAATTTTCTTGGACCCACAAGTCAATGAATTCCCCTTCTGGGCTAATTTCACTTGCGTTGGGGATCTGTCTCTTATCATCAAATCAATCTACCCAGGCTGGTGAAATCACAGTGTGAGCCTTTGCCCAAAATAATCTAGCTGGCAGAAGAAGAGAAGCATGCTCCCCATAGCAGAAGGGGGCTAGTGAGAATCTGGGTATTTATGGCCCATGAGTGCTTACTCTTGGCTTTGGAAGTATCCCGGTGACTATTGCCATAGGTCACAGCAGGAGTCCTAAAAGGAAGACACTCAGATTAAGCTGGAAAATTGGGGCTTTGATCAGTTCCTCTGATCAGTTCCTTTGATCTTTGGTAAACACTACCATGAACGCCAGGCATAATAGTGGTGCTGCCATTTCCTTGACCACAGCAGAGGTTTATATTTGGGTAAGGGAGGCATTGGAGACAGCTGGGCAGGGGGCTGGGGGGATAGGTAGCTGCTATCTAAACTGCAACCTCAGTAACTATGACCATGAATATGATTGCAGGTTTGACTGCTGGTCATTTGGAGGAGAGCTTTAGCTGATCTGGGGGACAGTCAGAGACATGCAATACATATGACTCAAGAGGCTGTCTAGTGTGACACGCAATCAGGAATAGCCCTGCAATTCTGCTGGATTAGGTCATAAAGGCATCTCCCAAAAGAAAAGTGTATGAGATGTCAGCGGTCTAATAGGTCATACGTCTGCAAACAGTGGGGTGGCCATCAGATCCCATTTGGGACAGTCGTGGTTTACACCTACTATGTTGGCATAATTATTAATAGCACCCTCTTTCACGCTCAGAAGTATCTGGTTTGAATAGTAAATTCTGTGGTCCCCTAGTGGACAGCAAACTTGATGTGTCACAGTTGAAGGGAGAGTTGGGTCTTGAGGTTCCTATGCGAAAGAGGAATGGTGACTTCTGCTCCAGTGAGTGCAGGAAGTCCCAGGGAGCAGGGAGCGGAGGGGAGGAGGGAAGGGACATCTCTAGGAAGAAAGAGAAAAAGATGAAACTGCTGTCCATTGTTGATGGCAAAAAAGAGGAAGTTATCAGGGATACACAAATGGTATGGAAAAAAATCAGTAGCCACAAGAAAACTGCTGAGGACAGAATGGGTGGACCCACTGGTGAGCTCAGAACCACCAGGACATGTGTTCCTCAGCACAGCAAGGATGACCTTGGAGGAGGCTAGTGTCACAGAGGGCAACACAGAGTGGGTCATGGAGACAGAACCAGACAGGGCAGAATCCAGGGCCTGAGTCACTCACTGCAGGCAGTCAGGTCAGGGTGTGTCACTGCCAGGGACCAGAGCTCTGCAGAGAAGATGACAAATGCATTCAGGCCAGCAAGGTCTGGGTCAAGGGAGCAAGACAGTTTCCTCTTCTGTCACCCACAACTATGAGTCCCTTAAGGAAAGACTGTGCCATCCATTTCTGGCTCCCCTGCACTTATTACCGTGCCGAGCACATGATATATAGTAGACAAATTGGTATATCAATGAATATCTCAGAAAATAAAGGGAGAAAAGCAAGAGTAAAATGTGGAAATACAGGAAGTGACACTGAAGCAGAAACATGTAGAAAGGACAGAAAAAGTGAAGGCAAGAATTGAAAAAACAGAGACCCCAGGAAGTGGTGAGAGAAAGGAACTGAAAATGGGACTGTGTATGTACCATGAAAGCTAAAGGCCCAGGCTACAGGGCTGGAAAACTCAAGAAACAATATGGGAAAAGAATGAAAATTATAGTTTCTTGTATCATGGGAATTTGAACGAAATCACTTGGTGAGAACTTCTTTATTTGATGGGATTAGTGAAGACAGCACGTTCACTCAACTTGTATCAAAGTAATTTAAAGCCAAAAATGGGCCAGGCACAGTGGCTCACACCTGTAGTCTTAACTACTTGGGAAGCTGGGGTGGAGGATTGCTTGAGCCCAAGAGGTTGAGGCTGCAGTGAGCTATGATTGTACCACTGCACTCCAGCCTGGGTGACAGAATGAGCCCATCTCAAATAAATAAACAAATAAACACATAAATAAATAAATAGGCCTGGCGCGGTGGCTCACGCCTGTAATCCCAGCACTTTGGGAGGCCGAGGCGGTCAAATCACAAGGTCAGGAGTTCGAGACCAACCTGACCAATATGGTGAAACCCCGTCTCTACTAAAAATGCAAAAATTAGCTGGGCATGGTGGTGTGCACCTGTAGTCCCAGCTACTTGGGAGACTGAGGCAGGAGAATTGCTTGAACCCAGGTGTTGGAGGTTGCAGTGAGCCAAGTTCAACCTCCCAAGTAGCTGGGATTACAGGCACGCACCACCACACCCAGCTAATTGTTTTTGTATTTTTAGTAGAGATGGGGTTTCACCATGTTGACCAGGCTGGTTTCGAACTCCTGACCTCAAGTGATCTGCCCTCCTCGGCCTCCCAAAGTGCTAGGATTACAGGCGTGAGCCACTGTGCCTGGCCAGAAAGATCTATTTCTTTTGAAACTACCAACCACTATGTAAAAGTAAGGGGCTATTATCATAGTGTATTATATAAGTTAGAGTACTTATTTATGGCTTGGAAATATTAGCAATAGTAAATAACATATAGGAAAGCGAGCTCTATGCTAATGCCTTCACTATAATGTCAGTGTTTTTTCGTTTTGTTTTGTTTTTCCAAGAGAGTCTTGCTCTGTTGCCCAGGCTGACGTGCAGTGCTGCAATCTCAGTTCACTGCAACCTCTGCCTCCAGGGTTCAAGTGATTCTCCTGCCTCAGCCTCCACACCTGGCTAATTTTTGTATTTTTAGTAGAGACAAGGTTTTACCATGTTGGCCAGGCTGGTCTCCAACTCCTGACCTCAAGAAATCTGCCTGCCTCTGCCTCCTAAAGTGCTGGGATCACAGACGTAAGTCACTGCGCCCAGCCAATGTGAGTGTTTTTTTGACCTCACCATTTTGCTGACTATCTTGATCTTCTGCCTGCCATAAAACCCTAAGCTGGGACCAGCCAAGGCTACGTTGAACAGGTACAGGAACCTGCTAATATTCATGACAAAAGTCCCTTCTTGAAGATGGATTTCTAATGACGTCTGGGAATTTCTGGTCATTTCAGGCATGAAATCTACACTTTCAGAGAATGGAATTAAGTGAAGAGGAATTAATACAGTAGAGACACAGAAGCACTAGAAAAGAAAGTAAGGGAATGTTTATTTATCAAATACCTGCGAAGTGACAGGCAAAGCGCTATATATTGTTTTTCTCATTTGCTCTCTTTCCTTTGACATAGCTTTCTTTCACCCCCAAATCCAGGCCCTCTTGGGAAGATAATTTAATGACTCAAGAAAACAAACCCATGATCTCAGATTTTCCCTTTTGGAGGGAGTAGTGTGTGTCGTAGGGATGGGACTCGGCCCCGGGCTAATTTGTGATAGAGAACAAGGTTTTTCCCCGGTTGAGACACCACCTCTGACCACTGCCAACCCCCATCTGATCTCCAGTCTCACTTTTCTTTTTTTTTTTTTTTTTTTTTTATAGGGAGTCTCGCCCTGTCGCCCAGGCTGGAGTGCAATGACCCGATCTTGACTCACTGCAAGCTCCGCCTCCTGGGTTCAAGCGATTCTCCTGTCCCAGCCTCCGAAGTAGCTGGGATTACAGGCACCTGCAACCATACCCAGCTAATTTTTTGTATCTTTAGTAGAGACGGGATTTCACCATGTTGGCCAGGCTGGTCTCGAACGCCTGACCTTGTGATCTGCCTGCCTCAGTCTCCCAAAGTGCTGGGATTACAGGCGTGAGCCACCGCTCCTGGCCTCCATTCTCACTTTCTTGTCCGGCTTCTTGGTACAACTTAGTTGACTTATAATGAAGTAGCCAGGTGGTGGGGAGTGTGATCTATTCCTCAAGAATATGTATAATTTGAATGAAAACTGGAGTGAAGGCAACGCCTGACTAAGGAGAATGAATGGTGGATGCCAAAATTTCAGGCATTGTAGGGAACAGCATTCTCTAGGAAGAATGCAAGGCTCCCAAGCCCCTCAAAGCACATTGGTGTAGGTGACTGTATGCTCCAACCGTCTGTAAGGTTGGTCCAAGGCAAAGGGGATGTTGCTGTCAGCTTTTTGCATCTCAGACTTCTGCCAGCCTTCACATAGACCAGTATGGATAAGCAGCTTCCAGATGCCTAGAAGATGACTGGCTCCCACAGTGATCTGGGACTTGGCTGGCTCTGTGCTCTGCAAACAGAACTGCACTCTGTGCTATCCAGAGTTCTGTGGATTCCCCTTTTCTCCATTGTCCTCACTGGTCTACACTCTCAATTCTCCCAAAGTATAAAATATTGAACGTGGATTGCTAAAGACGGAATGTTTATGCCCCCTTTCCCACCCAATGAGCGGTTCACATGTTGAAACTGAATCCCCAGTGTAGTGGTATTTGAAGATGGGGCCTTTGGGAGGTGATTAAGTTGTGCGTGTGGAACGCTAAGGGAGAAGACTGGATATCTATACTCAAGGAAATGGGCCCTCACCAGACACTGAATCTACTGGGACCTTGATCTTGGACCTCCCAGCCTCCAAAACTGTGAGAAATAAATGCTTGTTGTTTATAAGCTGCCAGATCTATAGTATCTTGTTATTGCAACCCAAACAGACTAAGACGTTGGCAAACCTTGGGAAGAGTTTTGCTCGATTAGCTAAAGTATATAAAAAGGTCCCTGAAATAGTGAAGCCCTGGACTCTGCATAGAGGAAGATGCTCCAAGCTCTTCTATACTAAGAATGCAAGCACATCACACTCTTGCTTGGAGAGACTGATTTGTTTGCATAGTTGAAAGTTGTAAGTTTATAAGATGAGCTTCTGGATTTGTTCCACAGTTTGTTCAAAGTTTTACTGCTTGAAAAGCTAAGATTCCATTTCAAATAGAAAAAAGGGGGTGTGGCCGGGCACAGTGGCTCACACCTGTAATCCCAGCACTTTGGGAGGCTGAGGCTGTCGGATCATTTCAGATCAGGAGTTTGAGACCAGCTTGACCTACATAGTGAAACCCCATCTCTACTAAAATACAAAAATTAACCCGGCATGGTGGCAGGTGCCTGTAATCCCAGCTACTCAGGAGGTTGTGGCAGGAGAATGGCTTGAACCCAGGAGGCGCAGGTTGCAGTGAGCTGAGATTGCACCACTGCACTCCAGCCTGGGTGACGGAGCAAGACTTCCTCTCAAAAAAGAAAAAAGAAAAAAGAGAGCGTGAGACCTCAGCTCTCTGGCCACCTGATATAAATCATTTGGTCAATCCAAGACCACAACTGGGTTCTAGCCAGTGGGCACTTTGTAGTGAGTGTGCGGGGGAATCACTCTAGCACGCAGTTCTGTTTGCAGGGCCAGAGAGAGAAATTTCCCCAACCTGCACTGGCCACTGTCGAGCTGTTTGAATGTACTCCAAGCACCTTACCCTAACCACTTCCTTCCCCGCCTTCCCTTGCTTTCCCTGCCGATCTCAAAACACGACAGTATTAACACCTAAGACTTTGGAGAAATGAGAGATCTTAATCTGAAAAAACAGTGCTAATTCTAAACTGCTGCACTTTTAATGAGCTATTTAGAACTAATAGCAATTTAGAACTAACTAGAATAGTTTAGCACCGTTTATCGAGTCTTGTGGCTATAAAACCCTGAGCACTGAACTGAGAATATGCTATGAGGTAAAAGAGTCACTGAATTTCAAAGCAGGAAGAGACTTCTGAGAGGATTTAATAGAAGGCTGTTAATTCACAACTGTAGAGACAGCCTTTCAAGAAGGTAAACTGATGGCCTAAAAGATCCAGGACCCTAAGAGTCAAAAACAGAGCAAGAGCACGGGCGGTTCTGACAGCTGGCTCAGCCCTATTACTTTACTTTCTTTCTTTTTGTAGAGATGGGGTCTCACTAAGTTGCCCAGGCTGGTCTCGAACTCCTGGGCTCAAGCAATTCACATGCCTTGGCCTCCCAAAGTATTGAGATGACAGGTGTGAGCCACTGTGCCTGGCCCCAGCCCTATTTCTACTACAACATGGCTCAAAAGAAACTGAAGAAAAGCTTATTACATTATAGTACAGAATGGGAGGATGAGGATGGATGAATTCAAGTTACAGGTATTTTTGAAAGTGAGATATAAGAAGTTTAAGATAGATTGATAAGTAATAGGGACACCATAAAACTTTCAGCCTAGTGGATTTGTCCTAAAAATTTAACAAAATGCTTCCACGGAGGCCCATTTGGCCAGAGAATGTGAGACAAACACCATCATCTGGCCAACTTTGGTGCAATGCCTGTCACTGCATGCCCAGAGAGCAGCAGGCCAAGCTACCTCCTTGTCTAGGACACTCTGATGCACAAGTACAGAATTCTTGAAAAACAGAACTCTGGATGAATTTGAAGGAAATGAGGCAATTGGAAGTCAGTTTGATACAGAACAGAGTCACAAACTTTCGAATTGGATAAATTCAGATCCAGGACCTACTACAGTGTGATTTTAACCCTTTGAATCTCAGATTCCTCACCTGTAAAATGGAATTAAGAGTATTCAGCCATGAAAATGTAAATTAGTACAACCACTATGGAAAACAGTATGGAGATTCCTCAGAGAACTCAGAGTAGAACCATTATTCGATCCAGCAATACCATTACTGGGTATCTACCCAAAGGAAAAGAAGGCATTATATGAAAAAGACGCACACACATGCATGTTTTGAACAGCACAGTTCACAATTTCGAAGATGTGGAACCAACCTAAGTGCCCATCAACCAACGAGTGGATAAAGAAAATGTGGTATATGTACACCATGGAATACTACTCAGCCACAAAAAGGAACAAAGTAATGTCTTTTGCAGCAACTTGGATGGAGCTGGGGGTCATTCTTTTTTCTTTTTCTTTTTCTTTTTTTTTTTTTTTTGAGATGGAGTCTCACTCTGTCACCCAGGCTTTGTATAGGGCCTAATGTATGTGGTCCAGATAGGTTAAGACCAAGGTTGGCTTCAAAAAAAACAAAAAACAAAAAACAAAAAAAAAAAACACTGGGCCTTTTTATTTCCTTATTTATAAAAGCTATCTTTTTGCTCCTCATAAGAGAATAAGAATATGCACTTGCAATGTATTTTAAGTGAATAAAAATACTTTCAACAGATATTGTTGCTTGAGAAAGCTTCACGATATTAAAGACTCAATTCATTTGTTAAAGAAAGTAAACAAGAAAGGAAGAGAAAGCAAAAGAAGGAAAGAAGGAAGGAAGCGGGGGGAGAGAGGGAGGGAAGAGAGGAAGGAGGGAGGGAAGGGAGGGAAGGAAGGAAAAGAAAAAAAGGAGGAAGGAAGGAAGGGAGGGAGGGAAGAGAGGCAGGAGGTGGGGAAAGAAGGGAGGGAGGGAAGGAGGGAAAGAAGGAAGGCAGGCACAGAGGGAGGCAAGGAATGAAAGTAAAGAAAGAAAGAGGGAAGAAAGGGAGGGAGGGACAGAAAGACAGAAAAGAAAGAAGGAGGGAAGGGAGGAAGGGAAGAAGCAAGGGAAAAAGGGAAGGAAGGCAAGGAGGGAGAGAAGAGAGGGAGGAGGTAGGGAAAGAATGGGAAGGGAAGGAGGGAAAGGAGGGTGGGAAGGAAGGGAGGGAGAGAAAGAGAGGGAAGGAAGGAAAGGAAAGAAAGAAGGAGGGAAGGGAGGGAGAGAGGTGAGGAAGGAAAGGAAAGAAAGAAGGAGGGAAGAAAGGGAGGGAGGAAGACAGAGAGGGAAGGAAGGAAAGGATAGGAAGGAGGGAAGGGAGGGAGGGAGGAAGCAAGGAAAGGAGGGAAGGAAGGAAGGAAACATGCCCTGATTATCTTCCCCATGTAGAGTTAATTACGTGGCCAAATGGGAAGCAAATGGATTACAAAAGCCCCAGATGAGAAATGGGAGGCCCCTGTGAGAGGTGAAAGTTCAGAATAGGCTTTCTTCTGGATCAGCTGCAGCCTGGAATTGTCAGAGAACCTCTTAGACTAGAAATGGACTTCTAAAGGGGTTCAGTTACTTCTAACCCATTACCTTGAGCATGGTGTAATGCAGTGCCTTTCAAATTGAGGTTGAGATCTATTGGGGGTTACAAAGTCAAGTTAGTGGTTTGTAATGAGCATTTGCAAAAAATTTAGAAGAAAATAGAATTAAGTGCACGGCACACAGGGCTGCTAGGTATGGCTGCGCAGGTTGTACACACTGAACACTCTGGGGATGTTATTGGCATTGCAGTCTATGTGTCAAGCACCCCTAGTGTTTTTCATCCACCACCCACAGGACAGGAGGTGGTGGGTCTGACTAGTCATGGTAAGTATCATCATGTGACACTTATTTGTATGAGCGTGTGTGTGTGTTGGTGTTTGCTGTAAAATGTATTTCTTACTCGGATTTACAGTCAAAAAAAGTTTGAAAAACACTGCTATGGTGATCTTACGTCTTTTGTTTTTGGCTGGCTAGCATTGGAACTCCCTTTCTGGTGTTGGGGAATGCCCAGTTCTGTGAGTCTTTATGGCAGCAGGGTCCTGTCTTCCTCTACAGATCCCAAAGAGGCAAGAGCATTTTGTTTTCTCTCTCTCTGGAGTCCATAGTATGAGCTATTGACCAAGGCTGGGTCAGTTGGATGTTCTCACCAAGAACTTTAAATCTTGAGGGCAGAGATTCAGGGTGGTTAGAGATTACTCATGGTGTCAGGATGGGGTGAAGAGGCAAAGACCACCAGTTAAAGGTGGAAAGCATTCAGAACCTGCAGCTAAGGCCCATGGCCACATTCTCACCAGCCGGTCCCTGTAGTGTGCTCAGCTGCCCGGCCTCGTTTGCTTGCTACCTGTTTTCTGATGCCCTGAGTCATTCCATATGTTTCCAATAAATTGCTTATTTGCGTAAGTTTGCTGGAGTCAGTTTTTATTGTTTGCAACCAAGACTGTAACCAAAATCCATGTATTTTCTTGGGGAGCTGAACTTTAGATATGATTGACTCAGGCTCTTACCCTAAATTCTCAAGCAATCAAAATACAGTGATACAAATGAAGAAGTAAATAAATAGATGAAAAGAGAAAAATAAATTCCTATCAATTATTTTTTTCTAAAGCATTGTTTAACAAGTATTGTTTGGGGACAGGAAAAGTAAAAGAAGTCAGTATTTCCCTTTTTTTGGCAGCAGGTAACCGTATAAACCATAGCCTATCTAGTGAAACCCTCTTCTGTGATTTTTATTTTTAATTTTTTTGAGACAGGGTCTCTCTCCTGTCACCCAGCAAGAGTGCAGTGGCACGATCACGGTTCATTGCAACTTCAGCCTCCTGGACTCAAGCGATCCTCCAGCCTCAGTTTTTGATTTTTTGTAGAGTCGGGGGCTCACTATGTTGCCCAGGATGGTCTCAAACTCCTGAGCTCACATGATCCTTCCACTCGGCTTCTCACATTGCTGCGATTATAGGCTTGAACCATTGTGCCCAGCCTCTTCTGTGATTTTTCTAATACTCTGTTGTGACTCCTAGGAGGTGGCATTCATTGGCATTAAGCTTTTTTTTGAGGCTTTTCACATTTATTTAGCATCAGTAGAAATAAAGCAACATGCAGAATATAGGCAGAATATACCCAGATGCTTCTTCCAAAGAAAGAAAATTTGTCCACACTTAAGTTCATTGACTTTTTTCCCCCTAAAGTAAAAAGTTTACTACTTTCCCATCATGTTTCTTAATGTTTTAAGACACTCTGTAGAGAAAAATAGCAATTGGTAAGACTCTTTTAACAAAGATGTTATTATTTTTAGACTTTTAAAGTAGGCATTCCAATTTGGCATAACTTTACCCAGCTACCCTTTCAAGAGGGCTTGTGTTTATAATTTCGCATTTTGCCTAAGTAGAAAAACATCTCATTTCTTGTACTTAGGAAGTGGTTTCAGCAGCTGGAAAGACCTCAGGCTCAGAGTGTGATAAGCAGTCGTGGCGGAACCGGGCTTCTGACCACACAGCCTGAGACCACCACGGATAGGAGGCACCACCCAGAAACGTCACGTCTCAGTGGTTAAGGCTAAGCCATTTGAGAATTTGCATCAATTCGCCCAAATGAATGATAAAAAGTGAAAGAAATCACACTCCCTTATCTTTATGCATCAAACAATTTCTTATAAAGCCATTAGTTCTAACAGTTTTTCTGGCGGGGAAGGTAGGTCTCAAAACTCCCAGAAATTTAGTGAATTTCTTGTTTGTTGTAATAGGTTCATTTTTCTCAGTTTCTCTTTTATTTTCTGATTCCGTGAACACTTTCTTTGCACCCCTTTGCTTCATCAGCCTTTGTGACGAGCATCACACTCTGGTGGCACACCCTGGGGACACTGTCTTCTCCCATTACTAGTCCCTACTGCTGCAGCTCTATGCAGCCAAACTCCTTCCAGAGCCATTTCCATCTGAATATCGGAATTAGGTGAAGGTACAGCCACGTGGCTCTTCACCCAGCTGCCTCACACACTCCACTGGTTCTCTCCTACCTTGCTCGAGCTTCTTTCTTTTCTTTGCAGAGTTTGCACAAGACTCAGTCCAATGTATTTTCACTCTTGGTTCTCTTCCTAAGCCATCTCACCTATTCCGGGGCTTTCCGTCTACATGCTAATCATGCCTATCAATTTACATGTTACATGCTACATGTGACAATCACGGCTAACAGTCTACATGCTTATGACTCTTACTTTTACACGTCTCGGTCAGTTCTTCCTGCTAAGCCCATGCCCTGTAATTCTTTATTTTTTTTTCTTTTTTAGATTCAGAGGACACACATACATGTTGTTGTGAGGGTATATCATGTGAATAACAGTGAAGATTGGGCTTCCAGGGTACTGATCACCCCAATTTTTTTTGAGACGGAGTCTTGTTCTGTTGCCCAGGCTGGAGTGCAGTGGTGTGATCTCAGCTCACTGCAACCTCCGCCTCCTGGGTTCAAGAGATTCTCCTGCCTCAGCCTCCCAAGTAGCTGGGATTGCAGGCACATGCCACCGTTCGTGGCTAAGTTTTGTGTTTTGGGTAGAGACAGAGTTTCACCATGTTAGCCAGGCTGGTCTCAAACTCCTGACCTTGTGATCCACCCACATCAGCCTTCCAAAGTGCTGGGATTACAGGCGTGAGCCACTGCACCGGTCCCCTATCACCCAAATATTGAACTTTGTACCCAACAGGAAAGTTTTCAACTCTCAGCCCCCTCCTACCCACTCCTATTTTGGAGTCCCAGCGTCTATTATTTTTATCTTTATGTTCGTGTTTCCATAAGCTGCCCACCTGACGTCTTCACCTAAATGACTTTCAGACAACTCAAATTCCTTGCTGCAAAAACCGAACAGCTTCATGCCTTTTGTTCTCAGATCTGTGCTTCTCGTTGTAGGTTTCATAAGCCTCGTCAGTAACTCGTAATCATCCCCCAGGGCTGTAAGGAAGACAAGCGACCACCATCCCGGACAACTGCTTCTTCTTCATCCTGTCCTCTTGTCTCGCTCAACACATGTTCTCAGCACCCTAGACAGTGTTCTTGTTAAACGTTAATCTGAGACATTCTCCCACAGAAAAGGTTTTGGAGGCTTCCCAGGGCTCCTAAGATAAGGTCCCAGGCTGATGTAACTGACGAGGCCCTCCATGTCCTTGCCTGTCTGTCCAGGCTCACGCTTTGGACTTCCCCTCATTGCTCACCCTGCTCCAGCCACAGAGACCTTGCATCAGTTGCTCACATATTCCATAGCTCAAGAATTCAATCTCCTAGCCCCAGTGGAAGCAAGAAAAAAAAAATGAAATCGTTCTTTATGGGTTCTAACCAAAAACAACAGTTCCCTAGACCACCCCCTTCTTCATTTTCTGCACACCAGGGGAAACTACTTTCAACAATCTTAACTGATTCTTTGGGTAACATTTGCCTTATCACTAAATAACATGGTTATATTGCCACCTCTTTATTTTTCTGTTTTAGGCTTTATCTACAAATTTCTGTATATGAAAGATGAAAGTTTAGTTCTCTTTTACAATATCAGCCCCCACCACATGTGTAGACACTTCTCATCTCCTTCCAACATAAATTACGTAGACACTTCTCATCTCCTTCCAACATAAACTTCAGGCTAGCTGCAGTGGCTCATGCTGTAAATCCCAGCATTTCTGGGAGGCCGAAGCAGGAGGATCACTTGAGGCCAGGAGTTTGAGACCAGCCTGGGCAACATAGCAAGACCCCAACTCTACAGAAAATACAAAAACAAATTAGCCATGCATGGTGGTATGTGCCTGCAGGTCCCGGCCACTTGGGAGACTGAGATTGGAGGATTGTTTGAGCCCAGGAGTTCAAGGCTGCAGTAAGCGTGATCACACCACTGCACTCCAGCCTGGGCAACAGAGTGAGATCCCCGTCTCAGAAAAACAAAACAAAACAAAAAGAAAAAGAATGAAAAAGTAATCAAAATATAACTTCAGTTAGATTAATGTTCAGTGTTTACATGATTGTTGTGTTATTTAGAGCTAGGTCATGTAGTACACTAGGCTTTTTCCCCCTCCTAGAGTTAACCATTATGTCATTACCAGGTACTTGGGAGGTTGAAGTGAGAGGATTACTTGAGCCCAGGAGTTCCAGACTAGCCTGGGCAACATAGCAAAACCCTGTCTCTAAAAACAAAACAGGCCGGGTGCGGCGGCTCACGCCTGTAATCCCAGCACTTTGGGAGACTGAGGCAGGCAAATCACTTGAGGTCAGGAGTTTAAGATCAGTCTGGCCAACATGGTGAAAGCCTGTGTCTACTAAAAATACAAATATTAGCCAGGCGTGGTGGTGGGCCCCTGTAATCCCAGCTACTCAGGAGGCTGAGACAGGAGAATCACTTGAACTCGGGAGGCAGAGGTTGCAGTGAGCCAAGATCACGACATTGCACTCCAGCCTGGGGTGACAGAGTGAGACTCCATCTCAAAAAAAAAAAAAAAATTGATATGTGTTTAAATTTTATTTTCTATCAGTTTCATTTCAGGATAGTCAGGGAAGCATCTGGTATAAGGCTGAGAACCACTGCACTATGCTGTGTAAAATATGCTGTTTATCTACACTTTACCAGTAAATGATTACTCCTTATGCTAAGCTGTGCTGAACACACACTTGATTCAGCAAATAATTAATCCTAATAATTTAATCTGTAGCCCAGAATCCTTGTTAATAGCTATGAAAAAGTAAGAGTTTCATATTCCTATAGTTCCTCATGTACTTTCTGTTCTTGTTCTTGTTTTTAAGCACAGACTGGAAAATATGTCAATTGTCATCTCTGCATATGGTGTTGGGCTGCCTGAATCCGAGAAGTACACAAAGGCCAGTGTGTATTGTTTGTACTTTGGTTACGAGCTGGGTTTTGAGTGGGATAAACATGGTTTCAAAGGTTGATTCAGCTGATTAAACAAATGTAGTTCATCAAAATCTCACAGGTAAAATGGGGACGATGGTGCCAATTCATAGGACGGCTGAATTCCATGAGATAATGCATTTTACGTGCTCAGCAGGGAACTGTGCGGAGAAAGTACTCAATTGGACTGGGTGTTGCAGAAAAGCATTTCACAACACAGACTCTGAAATGGACAGCCTGGGTTTGAATCCCCACTGCAGCACTCATGGCTCTGTGGCTTGGGGAGTTCCTCACCCTCTCTGTGCTTTGATTTTAGGCATCTGTAAGATGAAGATGATAATACAGCTGCCTCAAGGACTTGTCATGAGGATTAAATGAGGTGATACGTGTGAAACACTGAGAATATGCCTGACCTTACTAAAAAGTAGTTATTGCTGGGCGTGGTGGCTCACACCTGTAATCCTAGAACTTTGAGAGGCCAAGGCAGGAGGATTACTTGAGCCTAGGCATTCAAGACAAGCCTGGGAAAAATAGTGAAACCTTGACTCTACAAAAAATACAAAAATTAGCCAGGAATGGTGGTGGGCGCCTGTAGTCCCAGCTATTCTGGAGGCTGAAGTCGGAGAATCGCTTTAGGCCGGGAGGTTGAGGCTGCACTGAGTCGCTCCAGCCTGGGTGAAGCCAGACCCTGTCTTTAAAAAAAAAAAAAAAAAAAAAGAATGAAAAACAAAAATTAGTTATCAATGCTATAGAGGGTGCACTCTCTCCAAATCATGCATTCATTTCCTTGTTTGGGGGTTTAGGAAATGTGGTTGGAAATTATATTCTGGTTCCTTGGAAGCAAAAATGTTTCTAGTATACATGTTTTTGTTTAGTCATTACAGCTCGCTCTTCAAAACAAATAAGACTTAGATGATCACTTAAGAGTGTACTTTTAAAATAAATTCGTGGTCAGCATCATCTAAACTTTAGGGTAGAATCTAAGCTCCAAATCCTCATTAAATACTCATCGGCCCTTAAGAGCCACCAGACATGAGGTCTGTCCTCGGCTGACTCTGTAGCTCAGGTGAACCAGATCCTGCAGCAAACAATTGTTTACTAAGCTCAGGTGAGAAAAAAAAGTCTGGTTAGATTTTTTTTTTTTTTTTAGAACAACAACAAAAGAAAAAAAAAGAAAGAAAAAGGAAAAAACCTGACTTTAGGCTGTTAGTTTTCTGGGAGGAGGATTGCTTTCACATTCTGTTTTAAGGACACAGCAGAGTGACCCTCTAAGGGTTGGAAGCAAGAATCAATGATGGGAACAGGTCATGCCATGCATAAACAAGGTTCATTACCCTTTGTAGACTTTCCCATGATGCCTCGCTGCTTTAATTTTTCTCTACCTACCCCACAGTGTTCCTAGGCCTCTAGAATAAAAGACAAACATCTTAACTTCATTAGTTCCTTCCAGAAGGAAAAATGCATCACATCTGCCTTTCTGAATTGATAATTTTACTGTAGTCTAAAAAGTATTTATGAGTAAGTGGATTTTTCTGGCTTGTCTGTAAGAAAAAGCTAAAACTATTAAAAATTACAATTTGGCAAAGATCCGTGATTTGGAAAGCTGACTGGGTATTTAGCACTTATTAAAAAATAATTACGACTTTTTATACGTATTTATTTATTTTTGAAACAGAGTCTCGCTCTGTTGCCCAAGCTGGAATGCAGTGGCATGATCTTGGCTCACTGCAACCTCTGCCTCCCAGGTTCAAGCAATTCTCCTGCCTCAGCCTCCCAAGTCGCTGGGACTACAGGCATGCACCACCACGTCTGGCTAATTTTTGTATTTTTAGTAGAGACAGGGTTTCATCATGTTGGCCAGGCTGGTCTCAAACTCCTGACCTCAGGTGATGCACCTGAGGTCTGCCAAAGTGCTGGGATTACAGGTGTGAGCCACCGCACCCAGCCTTATTTATTGGCCTTATTTATTTATTTATTTTATTCTATTTTTTGAAACAGGGTCTGACTCTGTCACCCAGGTTGGAGTGCAGTGGCACTGTCACGGCTCACTGCAGCCTTGACCTCCGTGGTCAAGCAATCCTCCTGCCTCAGCCTCCCAAGTAGCTGGGATTACAGGTGTGAGCCACCACGCCTGGCTAAATGGTTCTACTTTTTGTGGAAATGGAGTCTTGTTATGTTGCCTAGGCTGGTCTTGAACTCCTGGGCTGAAGCAATCCCCTTGCCTCGGCCTCGCAACATGTTGGGATTATAGACGTGAGCCACTGTGCTGGCTTAATTATGACTTTTTAAATAACTCACTTAGGTTAAATCTACAATATAGGAAGTCATTCATTAGAATATCCTAAACCATAAATTACTTTAAAATGTGTTTGCAATAGATATTTAATTGTTTAGAAATATATTTGAAGAACATGCAAAAGAATGCCAGGCGTGGTGGTGGGTGCCTATAATCCCAGGGGCTACTCAGGAGACTGAGGAAGCAGAATCGCTTGAATCCAGGAGGCGGAGGTTTTAGGGAGCCAAGATCGTGCTCCTACACTCCAGCCTGGGTGACAGAGTAAGTGAGACTCCATCTCAAAAAACAAAAAAAGAACATGCAGAAGGAATTCAAGGAAACACCTTTTCATTAGCATAAATAAACACCTTTTTTCCATTGATTAAAAAAAAAGAGTTAACACACACATTGTTTTTCAGCGTGCAGAAAGAGTGCTTAATTTATAGGCTGACTTCAATATTTCCATTAAGAGGCCTCAAAACATAAGATTCAAGTAATACAATGGGTGACTTTTCATAGTTTGCAGGAGTGAAGATGCCAGGAACGGACAGCACATTCCCCTGTCATTTTCCTGGCACCAGTGGATTTGTGGAAGACAGAGTGAGAAAACAAGCTCCGGAGAATGTTTTCCTTAAAACTGTAGGAAATGTAATTTCATGGCTTGTATGTTTCTGCAAGGCTACTCCTCAGACAGACCTTTTCTATCTGACTTTGTATCAGATTTCAAATATCTAAACAGACCCTTTCCTCTTGCATGGGGTGGACAGGGTCAGTCTAAGATAAGTGGCTTTTAGTAATTCAGAGTTTCCTGTGGGATGTCTTATTTTCTCTCTCTCTTTTTTTTTTGAGACAAAGTCTCACTCTGTTGCCCAGGCTAGAGTACAGTGGCTCGATCTCGGCTCACTGCAACCTCTGCCTCGCAGGTTCCAGCAATTCTCCTGCCTCAGTCTCCCAAGCAGCTGGGATTAGAAGCCCATGCCACCATGTCGGGCTAATATTTGTATTTTTAGTAGAGATGGGGTTTCACCATATTGGCCAAGTTGGTCTCGAACTCCTGAACCCAAGTGATCCACCCGCCTTGACCTCCCAAAGTGCTAGAATTACAGATGTGACTCACTGCGCCCGACTGAATCTCTCATTTTCTCTAGAGCACAGCTCACCTTCTCAGACCTTAAGTTTATTACCAAAGTATGAAATGCTGGTACAGTCATCCATACAAGAACCCTTTAGATACCCACAGTCATTTGCAGGGAGTTCAGCTGATACACTATTTACTCTTCTTAATGAAAAACTGCTCACTTTTTTTGATAGAGAGACACACAATAACTTACACTTACATGGTGCTTTTTACTTTACCTTCCTTGTGTATTGCAATTTCTATAGCCTATATTAAAAGGAACATTGATCTTAAAGTAAGAGTTTGAAACTTTCCCCTTATTGGCAAATGTCTGAGAAATGTAGTCGGCTGTTCATAACTTTAGTTTCTTTCTTTATAAAGTATGCACAATAATAACTCTTAGAGGGCTATCAGGAAGTTTAAAGGGGGGTTGTACATTGCAAAACACCATTTATGTGCAAGTGGTTATTGTGAACATGGCTAGTGCTTGAAAAAATATTTGTTGAGCCTATTATGCAAGTTACCAATAACCTCCTACATTCAGTATTTCATATTGCAATTTGACAAGGGTATCATGTGTAGACACTTTATCTGCTGGTGTGAGCTACACCGCCTAGGCTTAGTTCCTGGCTCTGTCACTACTTGGGTGAGCCAGGACAAGTTAAGTTCTGTAAACGTGGAATAATAGCAGATGGGTTATTAATGTTTGCAAAGCCAACTTGCTTGGCCTTCGCTTGTTTAACTTGTGAAACATGAATTTAAAAATTGAGGCCAGCCGCAGTGGCTCACACCTATATTCCCAGCACTTTGGGAGACCAAGGCAGGCAGATCACCTGAGCTTAGGAGTTCCAGACCAGCCTGGGCAACCAACACAGTGAATCCTCATCTCTACCAAAAATACAAAAATTAGCTGGGCATGGTGGCATGCACCTATAATCCCAGCTATTCGGGAGGGTGAGGCAGGAGAATTGCTTGAACCTTGGGAGGCAGAGGTTGCAGTGAGCTGATAGCTGAGGTTGTGCCACTGCACTACAGCCTGGGCGACAAAGCAAGACTCCTCAAAAGAAAAAAACAAACAAGAAAACCATTGAATTTACTGATGAAGTGATATGATGTGTGGGATTTACGTCAAAATCACCTGAGAGATGGAGTGCGGGAAGTAGAGGGATATAGGTAAAATGAGACCGTCCGTGAATTCACAGTGGCTGAAGCCGAGTGACCAGCACCTGTCAGTGCATTCCATTCTCTCTGCTTCTGTGTATTTCTGAAATCCCCATGATAAAAAGCTAAAACAGATGAACAAATAAGAGATGCCTTCAAAAGAATTTGAGATGTAACAATCTGAAAATTAGCTTCCGAAATCCCATTTGGTGTATTGGTGGATTCTTTTTTTATTGTTTTTATTTTTTGTTTGTTTGTTTTTTTAAAAAACAAAGGAAAAAGCCCCTGGGTTACTTGAGACAGCGGGGGAAATATCACCTCAAAGATTCTCGAGCGCAGCTGTTATCTGATTCACCCCTCCTCCCTCAGCAAGATTGGCCGCCTCTAGTGGACAGGGTATTCCCCAGTCCCGTCCTGGGCTCCAGTGACTCATACACTAAATCAGCGTTTCACATCTAACTAGTATGGGCATTGGTTACTAAGACTGGAAGCCAAAAGCCTGCTTGAAATGAAGATCCCATTCTAAAGGTCAAAACTTTCCTCCAGAAAATGTTCCTCTCCATCAGGAGGCCTTGGCATGATGTCACCTTAGATATGAACTTACAAGGGGACGTTTCCTAAAAGTACACGTATCTCTTTTGTGATATTCATGTTAGGGATAAAATCAGCCTATTTCATACAGTGACTTGTTCACTTAAAGAAAATGCCAGATGAGCAGGGAATTCATCACAGCCTTGATCATTTAGACTGTCTGGATGGCTGACCAGCTGTTTCACTTTGCCCCTGCTTCACAGGAATTTGGAATAAGGCTAAGGCTGCAGCCCTTGCTCTCAACACACTGACCAGACGCTAACTGGTCAGGACCTTTTCACCCACAGACGCTAAAAGCAGATTCAGAAATCTTCCATGCTCGGGGTGCCAGGCAAGCATTGCCAATCAATAGAAGCTGGCAAGTGAAATGAAACCTATTCACTTGCCCCCGATGCAGTCTCGCTCTCAAAGTTAAGAAAACTGAGGCTCAGAGAGGTTAAACGACTTTTCTCTAAAGTCACAACCTGTCATGCCTGGGTTGAGTTTGAAGCCACTTTCTCTCTGAGCTCAAGGAAGTTAGAAATTCTATGTCCCAAAGATGAAAATCAAGACTTTGACAGAAATGCGATAAGGATAAGGTATATTTGCCCACATTTTTCATATCTTGAAATAACTCTGTGGGATAACTGTGGTATCTCTGACACAGGAGGAAAATGAGGTACAGTCCAAGAGCATAGAATTGGTGAATGGCAGAGTTGCAAACCAAAGCCGTCTTTCTTTTCTTTTTTTAACTTAAAAAGATTTTAAATTATTTTTAATAGAGATGAATTCTTACTATGTTGCCCAGGCTGGTCTGGAGTTCCCGGGCTCAAGCAATCTCCCTGCCTTGGCCTCCCAAAGTGCTGAGATTACCAGTATAAACCACTGCACCCAGCCAAAGCCATCTTTCTCTATGCTCCAAAGAGCTTCTTTTCTTTCTTTTTCTTATCTTTTTTTTAGACAGAGTCTTGCTCTGTTTCCCAGGCTGGAGTGCAGTGGCACAATCTCAGCTCACCATAACCTCCACCTCCTGGGTTCAAGCTATTCTCCTGACTTAGCCTCCTGAGTAGCTGGGATTACAGGTGTGTACCACCATGCTCGGCTAATTTCTTGTATTTTTAGTAGAGGTGAAGTTTTGCTATGTTGGCCAGGCTGGTCTTGAACTCCTGACCTCAAGTGATCCACCTGCCTCAGCATCCCAAAGTGCTGGGATTATAGGCGTGAGCCACTGTGCCCGGCCAAGCTACGTTCTTTCTATTTCACTGGTGAAAATGAATAGACCCTTGATCCAGCAGAGATCGTTCTCTGTGTGTGTGTGTGTGTGTGTGAATCATGGCCCTGCACGGTGGCTCATACCTGTAATCCCAGCAATTTGGGATTCTGAGGCGGGCAGATCACTTGAGCGCAGGAGTTCAAGACCAGCCATGGTGAAACCCCATCTCTATAAAAAATACAAAAATTAGCCAAGTGTGGTGGTGCATGTCTGTAATCCCAGCTACTTGGGAGGCTGAGGCAGGAGGATGGTTTGAGCCTCAGACGCAGAGGTTGCAGTGAGCTGAGATTGTGCCACTGCATTCCAGCCTCAGTGACAGAGACACTGTCTCCAAAAACAAAAAACAAAACAAAACAAAACAAACAAAACAAACAAACAAACAAAAAAACCCACAAAACTGTGAATCATTGTTTGCTCAAGGCAGAGACTGTTCTACGGGAGTGGGAGGTAAGGTAGACGCAGGAGGTGGAATCTCATATCCTCTCTCTCATTTTCCCAGCATTCTCTGTAGATCCTCCCTTCTCTCCTCTCTGCTTTGGATCCTGGTTCCCTCCTCCTGGACAGTAACGCTCTTCCCTTCCTTCTCAACACCTTAAAAGTCTCCTCAGGGTTCTTCTCAGATGCCACAGGCCTTCCCTGATCTTCTCAGTTATAATTAGTCCCTTTTTCCCTGGCATAATTTGCTTATACATTTTGTATTATAGGTTATGTTTTATATGTTTGACTTCCCTCACTAAATTGTGAGCAGCTTCAGTCAGGTGGGGTAGCTCACACCTGTAATCCCAGCACTTTGGGGGGCTGAGGAAGGTGGATCACCTGAGGTCAGGAGTTTGAAACCAGCCTGGCCAACATGGTGAAACCCCATTTCTACCAAAAATACAAAAATGAGCCGGGTGTGGTGGTGGGCACCTGTAATCCTAGCTACTCAGGAGGCTGAGGCAGGAGAATCGCTTGAAACTAGGAGGCGGAGGTTGCAATGAGCCGAGATCATGCCACTGCACTCCAGCCTGGGTGACAGAGTGAGAATCTGTCTCAAAAAAGAAAAAAAAAAAACTGTGAGCAGCTTGAAGCAAAGGACTATATTTAATAATGTATGTATTTCTTATTTATTTACATATATTTTTAGAGAAAGGGTCTCATTCTTTCATCCAGGCTGAAGTGCAGTGGTGTTATCATAGCTCACTGCTGCTTCAAACTCTTGGGCTCAAGCGATCCCCCGACTTCAACCTCCTGAGTAGCTGAGACTACAGGCATGCACCACTATGCCCAGTTCTTTGTTTCAAGTGATTCTTGTGCCTCAGCCTCCTGAGTATCTGGGATTACAGGCACCCACCACAACTCCCGGCTAATTTTTTTTTTTTTTAGTAGATATAGGGTTTCACCATGTTGGCCAGTCTGGTCTCGAACTGCAGACCTCAAGTGATCCCCCCACCTTGGCCTCCCAAAGTGCTGGGATTACAGGTGTGAGCCACCATGCCTGGCCAAACCCCTTAAAACATTTTTGTAGAGACGGGGGTCTTGCTGTATTACCCAGGCTGGTCTCGAACTCCTGGGTTCAAAGGATCCTCTAGCCTCAGCCTCTCAAAGTGTTAGGATTACGGGTGTGAGCCACTGCTCCCAGCTTTCAATTGTCTTTTGATATCAAGTATCCTGATGATGTCAATAAGTTTTATGACTTTAGGCACAAAGGGTTTGTAAGTATTTTTTTAAAGTTGTTCTTGTTACTTCACAGTCCTTTTATAAAAGTTGTCTCTGAAAATACGTTTTCTAATCCTTTGTTGTTGGTGTAGAGGCATGGACGTGATGTTTGAATGTTCATCTTACATAAAAAAAATCTAGCTGGGCTAGGTGCAGTGGCTCACACCTGTGATCCCAGCACTTTGGGAGGCAGGAGGATCACTTGGGCCCAGGAGTTTGAGACCAGCCTGGGCAACGTGGTGAAACCCCATCTCTACAAAAGATAAAAGAAAGTTAGCTGGGCATGGTAGTGCATCACTGTGATCTCAGCTACTTAGGAGGCTGAAGCAGGAGAATCACTTGAACCTGGGAGGCAGAGGTTGTAGTGAGCGAAGATTGTGCCATTGCACTCCAGCCTGGGTGACAGAGCAAAACCCTGTCTCAGGGGAAAAAAAAAAAATATCTAGCTGGTTTATATCATAATTCTGTTACTTTTTTTATTGTCTTGGATTTTCTGCATATGGAAAATCATATTATCTGTGAGAAATGACAATTTTGTTTCTCATATTCTAATTCTTTTAATTTTTAAATTTAAAATATTATAATAAAAATTAAAAAATAAATAATTTACATTTTAAAAAATTAGTTATTCACCCAGGCTGGAGCACAGTGACATGATCATGACTCACTGCAGCCTCTATTTCCCTGGGCTCAGATGATCCTCCTACATCAGCCTCCCCAGTAGCTGGGATACAGGCACACACCACCACTTCTGGCTAATTTTCTGTAGGTTTTGTAGAGATGGTGTGTTACCATGTTGCCCAGGCTGGTTTCAAACTCCCCTAGGCTCAAGGGATCTGCCCACCTTGGCCTCTCAAAGTGCTGGAATTGTAGTTGTGAGCCACTACACCCAGCCCTATTCTAATTCTTATTCTCTTCATTTTACCTACTTGTCTTACTGCTCAGGATAGTGCACCTGTTATACAATGGACAGAAGTGATGATAATGGACATCATCTTGTTTTTGGTTTTAAAGAGATGCTTCAAATACTTCACCACTGAGTACCTTAAATGAGCCAGATATCCTTATGAGATAACATTTGTCTTCCTGAGTCTCTGACTTCACTTTCCCTCCTGGCCTCCAGACCAAACACCAGGGTGAAATCCCAGTGTGACCTAACTGGGAGTGTCCTACAGTTGCTAAGGGAGGAGAAGGATTATACTTGCAAATAGCTGCAAGACCAGCTTACTAAGTACTGGCAGGAACAAGAGTCATGTATCTGGGAGAGGACCTGGAGGGTGCAGGATCAGGGTGGGTCCGTGCAAAGCCGGATGAGGGGAGTGTTTGTCAATATGGAGAGATTCTCCCATTACAATCACATTGGCCCAAGGGACCAAGTCTTGGTGGGATGGGTTTGCAGGCTTGGAATAAGTGATCGGCCTCAACCAGCTGAAGCAGAGATGCTAACACTGCCATAACTCACTGGGGAGGAGGGAATCTGAAGACTCAGAGAGGGGGGCCTGTTGCAATGGACTTGCTATATAAGACCAGGAAGACCACCAGCTGACACTGGGAGGCCCGGGAGGACACCCTGCTTACAAGGGGATAAGGAATGTGGGTTAGGGGAGCACCAGTGCTGCTGGACTCCGCAGGCCAGGGCGGGTGGTAAGACGTACTACTCCAGAACCAGGATTCCCAGTAGCAAAGGCGATGCCAGATAGAAGCATTTAACCCACAAAAACGAGGTGGGCATTGAGGCCATAGCAGGAAGCAGAGCCAGAAAAGCAGCTGGAGCACCCTCATTCCCAGTGGCCTATAAAGATGGTCAATAGAACATGCTGGTCCAAGGGCAAGAGAGATGGAAACTTTCAAAGGTATTACCCAATACATACAAAAGATATAAAAACATGTCAGCAGAAGGTTGAGATTAGACACCACAGTGGAAAGCCCTTTGCTATTTCCGGATTTGAAATGGCTCTTATTTATTTATTTTTATAAATGAGACTGGGTCTTACTATGTTGCCCAGGCTGGACTTGAACTCCTGAGCTCATGCGTTCCTCCTGCCTCAGCCTCCCAAGTAGGTACGATAACAGGGACATGTCCCTTGCCCAACTGAAGTAACTCTTAAACTGAAAACTCACTGGCTGAAGGAAGGTCTGGGTCACCATAAAGAAGGGCTCTGCAGCACCACGACAATTGCATCAGGTAGCCATTACCCTAATCTTCCCCCAAAGGATTTACTTGAGTAACGATAACTAAGGAAAGTGGTGTGTCCATGTTTTCAAGGACTGTTGGATACAGGGCAGAGTCAGGCTGAGACTTGCTGTCCTGGACATATGTCAGAGTAGGGCACATGGAGATAGTAAAGTCCTGGCCGTTGGAAATATTGGAAATAAGCGGTCTGGAGGGGAGAGATGTGGCTGGATGTATGGGAAGGAGCAAAAAGTGTGGGAATCTTCGGTTTTGTTTGTTTGTTTTTTGAGATGGAGTCTCGCTCTATCGCCCAGGCTGGAGAGCAGTGGTGCGATCTCAGCTCACTGCAACCTCTGCCTCCCGGTTCAAGCAATTCTCCTGCCTCATCCTCTGGAGTAGTTGGGATTACAGGTGAGAACCACCATATCCAGCTAATTTTTTGTATTTTTAGTAGAGATGGGGTTTCACCATGTTAGCCAGGCTGGTCTCAAACTCCTGATCTCAGGTGATCACCTGCCTCGGCCTCCCAAAGTGCTAGGATTACAGGCGTGAGCCACTGCATCCAGCCGAGAACCTTTGTATCACTCGTTAATACCCACCAAACAGCACACACCATAGAAGAGAACAACCAAGTGGAGAGGATGACTGGACCAGTAGATGCCAGCTATTTCTGTCCTCATCCCCCTAATGCTTGCACCGTGGGATCATAGAGATGGCAGAGAGTTGCAGGCTACAAGTTAGGTTCCCTCTTGCTAAGGCTGGTCCATCTCACAATGGGTGCACTGAGTGCCTGGGCTCACCCAGTGGATATTTCCTGGATTCCCAAATGTGTGATAGAAATGAACATACCTAACACATAGAAACCCCACAATTGTTTCTTGATTTTTACAGTAAGGGCAATTATAGTAGGAAAAGCCAAATAGAAGCCCTTGAAATGGGCCGGGTGCGGTGGCTCAAGCCTGTAATCCCAGCACTTTGGGAGGCCGAGACGGGTAGATCACGAGGTCAGGAGATTGAGACCAGCCTGGCTAACACAGTGAAACCCCATCTCTACTAAAAATACAAAAAACTAGCCGGGCGAGGTGGCGGGCGCCTGTAGTGCCAGCTACTTGGGAGGCTGAGGCAGGAGAATGGCGTAGACCCGGGAGGCGGAGCTTGCAGTGAGCTGAGATCCGGCCACTGCACTCCAGCCTGGGCGACAGAGCGAGACTCCGTCTCAAAAAAATGAATAAATAAATAAATAAAAAATAAAAAAATAAAAAAAGAAGCCCTTGAAATCATGAGATGAATGGCTACCCATGCCACCCTCAAAGACTTAGAGAATGTCAGAATAGCGGTCCTCATCATAGTTATTCACGTTACCTGTCTAGCTTCTATATAACATAAATGGATTATGACAGATGACAGTGACCTACTGCAAACATACCCAAGTTAAATCCAAACTGCAGTTGCTAGGCCAGGGATAGTATCTTCATTAGAGCAAATTAACACAGATGCTGGTCTGTAGGATGCAGCTATTGATCTGGCAAATGCTTCAGCCTTGGTAGGAGGGACCCCGTTCTTTTTTTTTTTTTCTTTTAAGACACATTTATTCAGGGTCATGATCAGACTATTAAATTTAGCAATCAACAGCATGGATGCAAAAGCCAAAATCTACATTAAAACCTACACTTTCCACCAAACAGAAACTGAAAATAACCTGTTATGCAATTAGTCATCAATAAAGTCTTGGAGTTTTTCGCCCATACATGTATTTGTCAAAACCATGTCTTCTTTGTAGCAGCTGGACCCTGCCACTATGGTGCTTGGCTGAGTTCACAATCTGTTGTAACCTGTAGCTTCCCTGTCCCTTCTCTGGCTCTCCTCTCCTGCTAGGCTTTCTTTCCTGGCAATAATTAAAATCTTCTGCCACTGCCATAGGCACTGCTGTTACTGGAACTGCCACAGCTACCTTGGTTTCATGGTTTGGCAAAGTATTGGCCTCCAATACCACAGGGGCCAGAGCTTCTGCCTCCAAAGTTTCCTCCCTTCATGGGTCCAAAATTTGAAGACTGATTCTTGTAACTGCCAAAATCATTGTAGCTTCCACCACCTCCAAAATTGCTTCCCTCATTACCGAATCCATTATAGCCATCCCCACTGCCACCATATCCAACATCACCACGGCTGCCACCAAAGCCACCATGACCGCTGAAGTTTCCTCCACAACCCACTAAAACTGCCACCCCCCACCCCCACCACCGAAGTTTCCAGAACCACTCTGACTTCTTTGGCTGGGTGAAGCACTAGCCATCTCTTGCTTTGGCAGGGCTTCCCTATCTAACTTCAAAGTCGTGGCCATTCATAGGGTGGTATTTCTTTTTTTTTTCTCTTGAGACAGAGTCTCACTCTGTTGCCCCAGTTAGAGTGCAGTGACGTGATCTCGGCCCACTACAACCTCCACTTCCCAGGTTCAAGCAATTATTGTGCCTCAGTGTCCTGTGTAGCTGGGATTACAGGTGTGTGCCATAATGCCCAGCTAATTTTTTGTATTTTTAGTAGAGATGGGGTTTTGCCATATTGGCCAGGCTGGTCTTGAACTCCTGGGCTCAAGTGATCCACCTGCCTCGGCCTCCCAACGTGCTGGGATTTTAGGCGTGAGCCACTGCATCCAGCCAGGATGGCGTTTCTGGATGACAATCTTATCCACAGTCTTGGTTGTCAAAGGTTACAAAGACAAAGCCCCTTTTCTTGCTGCTGCCTCATTTCAGTCATGATTTCAATCACTTCAATTTTCCCATACTGTTCAAAATAATCTCTTAGGTGATATTCTTCAGTGTCTTCTTTAATGCCACCAACAAATATCTTTTTCACAGCTAAGTAGGCACCTGGTCTTTGAGAATCTTCTCTCGAGACAGTTCTCTTTGACTCTACAACTTTCCATCCACCTTGTGTGGCCTTGCATTCATGGCAGCATCCACCTCCTCCACAGTGGCATATGTGATAAACCCAAAGCCCCTGGAATGCTTGGTGTTTGAATCTCTCATGACCACACAGTTCATTGAGCTATGTGGATGCTCAATGAACACTGAGCATCCCCATTACTTAAAATGGCTCCTCAGGCTTTCATCAGTTGTTTCAAAGCCCAACCCTCCAATGAAGAGCTTCTGCAGCTGTCTGGTCTCTTTAGGAGACTCTGACTTAGACATGATGGCAGTGGGAAGAGAGATTTTACCAATGCTTTTTCAGTGGAATTTATAAGCAGAAAGGCAAGGGAGTCCATTCTGTGGAACCAACATGTTGCCTGCAACTCTCTACCATCTCTAAAGTTGGTTTAGCAAGCAGTATGGGGTTAGAGACTAACCCTGCCAGTAGCTGGCATCTACTGGACAAAGTTGGAGATCTCACACTTCTTGACTTCAAACTTACTACAAAGCTATCATAATCAAAACAGTGTGGTGTTGACATAAAGACCGATGTATAGATCAATGGGACAAAATAGAAAACTCAGAAATAAACCCTTGCATATATAAATTTAGACAAGGATGGCAACATCAGTCAAGGAGGGAAAGAATTTTTTCTTTTTTTCAACAAATGGTGTTGGGACAACTGAATATCCACATGCAAAAGAATGAAGTTGGACCCTTCAGTTTTGGGAAAAACTCTCAAATCCATATTTTTCCTCTGCTCTCACATCACAGCAATCAACACGGAACACTTCTGTGACCAAATATGTGGGTTTTTTCTCCCCCATCAACAATCAGTGGACGCCAGCAGCTGGTGTCCTCCAATTCAATTCCACCACTATCTACCTGGAGATTGCATCAGATCCCACAAGTTGAGAGCTCAGTCCCACAAGACTGCCCCTCCTTTTCCTCAGTTACAAGTCTGGGCCTTAGAAACTTTTGACCAAACTGGCTTCAAGTTGGGGTTCCTACAACCCCTTCTCTGGGTTCAATTAACATGTTAGAGTAGCTCACAGCACTCAGGGAAACACTTACTTATGTTTACCAGTTTATTATGAACCTCCATGTGTTCAGCTATCTGGAAGCTCCTTGAACCCAGTTCTCTTGGATTTTTATGGAAGCTTCATGACATAAGCATTCCTTTCCACAGGGTACAGGGTAGGACTCTCTCTGGGGAGGGCCTTAAGACCCACAATCAGAAAGGTGGGGGAAAATTAGAGTCCTGCATTGGTGCAGATGAAAGGAAGGCAAGAGTAGGACAGAGATTCTGTTTCCTGAGGCCTGCCCCAGGGGCTTAACACACCTGACATAAACATTAAAGACTCTAACAAGGGTTATGGGGGTTCTGAGCCAGGAACCATGGATAAAAAACATATGCATGTGTATATAACACTATACTTTCCCTTGTACCATATATAAATAATAACTAAAAATGGATCAAAAACTGGGAGCTGTGGCTCACGCCTGTAATCCCAGCACTTTGGGAGGCCGAGGCGGGTGGATCACCTGAGGTCAGGAGTTCAAGACCAGCCTGACCAACACGGTGAGACCCTGTCTCTACTAAAAATACAAAAATTAGCCAGGTGTGGTGGTGTGCACCTGTAATCCCAGCTACTTGGGAGGCTAAAACAGGAGACACGCTCGAACCCGGGAGGCGAAGGTTTGCACTGAGCCAAGATCATGCCACTGCACTGCAGCCTAGGCAACAGGAAGGAAACTCCATCTCAAAAACAAAACAAAACAAAACAAGATCAAAGACCTAAATGTGGAGCTAAAACTATAAAACTCTCAGAAAACAGGTGAAAAGCTTCCCGATTAAGATAGGGGAAAACAACTGGGTTAAAAAGTGGGCAAAGGACATAAACGTTTTTCTAAAGAAGATATATAAATGGCCACTAAGCACATGAACAAATGGTCAAAGATGCCCAACATCACTAATCCTTAGGGAAATGCAAATCAAAATGACAATAAAGTACCATGTCCCACCCATTAGGATGGCTATTATCAAAAAACAACAAAAAAGCAATAAGCCTGGGTGAAGGTGGGGAGAAACTGGAACCTTCTGCACTGTGGGTGGGAATGTAAAGTGGTGCAGCTGCTGTGGAGAACAGTATGGCAGTTTCTCCAAAAATTAAAAGGAGTTACTGTATGAACCAGCCATTTCATTTTGGGGTGTATACCCCCAAAGAATTGAAAGCAGGGACTTGAACGGGTAGATATACACTCATGTTCATAGGAGCATTATTTACAATAGCTGAAAGATGTAAGCAACCCAAGTGTCCATCTACAGATGATTTTTTTTGTTTGTTTGGTTGGTTTTTTTGAGACAGTCTTGCTTGCTCTGTCACACAGGCTGGAGTTCAGTGGTGTAATCTTGGCTCACTGCGGCCTCCGCCTCCCAGGTTCAAGAGACTCTCCTGCCTCAGCCTCCCGAATAGCTGAGATTACAGGTATGCGCCACCACATTTGGCTAATTTTTTTGTATCTTTTTAATAGAGACGGGGTTTCACCATGTTAGCCAGGACGGTCTCAGTCTCCTGACCTCGTGATCCACCCGCCTCGGCCTCCCAAAGTGCTGGGATTACAGGCTTGAGCCACCGTGCCCAGCCATTTTTTGTATTTTTAGTAGAGACGGGGGATTTCATCATGTTGGCCACACTGGTCTTGAACTCCTGACCTAATGATCCACCCACCTTGGCCTCCCAAGGTGCTGGGATTACAGGCATGAGGCACCATGCCTGGCCTGCAGATGAATTGTTAAACAAAATGTGGTATATACATAAATGGAACATTATTCAGCTTTAAAAAGGAAGGAAATCCTGACATATGCTACAACATGGATAAACCTTGACATGCTAGGTGAAATAAGCTACTCACAAAAAGATAAATGCCATAGAATTCTATTTATGTTAGGCACTACAGGTGTCAGATTAATAGAGGCAGAAAGGACAACGGTGGTCACCAAGGGCTGGGGAGGAGCGGACGTGGGTCGGGGAGCTTACTGTTTAATGGGTACAGAGTCTCTGTTCTGCAAGATGCAAAGAGTTCTAGAGATGGATGGAGGTGATGGCTGAACAACATGAATGTTCTTAATAGCATTGAACTGTACATTTAACAACGGTTAAGAAAGGGTCTTGCTCTGTTACCCAGGCTGGAGTGCAGTAGCGCTATCATATCTCACTACAGCCTCAAACTCCTGGGCTCAAGGGATCCTCAGCCTTCCGGTGGCCTTTGTTGTAGACAACCCGGTGGATTCTCACGGCACAGAAGATTAATTAAACAACGTCTTTCAATTTTAATACATTTCTGCAATCCAAAAAAAAAAAAAAAAAAGGTTAACATGGCAAGTTTGATGTTACGTGTATTTTACTACAGTATAAAGGGAAATAAATCTGTTGTGTTAAGGAGCCGTGATGGGGGCATTATGGACCCTGATTCTGGATTTCTCTCTGCTCTTACATTTGCCATGTGACTTTTTTTTTTTTTAGACAGAGTCTTGCTCTGTCACCCAGGCTGGAGTGCAATGGCATGATCTCAGCTCACTGCAACCTCTGCTTCCCAGGTTCAAGCTATTCTCCTGCCTCAGCCTCCTGAGTAGCTGGGATTACAAGAGTGCAACACCACACCCAGCTAATTTTTGTATTTTTAGTAGAGACGGGGTTTCACTATGTTGGTCAGGCTAGTCTCGAACTCCTGATCTCAGGTGATACACCCACCTCAGCCTCCCAAAGTGATGGGATTACAGGCGTGATCCACCGCACCCAGCCACATGTGACTTCATAGTTCCTCCCAAGCAGCAGTGTATCTTTCTCTGCTCCTAGTCCAACTCAGCCTAGATTAATAGAGTCCCAAACCATCTGCATAAATATGAGTGATTGTAAAATGATTCTTGTCTATAATCTCTGAGTTTCGGTGTCTGTAGTGTATTTCTCAGCAATAGCAAACGAATTTTTCTTTTTTTTTGTTTGAGACAGAGTCTTGCTCTGTCGCCCAGGCTGGAGTACAGTCGTGCAATCTCAGCTCACTGTTGACCTTTCCCTCTCAGGTTCAAGAGATCCTCCCGCCTCAGCCTCCCTAGTAGCTGGGACTACAGGCAAGTGACACCACACCTGGCTAATTTTTGAATTTTTAGTGGAGACTGGGTTTCACCATGTTGACCAGGTTGGTCTCAAACTCCTGACCTCAGGTGATCCACCCGCCTTGGCCTCCCAAAATGCTGGGACTACAGGCGTGGGCCACTGTGCATAGCCTGCAATAGCAAAGAAATGTAAGTACAAACATACTTCAAATTTTAAAAGAGTTTCTAAGCTGGGCACAGTGGCTCACACCTGTAATCCCAGAACTTTGGGAGGCCGAGGTGGGTAGATCATGAGGTCAAGAGATCGAGATCATCCTGGCCAATATGGTGAAACCTTATCTATAGTAAAAATACAAAAATTAGCTGGGTATGGTGGCACATGCCCATAGTCCCAGCTACTCAGGAGGCTGAGGCAGGAGAATTGCTTGAACCCGGAAGGCAGAGGTTGCAGTGAACCAAGATGGCACCACTGCCCTCCAGCCTGCTGACAGGGTGAGACTCTGTCTTAAAAACAAACAAACAAACAAGCAAACAAAACCCAAAAACAAATAAAAACCCCACAAAGAAACAGTTTCTATAAAGCCTATGTATATTTTTAATAATACTAACACTAATATTAATACAAATGCTAATAAAAGAATATATATTAACTCAACTTAAGTAATAAACATTACCAAATACCTTTTCCCATTCTTTTCCCAGAGCATCTTGATTTTGTTAATTACCTCTCTGCCTTTCATTAATTACTTCTTTGCCTTTCTTTATAATTTTGCCAATTTTTCCTTATCTCTAAATAATAAATACATTACTGAATATTACTTATTTTTAAGCTTTATTGTACTACGTAAACTTGGTTTGCCACAAAATTATGTTTTTGAGATTTAACCACATTGATTGAGGTATTCACCTCACCCCACCATTTTTTTTCCCTGCAGTGGTTAATTGTCCCCTTCTGTTACCTTATTGTTGCAACTGATTATTAATATTTCACATGAATACTTTACCTAATCCAAAGTTAACTAATAAACTTTATTCTGCTCCCAAATCAAAGAACCTTAGAATGCTTTAATATCAATCTCTCCGTTCACAGTTCACGTGCCATTGTTGTCCAGTAAAGTTTAACTTCACACATCACCCATTATATTGGTTCACATAATCAGTGAGTTTAGATTTTCCCACATTTAAGCCAGGCACAGTGGCTCACACCTGTAATCCCAGCACTTCGGGAGGCCGAGGTGGGTGGATCACCTGAGGTCAGGAGTTCGAGACCAGCCTGGCCAACATGGTGAAACCCCGTCTCTATCAAAAATGCAAAAATTAGCGGGGCATGGTGGAGGGCACCTGTAATAGCAGCTACCTGGGAAGCGGAGGCAGGAGAATCACTTGAACCTTGGAGGTGGAGGTTGCAGTGAGCTGAGATCATGTCACTGCACTCCAGCCTGGGCAACGGAGTAAGACTCAGTTCCCAAAAAAAAAAAAAAAGGCAGGGCATGGTGGCTCACATCTGTAATCCCAGCACTTTGGGAGGCTGAGGCAGGCGAATCACCCAAGGTCAGGAGTTCGAGACCAGCTTGGCCAACATGGTAAAACCCCATCTCTACTAAAAAACAAATACAAAAAAATTAGCCGGGCGTGGTGGCAGGCGCCTGTAATCCCAGCTACTCAGGAGACTGAGGCAGGAGAATTGCTTGTACCCTGGAGGCGGAGGTTGCAGTGAGCTGAGATAGTGCCATTGCACTCCAGCCTGGGTAAGAAGAGCAAAACTCTGTCTCAAAAAAAAAAAAAAAAAAAAAAATTCCCATATTTTATTTATTCACCAATCTTTCTTGTATCTCAGACTTCTCTGTGATCATTTCCTTTTATTGGGAATTGTATATTTTAGAGTTTTTGAGAGTCTGTTAACGGTAATTATTCTCAGTATTGCGTTTTCAAAAGCAATCTTTCAAAAATATCTTCAAGATGCCACAATTTTACTCTTTTTTCTTTTAAGAATTGCCTTCTTTGGGCAGGCGATTTCCTGTCAATACTCACTTTCTGACAGCATTAATATCGAAGACAATAATCTACAGTTTCCTGACTTTCACTTTTGCTGCTGAGGAATTAGCTATTCATTTTGTTTTTACTCCTTTTAGGTCATCTGTGTTTTGCCTCTGGTTGTTTCTTTCTAGATGCTTTTTTTTTTTTTTTTTTTTTTTGAGACAGAGTTTCACTCTTGTCACCCAGGCTGGAGTGCAGTGCTGCAATCTCAGCTCATGGCAACCTCCACCTCTCAGGTTCAAGAGATTCTCCTGCCTCAGCCTCCTGAGTAGCTGGGATTACAGGCGCCCGCCACCATACTTGACTAATTTTTGTATTTTTAGTAGAGACTGGGTTTCACCATGTTGGTCAGGCTGGTCTCAAACTCCTGACCTCAGATGATTCGTCACCCTCAGCCTCCCAAAGTGCTGGGCTTACAGGCATGAGCCACAGTGCCTGGCCCCCAGATATATTTAACAATTATTCTACTTGGGATTTGTGGGACTTGCTGAATGTATTACATCAATGATCTCTGTCCACCTCCCTGGTTCAAGGTATTCTCCCGCCTCAGCCTCCCAAGTAGCTAGGATTACAGGTACACCCCATCTGGCTAATTTTTGTATTTTTAGTAGAGACGGGGTTTTACCATGTTGGCCAGACTGGTCTCAAACGCCTGACCTTAAGTGATCCACCCACCTCAGCCTCCCAAAGTGTTGGGATTACAGGCATGGGCCACCGCGCCCTGCTTGTTCTTTGTTTTGATACGAGGTCTTGCTCTGTCACTCAGGCTGGAGGGCAGTGGCACAATCTCAGCTTCCTGCAGCCTCAACCTCCCGGCTCAAGCGATTCTCCCATCTCAGCCTCCTGAGTAGCTGGGACCACAGGCATGCGCCACCACACCTGGCTTGTTTTTATACTGAATGAAGGTTTCACTGTGTTGCCCAGGCTAGACTCGAACTCCTGACTCAGACAATCCTCCTGCCTCCCAACGTGCTGGGACTACAGGCGTGAGCCACCACACCTGGCCATATCAATTCTCAAAATTCCGAGTCCTACCCTTGCTAATATTGCCTGTCACACGCATTGTCTGTTACTGCTTTCCTGACTCAGTGCATGCTGGGCCTTCTCTGCTATGTGTCTTAGCCTCTTTATTACTTTCGTTTTTTATTTTTATTTTTGGCATCTAGGGTACATTTTGAGTAATGTATTCAAAAGTTTCTTCCATCCCACTAATTAGCTCTTTCATTGTATCTAATCTGGTGTTTGCGTTTCAATTTTTAATTGTAGTCATTATCTTTTTATGTGATAGTTGTGATAGTTTGGATTTGGTTCTATTGTTTTTTCTTTCTGTGCATTCTTCCTCACGGAATTTTTTTTTTTTTTTTTTTTTTTTTGAGACAATCTCGCTCTGTCGCCAGGCTAGAGTGCTGTGGTGTGATCTTGGCTCACTGCAACCTCTGCCTCCCAGGTTCAAGCGATTCTCCTGCCTCAGCCTCCTGAGTAGCTGGAACTACAGGCACGTGCCACCAGGCCCAGCTAATTTTTGTATTTTTAGTAGAGATGGGGTTGGCCAGGATTGTCTCGATCTCTTGACCTCGTGATCTACCCGCCTCCATCTCCCAAGTGCTGAGATTACCGGTGTGAGCCCCCGCCCTCAGCCAAGCTCAAGGTATTTCGAACTCTACTCTGGGGATTATTTGATATTTAAGGCCTAGTTGGTTTGAGTGTACATTTTTCCAGAAAGCATTTGTTTGTGTCTGCTTGGCACTGCAGACATTTACAACCAGATCCCATTGTCTCCTCTTGTGGCTTTCCAAGCTGTGCAGACCCCATCAACATGAAGATTGGCCATGAATGTTCAGGGAGAACTGAAAGACATGACCCAGAGCCAAAGCAGAAATAGAACCTGTCTCTTTGCCCTCTGCTTCAGTTAGGTCTTTTTTTTTTTTTTTTTTTTTTTTTTAATTGAGACAAAGTTTTACTCTGTTGCCTAGGCTGGAGTGCGGTGGGGCGATCTCAGCTCACTGCAACCTCCGCCTCCTGGGTTCAAACAATTCTCCTGCCTCAGCCTCCCCAGTAGCTGGGAATAGAGGCGCCTACCACCACTTCTGGCTAATTTTTACATTTTTAGCAGAGACAGGGTTTCACCATGTTGACCAGACTGGACTTGAACTCCTGACCTCAGGAGATCCGCTCCCCCTTGGTCTCCCAAAGTGCTGGGATTACAAGCGTGAGCCACTGCAACCAGCCAGTGAGGTAGACTTTTTTCTCACTTCACCATTTCCTGGGTCTGGGCTGTGTGTGTGGGGGTGTGTGTGTGCGCTTGTGTGTGTGTGTGTGTGATGGGGGGTGTTCATTGATTTGACTTCTGTTCAAATGGTGCTCAAGGCTTATCTCCTGTGTCCACAAACAAGGCTGTTCAAACAGGTTAGGCCACCTGGGGTTGGAAGATATTTTAAAGTATTTTAGGCATGTTCAAGACATTATGCGGGGCCCTTGACAGCCATCAGATGTGCAGAAACTTATGTAAAAATACATCAAGTGAGACTTCACTGGATACAAAGATTTCCGAAACCACCTGGGGTTGGAAGGCATTTTAGGGTCAGCCCCAGCGTCATTGCAGCCTGGCCCCCTGAGCTGGTATTTTTGCTTCGTTCCATGTGGGCTTCCTACGAGCTTATCCATTCATTTCAAAATATTGAACTTTGTATTTTTTTCTAAAATTTTAAAGCTTTATAACAGAGTTTCAGGATTTCTAGTCTGCCATTTTCCTGGAAGCAGAACTCTCACTTGATTTTATAATATACTCTGGAGTCTTGCATCGTGCCTTTTGCAATGGAGGCCCTCACAGTGTGCTGGATGAATGTGTGACGGCTGCTTTCACATGTGAATTCCATCTCTCTTATTAAACACTCTCTTGCGTTTCTTTCATGTCTGCCCTAGCGTTTAGCTTAGTGCTATGCCCTTGTTAGGGGTTCATTACAGCACTTATTGAATGAATATACAGGTCTTTGTCTTGTCTCTCTAGGGAGGGAAGTTTTATAATTGTTCTTGGAAGCCTGTTTTATATATTAGTCATCCTTACATTAAAAAGTGCCTGTGTGGTGGCTTACACCTGTAATCTCAGCCCTTTGGGGGGCTGAGGTGAGAAGGTCACTTGAGTCCAGTAGTTTGAGACGAGCCTGGATAACAAAGCAAAACCAAAATAAAATAATAATAATAATTAACTATCATTATTTTACAATATTTCTTATTATTAGCCAGGCTTGGTGGTGCACACCTGTAGTCCCAGCTACTCAGGAGGCTGAGGCAGGAGGAACACTTGAGCCCAGGAAATCGAGGCTAATCATGCCACTGCACTTCAGCCTGGGCAATAGAGTGAGACACTGTCTTTTAAAAAAATAAAATTTTAGGCCGGGCGCGGTGGCTCTTGCCTGTAATCCCAGCACTTTGGGAGGCCAAGGCGGATGGATCACGAAGTCAGGAGATCAAGGCCATCCTGGCTAACACGGTGAAACCCCGTCTCTACTAAAAATACAAAAAATTAGCTGAGTGTGGTGGCAGGTGCCTGTAGTCCCAGCTACTCGGGAAGCTGAGGCAGGAGAATTGCTTGAACCCGGGAGGCGGAGCTTGCAGTGAGCCGAGATAGCGCCACTGCACTCCAGCCTGGGCAACAGAGCGAGACTCCATCTCAAATAAATAAATAAATAAATAAATAAATAAATAAATAAATGGTTTTAAAACATTAAAAAATAGTAATAAATAAAAAACACCCATGCAGTCTAATCAATGCCTCGTCTCCAAATGTTAACCTATTTCTCTCCCTTTTGCCCTTTGTGAATATGGAGAACAGTTGGTTGACAATTTTCTCATTTAACAACAATTATGTTTTTAGATACTTAAATGATGTTAAGGCAGCTCTTTAAAACACCACTTTACCGAAGCAACCTCGTTCTTCCAGTGGTGGAGAACATACTTCTGTATATTTCTGGGTGAAGTTGGGTGTGGAATAACTAAAGCTTTATTTCGGAAGTTCTCTGTCACTGAACGTGTCCTGATAGAAATAAAGCACTTAATGAGGTCTTGGACAGGTGCTGCCTGCCCAGCATTATTGCTGAAATTCTCCCTGTGCGTCACTGCCTCCTGGGCGTGAAGTTTCAGGTAACTCGGGCAAAGCACACATGCTGCTGTGGCTCTGTGGTCAGCCCATGACGAGAGCCTCGTCCATGTTCCGTGAAATCTGTGAGTGCTGCCCGAGTCGAGCTACCGTTGCTCACCACTGCCGCTTCCTGCCGTCCTACCCAGGGCCACCGCTCTCCGAGGCTGCCAGTGACTGGGTGCACCCAGTCTGAGTCCTCCACCCAAAGAAAATAAGGAACCTGGCCAGACAGAGGCCAAAGGAAGAGTCTGCTCCTCATGTTCCTTCTTGCTGTGGTTTTGCCCTTGCCACTTATTTCGTAGTCATTCATTGGTGAGTATTTGAGCAACGTTCAGACCATGACTGGGGGCCCTTGACAGTGATCGGATGTGCAGAAACTTAGGTAAACGCTCACTCAACAGCAAGCGAGACTTCACTGGATTAAAAAAAAAAAAAAAAAAAAATTGTCCATTTCCTTTTTTTTTTAACTTTTATTTTCAGTTCAAGGGTACATGTGCAGGTTTATTATACAGGTAAACTTGTGTCATGGAGTTGCTGTACAGATGATGGGTATTAAGCCTAGTACCCATTAGTTATGTCTCCTGATCCTCTCCCTCCTCCCACATTCCACCCTCTGATAGGCCCCAGTGTGTGTTGTTCCCCTCTATGTGCCCACATGTTCTCATCATTTAGCTCTCACTTATAAGTGAGAACATGCGGTATTTAGTTTTCTCGTCCTGTGTTAGTTTGCTAAGTTAATGGCCTCCAGCTCCATCCATGTCTCTGCGAAGGACATGATCTCATTCTTTTTTATGGCTGCATAGTAGTCCGTGGTATGTATGTACCACATTTTCTTTATCCAGTCTACCATTGATAGGCATTTAGTAGATTCCATGTCTTTGATATTGTGAATAGTGCTGCAATCATATGAAAAAAGCTTCATATCACTGATCATTAGAGAAATGCAAATCAAAACCACAATGAGATACCATCTCACACCAGAGTGGCTAGTATTAAAAAGTCAAAAAATAACAGATGCTGGTGAGGTTGCAGAGAAAAAGGAACGTTTTTACACTGTTGGCGGGAGTGCAAATTAATTCAGTCATTGTGGAAGACAGTGTGGCAATTCCTCAAGGACCTAAAAACAGAAGTATCATTTGACTCAGCAATCCCATTACTGGATATATACCCAAAGGAATGTAAATTGTTCTATTATAAAGACACATGCACACATATTGGCTGGGCGTGATGGCTCACACCTGTAATCCCACACTTTGGGAGGCTGAGGCAGGTAGATCACTTGAGGTCAGGAATTCGAGACCAGACTGACCAACATGGCTAAACCCCATCTCTACTAAAAATACAAAAATTAGCCAGGCATGGTGGCACATGCCTGTAATCTCAGCTACTCAGGAGGCTGAGGTGGGAGGATTGCTTAAACTCAGGAATCAGAGGTTTCAGTGAGCCAAGATCATGCCACTGCACTCCAGCCTGGGCGACAGAGTAAGACTCCGTCTCAAGAAAAAAAAAAGACACAGCAGACCTATGGTCCGATTACTTTTGCCTGTTCAATGAGATAACCAATTGGTCCACTAGCAAGAATGAAGCTAGTTCTTCTCAAGTGCTCAGCTTTGTGCTTGGAAAATGAGAAGAGACACAGGTCCTGCCTCCCTGAGAACACCTCTTGACAAACAGATTTCTGAAAAGGAATTCACTCACTTATTCAACAGAGATGTTTACATGCCAGACACTATTGTAGGTATTTGAGATATAGCAGTGATCAAAACAGACATCGATCCCCGCCCTGGTGAACATTCGTCCCAGTTGCGCACAAATACATTTTTATTAGTGGAAGGATGTTTTTCAACTCCCCAGGGGTGACTGTTACTTAAGGAAACCTGACTGTGGAGTCTTCTCTTCTTCTTTTTTTGAGACAGAGTCTCACTCTTTTGCCCAGGCTGGAGTGCAGTGGTGCGATCTTGGCTCACTGCAGCCTCCGCCTCCTGGGTTCAAGTGATTCTCCTGCTTCAACCTTCCAAGTAGCTTGAATTACAGGCATGTGCCACCACACCTGGCTAATTTTCGTATTTTTAGTAGAAACAGGGTTTCACCATGTTGGCCAGCCTGGTCTTAAACTCCTGGCCTCAAGTGATCCGCCCGCCTCGGCCTCCCAAAGTGCTGGGATTACAGGCTGAGCCCCCGCGCCCAGCCGGATTCTTGTCTTCTTTTAAGAAAAGACCCCCTCTGTGCCCATGCCAGGGGTCCCCTGGTGGTGGGAGGCAGTAAGGGTTGCTGAGCAGTGGCTGTGGAGGACCAGGTGACCAACAGCTGGGAGGCAAGGAGGCAGCAGGGTGCAGCACTGAAACTCCAATCCCGGTGTATGTTCCATTATCTCGCTGGACTTCGCTTATAAAACACAAATTCAAGGTCGGGCCTGGTGGCTTGCGCCTGTAGTCCCATCCACTTAGGAGGCTGAGGCTGGAGGATCACTTGTGCCCAGGAGGTGCAGGATGCAGTGAGCCATGATCGCAGCACTGTTCTCCAGCCTGAGTGACAGACCATGACTTTGGCTTCAAAACAAACCAACAAACAAAACATAAAGTCAAAGATCAAATTAGTAAGATTTTAAATGAATAATTAATTAAGCCCCAAGTGCTAGGGGAATGTGAAAACTTCCAAATGCTGGAACTTTCTGAACATGTGGGGCCCTGAGTGACTATCCTGGTCATACACCCTTGAAGTCGGCCCTGCCCAGAGCTGTTAACCGGTATGTTCTATAGGGATGGTATCTCTCTTCCCACCTAGAAGCTATGCTGTGAAGAGTGAGAGGAAGTGTTCTGAAAAGTGCAAGGTCTTATATTGAGGTAAAACACTTTATTGTTATGTTTTGTGTTGTTTTGTTTGAGGCAGAGTCTCGCTCTGTCACCCAGGCTGTTGTGCAGTGGCTTGATCTTGGCTCACTGCAACCTCTGCCTCCCGGGTTCTAGCAATTCTCCTGCCTCAGCCTCCTGAGTAGCTGAGACTATAGGCGTGTGCCACCACACTCAACTAATTTTTGTATTTTTAGTAGAGATGGGGTTTCACCATGTCAGCCAGGCTGGTCTTGAACTCCTGACTTCAGGTAATCTGCCTGCCTCGGCCTCCCAAAGTGCTGGGATTATAGGCGTGAGTCACTGTGCCTGGCCCACTCTATTGTTTAAGTCTGAGTTTTTTTAACATCTGGTATCAAGTTGGTTTACCAGAAATCACATGCATGTGTTTGGTGTTCTGTACCCCACAGTGTAGAGTCAATTTCCCAATTCTATGGGAACAGATGATCTTAGAGGCCATAACACGTTGTTTTATAAAGGAGCCACATAGCGGACTGCAGAAGAGCTCCAAGATCACCTTGGCCCACTAGTCTCTGTGATTCTCTTAGTATTACAGGGAAACTCCCTGAAGAGTTTTAGAACATTTTCTTGGAAGTTTGTTGGTCTTGGTGGGCAGGGGCGAGGTGGCAGTGGTTTAATGCAGTGTTACTTAAATCTGTATTGAATCCAGAGCTACTGCTTCCTAGCTGGGTGGCCCTGTGCAAGTTGCATGAATAAGCCTCTCTTCATTTACAATAAAATGAGTGTGATGTTAATGGTACCTTCTTTAAGTTTTCTTGTACAAAGCAACAGAGGATTCTTCACATTGTCAGGTATGCAGTAGGTACTCAGTAAGCATTAGCTGTTACTATTTTTAGCTTGCAGAGGTGCACGCAAAAGACTTTCAGAGTAAGAGATAGTTTGTGCTGGTCGCTTATTTGATGAGTAGTATTCCCACCACCCAAAGTCAACAAGAGGCCAAGTCTAGTTGGCTGCTAGAGACTCAAGTCTGGATTTAACCCATGCACTTGAAATTATCCATTCCAAGGTGTATGTGGAGGGAGAGGAGATAAAAAACAAACAAACCAGAAATAATAACCCAAGCATCACAACTCAATTGAAATCTTCACTTTTTCTGTTGTCACAGAAAAGCATGGAAGCGACACTGCATATGTTACAGATCTCCAGCACCGTATGCTGTTACTCTGAGCTGGAATTTTTACTCTTTTGTTTGCATAGATTATTCTGCTCTTAATCTTCAAACTCTGCGCACGAAAGTGGACTGCATATACTTTTTTTTTTTTTTTTTTTAATAGATGGAGTCTCATTTTGTCACCCAGGTTGGTGTGTGCAGTGGCAAGATATCGGCTCATGGCAACTTCTGCCTGCCTGGTTCCAGCGATTCTCCTGCCTCAGCCTCCTAAGTAGCTGAGATTACAGGCATGGGTCACCACGAATGGCTAATTTTTGTATTTATAGTAGAGGCTGGATTACACCATGTTGGCTAGGCTGGTCTCGAATGCCTGATCTCAGTGATCCACCTGCCTCGGCCTCCCAAATTGCTGGAATTACAGGCGTGAGCCACCTCACCTGACCTGCATAAAAATTTGATAATTGTGGTTTAGGGGGAGCTGCTTCTTGGATAGATTATAGGCCAAGATCATATTTTTACTTGCTGGACTCTCACAGAATTCTCCTGCACCTGCTTGAGGATTAAATGCTGCTGATTTTAGAAATACTTTTGAGAAAATAGTCACAATAGTTTACCAACCACCAAAGAAAATACTGCAACAAGTGGCCAGGCGCGGTGGCTTATGCCTGTAATCCCAGCACTTTGGGAGGCTGAGGCGGGTGGATCACCTGAGATCAGGAGTTTCAGACCAGCCTGGCCAACATGGTGAAACCCTGTCTCCAGTAAAAATACAAAAATTAGCCAGGTACGCACCTGTAATCTCAGCTACTCAGGAGGCTGAGGCAGGAGAATTGCTTGAATCCAGGAGGCGGAGGTTGCAATGAACCGAGATCGTGCCACTGCACATTCCAGCC